>NC_060056.1:6329598-6657725 GCF_905333055.1 Maniola jurtina
GAATGGAGATAGGTAATATCCTGGATTAGCACATAGGCTACATTTATCCCGGAAAATCAAAGAGTTCCTACGGGATTTCGAAAAACCTAAATCCACGCGGGCGAAGCCGCGGGCGTCAGCTAGTAATTACATATATCCATTTCTAATGCATACATTCCGACATGTACTAAAAAAATTATCAAAAACGTGCACAAATTCAAGGCGTGACATCATTCAAGAACTTCCTTACTCCGCAATTGATCATCCCTCTCACTCTTACAAGTGCTAAATGTCCATGATAAAACGAGATGGCAATATAAACATAACCAACCAATTGATCGTCTATCCCTCTCTAACACAGGCGTGAAACGTATGTCGAGATGAGAGGGAAATATAAACATAAATCAGCCATTATCCGATAACATAGGCGAGGTCTGTAGATAAAAATTAAAAATGTTTTATGGTAATTCATTCAAAAAAAAAAATTATAGAAAAAACTTGTCTATGCTACTTTTCTAAGATCTTAGAATTTTTATTGAACTGGAACTAAGCTTTAGGATTAACACTGCTATGTCGGAATCTAGAAGCATTCATTTTTTTTTTACTGACCCTATGTTCCTCCTTCAAGCTACTCGACACTGGCGAAGTGCATTGTGCTGGTCTGGCACTACAAAAAACCACCAAACAAGAAAAGAAAGAAATAATGATTCAAAACTTAAAACTTTACTTAAAACTTAATTAAAAACTTAAGTCCTTACTATATAGTACAAACAAAAAACTTTTATTATTACTTAAAGACAGAAACCCCTAATCTACTAAGCACATATTATGTAACTTAGAACTACTTAGACACAAAAAACCATCAATATGGTTTCTTGTGCGGCCACATTAATGGCCAACGCGATGTTAAACGGCGTTTCCCGTTAAACGTAGATGTAGCCAACGCCAAACAGCATTCTCGATGCCGTTTAGGGTTAGACGATTTCAACCCCAATTCCATTGGCATTCAAGTGTAGCAACTCAATTTATCGCGTTGATTATGGCGTTGTCGGGCATTGACGTTAACTAATGTAGGCGCAACACTATACATTTGCTTTTGATTATATTTTTAGAAAATCTTTAAAAGTAATCTCTCTATTTTCTCCATACTACCTGTTCTATATTGTGAAATTGGAACCATTGTCACTTTCATCAATGAAATTGAAATTTTAGTCTGCGCCACTTATGATCGTTATGGAGAACTCTACCTCACAATATTTTCCTTCAAAGTTAAAGCAAATGATATTTAATCATATTTAATCGCTCAAAATTCATATAACTCCAAAAAGTTAAAGCTGTCTAATCTAATATGAGAAAAGGTTTACTTTATTTTGCTAGCCCTTGACTGTAATCTCACCTGGTGGTAAGTGATGGAAGCAGGCTAACCTGGAAGGTGTATGGCAATTTTCATTAAACCCATACTCCTTTGGTTTTGGCATCATAGTGGAGTGCTAAATCGCTTGGCGATGGCGGCACGGCTTTGCCGGTAGGATGGTGACTAGCCACGGCCGAAGCCTCCCACCATACCAGAATGAAAATGTCTACAGTACCTACATAGTTACTGAGCTGATTACCACTGTATGATATGTATAGTAGAACCAGTAAAAAAAACACATGAAAAAACCTTAGACAAAGTAAGGTAGTAAAGCAGGTTTATTAAAAAAAAAGTAAACACCACAAACAACAGCTTAATTTTTTTTAATAATAAGAAGCAAAGGTAAATAAATATACATCCTTACAAAGATTACAAAATTACTGAAAACTAACCTACCTACCTAGGTTTTACTATCCGCACTAATCTCTCAATCCACATTTAACCAGCTGGTGGTCTATGGCCTAAACCCTTCTCATTTTGAAAGGCCACCCGTTCTCAGTAGTGGGCCGTCAAAGGGTTGGTAACAATATAGGTATTAGATATTATGCTTTATAATATAAAGAAGCTTTTAAAAAGCTCATAACACTGCAAAAACCTGTAAATTGCAAGCTAAAAGTAGCAGTACGACCATGTTAGAAGTACGTTTGGTTATAATATTATCGTTTTTTCGCAATTTATAGACACTATCAATCAATATACTAATTGCATAAGCTAAAAATTATATTCCATTAGTTTTCAATGAAAATTAACCTAAAGACTTTCGAGTTTCGGCCGTTATCGGTTGACACAACTTCAAAAACAAAAGTTTTTTTCGAAATTTTAGGTACATATATTAATTTAGTTTGATCGAAAATACTCTAATTCCAATAATGTGTAGTTGAAATGCTGAAAAATAAGTAAAATAACAAGGTCCTTTAATATTTTTATTCAAAATCAAAAGTTTCAATAAAGTTTTGGCTCATTTTTTGCGCAACGGATCAACCTAGCTGTCCAGCGTGGAAATGCAGCCAGTATCCTCGGCACCATTCCACGCGGGCATCATTTGTATAGTAATTAGATAAGGCTAGCTTAAAGTTTTATTGTAATATTTTCAATAAAAAAATGCTGTTAAAAAAAAAGTTTTGATAAAAAGTGACATACCCAGAGCACTGACAGTTAATCTCACAGTTTTTACTGCTCTCCCCCCACATTTTGGCACAAAGTTCTTTCACACCACTTAAATATAATTAATACAAGTCCATTGTAATGAGTAATAATCAGTTTTTACAAAACATTACAAGGTTGAAACGCTGGAGAAGAACGTCCGACTAACTTCGCGGTCGAGCGTCGACTGAAACGCCCTCTTTCGAAAAGCGTTCCCGGCGCTTTCTTCCCGCCATCCTGTCATTTTTGGGAGACACGTATAAGGAATAACTACCAAATTGGTAGAAATTAGTAAGTAATTTTTGAGTGACTAGTTTGTAACTTGTAAAAGTAGCCGTTGCTTGTTTTTTAAAAGGATTTTTATGTAAACTAAAATGAAATAAAATATTGTATATTATATTGTACATATAAGATTTGATATAAGTACAATATAATATACAATAATATTTGAAAAGAGAGATTTCTTGCTAGTTCTTCTTGGTAGGAAAGGCATTCCGAACCAGTGGTAGATGCTCTTGATGATTCAAAAGTACTTGTAAAAGTCTAATTGAATAAAAATATTTTGAATTTTAAATTTTTTTGAAACTTTTTCTTAACTGAAATAAATTTACTTGCAATAGTAGGAAAGCCTGTGCCACTTTTAATATCTCAAGGTTAAGACTCTACCACCAGTTCGGAAAACGGATTTTACTGAAAAGAGCTGACAAGAAACTCGGCAGTTGCTCTCTTTAAAAAAACAATACAAGCAATGTAAAATTACACTACCTTTTGGGTTACTAAATCAAGTCAAAGACTCCAATTCTATGCAATCTTGTCATTCAACAGCTTTTTCTAAGTAAAATAATTTCCAATTTAAATTTGATTATTTGTAGATCTAAGTGTCTACATAAGACTACCAAGTACCTACTGATCCTTTTCCAAAAGGCATCCCCAGCAATGTCGCAAATTTGAACGAACCATTTTAAAACTGTGATTTTTTCACAGATTTCATGGATAAAATGTTTTTATTCAAATAAACCTTTACATGTACTTTTTAACCATCAAATGCATCTATCCACCACTGGTTCTGAATGTCTTTCCTACTGAGAAGAGCCAGCAAGAAACTCAACAGTTACTCTTTTCAAAGATTCTATTTACAATAATTTACCATGATAACTGTTCCAATTTGAACAAAAACCTACAGCTATTTATATTATATACCTCTATAATATAACCATTATTTAAAGTTTTCTTGATTTATTCGTTTTCTAGCTAGGTAAGTAATAAAAATATTTTTTTTTACTGTAGGAACTACAAATGCATCAGTAATAGGAAAGCAAAAGATATGTATTTCTGTTGTATATTGCATTGCCTAGGTACCTACTTCAGTTTTGAAAAAACCTTGTTCATGGACACAACTAATTTGTAGGACTGAAATCAGTGCTCTCCTTCTCAGAATGTTTAATGATGAAAAGGATAGCATTACTTTTAGATCTTTCAATTTATGTTATGTTGGATTTATGTGTTTACAGACAAATTATCAAAAACAAACAACGATCAGTGCCAAAAATTGGTGTTCTTTTTTTACAAAAAAAAAATATAGAAATGTACATTATTCAACTTTCCATTCCGAAGTTGGTTCGAAAATGGTATTTTTTTAAATTTTTTACTCCAAACACCAAACATGCCCAGACGCAGGCCAACTCGTCTGACCCTACAACCTAACTAGATCGATTATCGATACACGTACAGACAAAATTGCACTGTATCTCAAAAACATAAAATTCAAAATTCGATCACAAGGCCAACAAAAGGAATGTCATACAAAAATCATATGGGAAGCGAATCCTGTTTCCACACATACATATACCACCACCCCCACTATTTTGCTCAAAATGCAATTTTATTTCATCTCTAATAAAGTACATTTTTCAATAACATGAAATACAAAGCCGGTATTTACCCACACAGATAAACAACACGATTCAAAAGTTAAATCATATGGTCATTCAATAAATTGCTAGCCTAAAATAAATTTTGAAATTATGGCACTAGAGTGTAAAATGCGTTATTATCGATTCAAAGTAGAACCATATGACAAGCTAACGTTATTTCAAGGATCATGTGGCGGCTTCTCAAAAACGAAGGACAAATATGGTATTTAGGAATACTTGTCTGCATTTTATCAGCTGTTTTCTTTTACTCCTCAGTCAACCTCCCTGGCACAGTGGTAGGCTTCCAGTTCAATTCCCAGCATAATTAGTTGAGGTTGGAAGATTGACCATGGTTTTTAATTTTTAGTTACGCACATGCAAAGTGTGTAATGTTCCATTCACAGTGTTCCCACTAGATTATAACACGGGGATATTCACGGGGCGGACCAACAAATTCCTGAAAGGCCGGCAACGCATTGGCGATTCCTCTGGTGCTGCAAATGGTCATGGGCAGCGGTAATTCTGGCTTCTGGCTTGTCGCAATAGCTGTGCTATACAATTGATTCATAGACAAGATTAGACTTGGGACGATTTGGAAGTTATCAATATTGTGTAACGCCACACCGCCTCAGCCAATCGCAACGCGCCAACGCCAACCAGACTATCCGAGTCAAGCCGAGCCAAACGCCGGCCAATCATAGCCTAGCGGCCATTGAACGCCAACGCCAGCGCCATTGACAGCCGAACGCCACTCAGCAACAACTGCCGAATGCCTTCGGTGGGGATAACGCCATATAAAGCCCTGCGAGCTCATTTTTAGGATTATTATTGTATCGTACGCATTATAAGCTGAAATACTGCCGGTCTCTGTAAATAAGTGTAATAAGTGTGTAATAAATGTGTAATAAGTAAATAAGTGTAGTAGTAACAAATATATGAGAGTAATTATTAGTGTGTTGAGTGAAGTGATAAAATAAATTAGTGCGATTATACTGATTTGCTCTTTTTATTTAACCCCACTGTTTCATCTCAGAAGTGGGATTAATAAAGAAAGTTATGATGCATAATCGCGCCAATTAACGATTCGGCAAATACATGCCGGCTACTTTGTTCCTCCGCAAGAGGGAAACGAATCACCGTGTAAAAATCAAGCGACAATGAAGATCGTCCACTTCTGGGGCCCGGAAGGTCCTTAGAAGAGTTTTGAACCGGAGGTACATTCATCTGCAGCGTGCATGGTTTCTACGCCCGATGGCAATCTACCCTCAACTTCTACGCGTAATAACTGAGGTATGATCCATCCATTATTCCATTTCAAATTTTAATCCCGTTTTTAATGATATTGATGCATAGTGTAATGAGGTTGATCGTGTTTGTAACCTCTACTGATGAGATGACCGTGAAAGGTTAATATTGCTAACACCCTGTTTGAGGTTATGAAATTAGTATTAGGGCACGCGGGTTATGATAAGTGGTCATTATACGCTCGCGGATAGAGTGAATGGTTTGAGTGATAGCTGAAGCTAAAAATATAACTATAATTTGTGGCATATCTGACCGTCAAATAAAGGTTTAGGTTTAAAGACGTATTCTCATAAAAAAAAGGTCATTTACATGAGAAAATAAAGTTTACAATATTCGCCATTTAATGAAGTACTCATTCAGCGCATTTGCTGAAGTAGTTCGCATTACTCATAATGTGAGCAGCTAATTATTCAGTTTTAAATGGATTGAATGAGTGTACATTTTTTTTTATGTGTGCAGGTATTTTGTTGTACAGTTTAGCTCCTTCATAGGTAAGGGTTTTTCTGCCATAAATTGTTCTAGTTTTGGGTAAGGCAAGGTAGCTAGCTCGACGAGTTTTAGTTTTAATTTTTGTGAATGTGATATTCGTGTGTATTGTTTTATTTACAGTTTTCCTAACAAAAATACACGTGCTGTATGTATATAACTGATGAAATAAAGGCGGTAAATACTAATGCTAAAATTTCAACCAATTTATTTAGTCAACTTTTTATCGAATTAGGTAAAAACCCGCTCAACCATCCACTTTTCACGTTGCATCTCGCCGAGATACCCGCAATTTGAATTCGCAGTTTAATTCTAGAGTGCTACCGGTACGAAAAAGTTAACAAGTAATTCAATAAGTTAAATAGTAAAAAAAATAAAAACTCCCGACTGCTGTTTGCGCTGCATATTTTTCGGCTCTTACATTAAATCTTATAAAATCCACCACATTGATTGTTTAAAGAATTTTATGTATCCATTGACACACACGCCATCAAGACGAATGACGTATCATTTATCAAAATCGGTTAAAATTGTTGAGAGGTTATGAACTGACACAAATACATACTGATTAAACGCCTAATCCCTACTTTTGCAGCAATTAATAAAAAAAAAATCTAGTATATCGGCTGGTAACAATAATTCTCAGACTACCCGCAAATTTCAACCAGAAGTTTTTAAGAAACAAGCTTTGACGCTATTAGTGTTTTTATTTGCACAAGGCTCAGTCATAGTATAAGGTTCTATAAACCTTTAAGGTTATTTTTTTCGCGTCGTCAGTGATATTCCCGCTGCAGTCATACAGACAACACTGGGTACGTGTGGGGTACCTATAAATTATTTTTAAGGGTACAATAATATCATTTACGTCAGAATCGGTTGATGAACACTTTCAGTGTGCTCAAACTCAGTTTTGCATATAGCATGGCGATCGCAATTTGAATGTAAAATAGAATTATTTTATGATGTTCACTTTTGAGTTTCTTGTGAAATTGATTTTCATGTGGTTATGATTGTTATGTAATATGAATATAGATCTTCATAATTGGGGCAGACGTACTTTATGAATCGACTGGGAGCTACTTGTAGTCAAACAATAATATTGTGCTTATCTTTCTTTTCTCGGAATTTTTGGTGAGTTCATGAAGTGCAAACTTCATCGCCTACGATGGTCACCACTGATGCTTTGCTGTGCGCTGTGTGCCTGATGCCGAGCGCGTCACTGCGAGGCACCTCATCGTGGCGCGCTAACGATGCAGGGTTGCAGCCAATGGGTATCTATAAGCCGCCGCATTGTCGCCTATTTGGGGTCACATAAGCGCTGTTAAGCGTTTATGCTGTATGGTATGACTGTTCTTTTATTTTTACTAAAAGTTGGTGTCTATGAAGTCTGTACGTGTTGTAACTTGTAGTTTAAATCACATTCTTTAAATGATTGAGAGCATAGTAAGTAGATCTTACTCACGGCTTTGGGACTGTCTCGTATAATATACAAGCCAGTGGCACAGCGTATGAGTAAATACAAATAGGTAGTGTAATGTAGGCAGAATCGGGCACTTGGAGGAAACGTAATAATAATTATTACCAGTTAGACATCCTTATGATTTTGATAATGCTTTTGTCATTTTAGAAAAAAAGTAGTGCTTGTAGGCAGCATGTACGTTACGTACTTTTGCCAACAAGCTTTCAATCGAGTCAATTTTATCATTCTACCTTTAGATTGTCGGTCCAATCATAATGTAAGTAGAAAGTTCAAGTGGCACTTTTAATTATAGCCATGATTTAGCTTTGTGCCGTTCATTGTTAGTCAGGTGGACCGGACGTACCGTAAGAATTTTCACTAAGCCGACTAGACTGACATTTTACATAATATCTTGAGTTCAGTTGGTGTTAGTATGCCTGCCTGGTTATGTAGCTTACATAGTAGGGAATAGGAATGGAATAGAAAACTGTTATTTAACTGATGATCCTGTATTACCTAAATTCAATCGTGAACTGTTTTCGAAATTACATAGATGCCGAAGTGAAGACAGTAGCCAAGTCTTACTTTCTGCAGCCAAGTCTTACTTTCTGCAGCCAAGTCTTACTTTCTGCAGCCAAGTCTTACTTTCTGCAGCCAAGTCTTACTTTCTGCAGCCAAGTCTTACTTTCTGCAGCCAAGTCTTACTTTCTGCAGCCAAGTCTTACTTTCTGCAGCCAAGTCTTACTTTCTGCAGCCAAGTCTTACTTTCTGCAGCCAAGTCTTACTTTCTGCAGCCAAGTCTTACTTTCTGCCGCCAAGTCTTACTTTCTGCCGCCAAGTCTTAGGTACTTTCTGCCGCCAAGTCTTACTTTCTGCCGCCAAGTCTTACTTTCTGCAGCCAGGTCTTACTTTCTGCAGCCAAGTCTTACTTCATGCAGCCAGGTCTTAATTTCTGTAGTGAGGTCTTACTTTCTACAGCCAGGTCTTACTTTCTGCAGCCAAGTTTTACTTTCGGTAGCCAAGTTTTACTTTCGGTAGCCAAGTTTTACTTTCGGTAGCCAAGTTTTACTTTCGGTAGCCAAGTTTTACTTTCGGTAGCCAAGTTTTACTTTCGGTAGCCAAGTTTTACTTTCGGTAGCCAAGTTTTACTTTCGGTAGCCAAGTTTTACTTTCGGTAGCCAAGTTTTACTTTCGGTAGCCAAGTTTTACTTTCGGTAGCCAAGTTTTACTTTCGGTAGCCAAGTTTTACTTTCGGTAGCCAAGTTTTACTTTCGGTAGCCAAGTTTTACTTTCGGTAGCCAAGTTTTACTTTCGGTAGCCAAGTTTTACTTTCGGTAGCCAAGTTTTACTTTCGGTAGCCAAGTTTTACTTTCGGTAGCCAAGTTTTACTTTCGGTAGCCAAGTTTTACTTTCGGTAGCCAAGTTTTACTTTCGGTAGCCAAGTTTTACTTGATAGCCAATTTTTACTTTCGAAAGCCAAGTTTTACTTTCGATAGGAGTACTTTCATCTCGTTGCTCGTTGAGAGATCTCCCTGCAAGGATTTAAGTGAGATTCCTTTTCAAGTCAGAGTAATAGCATTCACAGCTTCACGAGAAGCTATTCACTTCCTTTCTACAAGCCAGTCTGTTGACGGTTTTTCTTTCAAAAATGTCTCTAAAGTAAAACGTGGAAAAATAGTACAACTGAAAAACGATAATAATTTATAAATTAAATAATGTTCTTTTGTTTCGTCTTGGTTTTAAAGTAGATAAGATTGCAGTTTAGATCACAGACCAATAGCATTGGATTAGAATTTTGTAGAATTCATACTGACCACATTTTGTAAAACCATTTTGTAAGACAGCGAAAGGATATCGCTCATCAGTAGTATAGGTACAATTTGATTATTACAGATGCTTTTGCAAAATTTGTTACTAGCCGAAAACGATCAGTTTCGTAGAATATTATACATAATTTGGCTTATTTGAACATCCTAGCAAACTTATAAAGTGACCATAAGAATGCTTTTACTAGTAGACATTTTAGAGTTTTCGAGTGTCGACTGATTAATAGTTAGGTATGTTTTGACCTCCATGATACTACCACGAGCCAAGTGCCTAGTCAAGCCAAGCCAAGCACTAACCAGACCATGTCAAACGCGTTGTGCCACAGGCCCTAGCGAGACTGCGAATAAAATGATTGGACAAACTGTTAACTGATATTATTTGGACTACTGAAAATACTCTCAATGAATGTGATATCCATAATTTGGTATTTACCTAGGTCACGATGCCATGTTGCTATTAATGTAAAATTAGCAAACTCTGGGAGGTTATACGTTACAAGGCAAATGCTCGGTAAAGGATAGCAAGCGATAGGATAAAGCTAACTAGATAATGTAACTGACAAAATTAATATTTCATTTAATTATAACAAAGGAATTTAGTTATTTAGTGGCAAGTTCCCACAAGCATTGCGACAAAAGTAAACACTGATAGCATTTACTCAGGTTCATTTTCGTAACCAAGCTGGTAGGCACTAAGAGAACCCGCAGTGTTAAGGGATTTCGAGGCTACAGAGCTTGTACAATGTACATGCCTGAGCAAACTCTTTAAAGCCACATCACAACGCCTACGGTTCTTATATCCAACAGTGCTAACTGTTCCGATAAATAACTTGAAACCGAAGACTTTATTGAGCTATTGCCTACCAGAAAGCTAACCAAGCATTTTCCCATTGCGGGAGCAATTCATTGTTTCAGGACGGCCGAATGTAACGCCACACCGCCTCAGCCAATCGCAACGCGCCAACGCCAACCAGACTATCCGAGTCAAGCCGAGCCAAACGCCGGCCAATCATAGCCTAGCGGCCATTGAACGCCAACGCCAGCGCCATTGACAGCCGAACGCCACTCAGCAACAACTGCCGAATGCCTTCGGTGGGGATAACGCCATATAAAGCCCTGCGAGCTCATTTTTAGGATTATTATTGTATCGTACGCATTATAAGCTGAAATACTGCCGGTCTCTGTAAATAAGTGTAATAAGTGTGTAATAAATGTGTAATAAGTAAATAAGTGTAGTAGTAACAAATATATGAGAGTAATTATTAGTGTGTTGAGTGAAGTGATAAAATAAATTAGTGCGATTATACTGATTTGCTCTTTTTATTTAACCCCACTGTTTCAATTGTCAACTCATTGCTGAGCATGGGTTCTGCACGGTTCAAAAAACTCTGAGGTATTTCGGTTTCTTCACAACGCTTTTCTTCGCCGTTAAAACAAGTGATATTTAATTGCTAAAAACGCACAAAAAACCGAATAGTTAAAGATGCGTGCCCGAGATCAAGCCCCTAATTAATTAATTTAGTTGGAGAGGAAAAGAAGGAAAATCAAACCCAGGACCTATAACTTATAAGATCACAATACACAGCGCAAAGCACTGTGTCAGGTAGGTTATCAAAAAAGAGCATATTTTCTGCATTATTATGTTAAAATCATTAAATTGGCGGCAGGATTAAGGTATAAAAGAACACCTCGTTTTCTGCATAATATGCGTGTCATCTTGTCATTTATTTACTGTCATACATTTTGTTGGTATTCAAATTTAATACCCGGGCGCATTTTTGCATAATGAAATTATATCAAAAGGTAATAAAACTGGTAAAGTGTGAGTCAGACATTTTTAGAAGAACAATTTTAAGAACCATCGTACAAGATTAACTAGTATTTTAAATTTTTAAGATTGGCCATTTTTTTTATTATTATTTTTTGATAAAGTGGCAATAGAAAAACACATCTCTCTATATTACGGTTCATGTGACACAGCCTGCCGACAGACAGGCAGATAGCAAAAGGGCTTCATTTGCACTCTTCGGGTATGCAACTCTAATATGTTGTTTGGGTTACATTTTCTATAAGCTGATCTACCTCAGCTTTTCAGGTGGAATTTTTGAAAACCCTTACTTAGTGGATGTCTAAGATATAATAAACAAAACTCTATCAAGAGAGTGTAGTGTAGAGTTGCATGTTTATAATATGTGTTAGGTAGTTAATCAGTTCTTCTTACAAATAGATGTAGATACCCTACACCTCTACTGGGGAAGGATTGTAAGAACAGCAGTTTCTACGTAATAATAATATAATTAGTACCGGAGCGCTAAATTACTTGACAGTATAGTTGTCGGTAAGATGGAAGTGAAGTGTATGGAACGAGAGAAGAGACCAGACACAAGAAGCCTCAATAGCCTACGCGAACGGTTAAAAGTGGACTGAATTCTGAAAGGTTGGCTGTTCAAGCTCGACCCATTGCACTTGTCTTACCTACTCCTAGCACAAGCTTTATATTTAGTTGGACGGGAAAGGCGAATATTATTCACTAGATGATGCCCATGACTTTGTCCGCGTGGATTTAGGTTTTTAAAAATCCCGCGAGAACGCTGCTTTTCCGGAATAATAAGTAGCCTATGTCCGTCCCCAGGATGCAAGCTGACTCTGTACCTAATTTCATCAAAATCGAACACACTTTCACAATTATAATATTAGTATGGATTATTAACGAGGCATACATTCTTTTAAATAAAATAAATTTCCTAATTTTCACTGCTGTGAATCAAACCTAGGTAGGCCCTATTAGGGCTCATATAAAATAAACTATCAAATTGTCATGATTTGCATTAGGTATAACCGGAAGTCCTTATCTCTTTAAACATAAATGATTGACAAACGTAACAGATATCTCACTGTAAGGTGACGCGTCAAACTGCATTCTTTGCTCACTTACCAAGAATGTCTCTATGGTGCTTCGCACAGAAATCCAAATAGTATTTTAAATCTATGGTGTTTAGTATACTGGGTATAGGCACAACAATAGAACAGAATTGAAGAATGAAAAGTAAAGGAACCACTTTACAGATAAACAATTATACAACTTACAATAGCTTTAAAAGATTCAAAATATATCATTCTCTTGCATACTTTTTTAATTGCCAGTAGGTACAAATGTAGGTACAAGTTCAATTTAAAAAGTAACAACTTATTATATTTAGGTAATGGAGATCACGTACATTATTTAAATTTTTTTTTTAGTAGTCAAAAGATCGTTAACGTTTCGTATTTGAGACGATATTGTTTTTGTTAGAACATCCCTCATAGGTACTTAATTAATTCTTCTGAGAGAAAAACCAAAATAGAGTTTTTTAGAAAACAAATCAAATTAATCAATTAATCTAATTAACAAAATAAAACTATTAAAATATTGTTTTACATTGTAATTTATATGGTAGTATACAAAATTAATTAACTGGCAACTTAAAATTAAAATGTCAATATAAGTCCGCGAATCGCGATGGTGTGACGAGTGGCGACGGTTTGATAGAAATAAAAGAGTACTTTTCTTTATAATATTTTTTTGTTAATTATATTATCCATACTTCCATACTAATATTATAAATGCGAAAGTGTGTCTGTCTATCTGTCTGTTTGTCTGTTACCTTTTCACAGCCAACACTTTAACCGATTCTGACGAAAATACAGGGTTAGCTTATATCTCGGGGACAGCCATATCACGGTAATATTATGTATCAGTATTCCAACTTCATACAAACGGCCGAAACGCGAGCTATACCTACGCACCTCGATGTCGGCAGGCGCTCGACATGCAGACAGTCGCGACTGTGCCGCAGTGACGAACGGGCGGTGTTTTGTTTTTCTAACAATAACCGCGCGATTTTTTCGTTATATGTGAAACCCGATCAAAGAAGCCACAATTTCAGCTCCGAATGTCGGTATTTAAGTTACCGGGACTGCAATAAGATTAATTCGCAAACTTTTTTGACTGTACCCAGCGATGATTTTGTGGAATATATACAAAAAATGGAGAAAATATTCCGAACTTCTTAAAACCAAATATATAAATTGTAAAGTAGCTGCAGGTATCTATCTATAACCAAGTAAAAGATATTCCTTTTTCTCCATCTTGTCCATGTTTCCCAAAACAATTTTTAATTAAAAGCTTTATAGTAGAATGCGGATTTTTTAAACTTTAAAATTTAATAACTCGTAACGTTCGTTTAATTTCCTACGTCTCAGTCGACGCGCAAATATTTTTCGGTCTCAAATGTATAAGACCGATTTGTTATTCAATCATAAACATGGTTTTTTAATTAAATCTACCAATCAAAAAACAACACGCATTTTTATTGGACATTTCCTATGCCATTCACAAAGTATTTTATTTGTTTATATAAAAAAGTATATTTACAATCACAAAACTAGATGGAAACACAAAGTAGGCAAAAATTAAAATGCTGGCGGCAGGCAGCCCTATCGCATGTTTACGTACCGCGCAGCTGTAGGTATTTATTTCAAAGAAACGGCCGAGTTAGAATACTGTACAGATAATATTACCGTGGCCATATGCTACTTTTTATCCCAGAAAATCAAAGAGTTCTCACGGGATTCCTAAAACCCACCCGCTTAACCGATTTGTATGGAAGGTACCGAGATAGCTTCATTTTATCCCGGAAAATCAAACAGTTTCCACGGGATTTTTAAAACCTAAATCCACGCGGACGAAGTCGCGGGCATCCTGTAGTAAGTAATAAAACAAATTATTTAATGGGAAAAATAACATAAAATACCAGTGAATACCGTCCAAGCAGTTCATAATATTCTCAAATCTAAGAGGTACAGATAGTCTAAATACCTATAGGATAGGATTAGGGACCACCCGAACTTTTCGGATAACAGAGATTAGGTATAGGTAGTAGGTACTTACCCATTTATTGCTATTTATAAATTCAAATCAAAGGTGACACAATAAAAATGTTTATAACGCCATAAACATAAAACCAAGAGTAGGTAACAATCTATGATAGTTAAGGTTTAGAAATAACTATTTATTGAGTAACCAATAAAAGAACATCGATGGACGTCCGGATATAAAAACAATTCATCGATTTTATGACCATAAATAAGTACACGACAGGTCGAAATGGCAACTGGGATATGAGGCAGGGGGGACGAGCCCTGCAGCTCGCTCCAGCAATGCGCGGGACTTCAATTACTTTTATACATCTATATGTTACGGGCAATTTGATAAGTCCGGGCACTATTAATAATGGCCGGTCTGTATTAATAATGCCCGACTCAATTGGGCAATGTGATTAAAACAGCATGATTAATCACTTTTCCCGGCCATTATGAATAAGGCCCACCCTTTCTTGGGCAAAGTAATAAAATAGGTGAACTGTAGTGTTTTTGATTATTAAATGAAAGAACCTAACCTAACTTAAGCTTTTTTTTTATACGTGGGAAAATCCTCATGGATACCACAGTGCTCGGGGAGGCGAGGTGGTTATGTCGGTCTCTTACCGACTAAACCCCATGGCTTACCGTCTCAATCGTTATTGCTGGGCACAGGGGCACGAACGTATTCAACTGTGACGCTAGTGCTAACGGCGCCCGCCAAGGCAGGCCCAGCTCTGGGACTAAAAGGGGCCCCAACACCGTTTAAGGCTCGCCGGAAACAAGGGCTTGCCTTCCAACTCGAGGACCTACTCTCCCGCGGGTAACAGACTCCCCGTGTCTATTACCCGGAGGCCCTACTCAAGGGGGCAAGCGACGGTCGTGCGCAGCTCGCCTGCGCCCGATTCTCTTGCGGCGCATGGGATGACAGCTTTCGGCTTCCTCTCTCAGCCGCTCCGCTGCCTCTTTCTGCGTCATTACTTCCTCGTTGAAGGAGACCATCGCTTGCCAGGCCTCTCACTGTCCACCATGGATTTAGTCACGGCGGGCAATGAGAGGTCCTGCCCCATAATATCTACCAGTGACTGGCGAGGCTCCGCCCACGTAGGGCACTCAGCCAGCGTATGTTGTGCTGTGTCTGAGACACTACCGCACTGATGGCATTCCTCTGTGGGCTCACCGCGCCACTCTGCACAGATATCCTTTAACGGCCGCGGTCCAATTTATCAAATTGCCCGGCTACAAGTAGGGAATTATTCATACTGCCCGGTCCAAGTGATAAATTCATGCTATCTCAAACACTGACTTATTACATGGACCACGGGCCGTCGGGCATTATTAATAATGGCCGGTCAAAGTAATAAATTAATCACTTTGCCCATCGCTCTTGGACATTATTAATAATGGCCGGTCCTTATTAATAATGCCCAGTTAATCACGTTGCCCGTAACATATACATAATATAATAAAATTGTAGAAAAGTGGTGTCTGTACAATGAAAATATATAAAAAAAAGTAGCAGGGGTTGTTATTATATCGATGCCGAACCCGAAATTGTAATTAATTTTTTTTTGTCTGTTTGTCTGTGTGCACGCTAATATCAGAAACGGCTTATTCGATTTAGATACGGTTTTCACTAATATATTGTAGTAAGCTTCACTTAACATTTAGTGTTTATTTCATGTCAATCGGTTCATGAATAAAAAAGTTATGTCAATTTAAAGAATCACGCTGCCCGAAAAGTCACTATTCCACGCGAACGAAGTCGCGGGCACAGCTAGTAGCTAATATTGTATATCAAATCTTTGAAAAGGGCAACCGCCGAGTTTCTTGCTGGTTCTTCTCGGTAGGAAAATCATTCCGAACCAGTGGTAGATGCTTTTGGCGATTCAGAAGTACTTGTAAAAGTCTAATTGAATAAAAATATTTTGAATTTGAATTTGAATTCAACCTGTCGCATACTATACAGACTATTCCTACTAGCTTAATCGTCCCGGATTTTCTAAACTCACAACCTCTTTTCCCATCATTAGTAAAACCCGAAAGCTTAGAAGTCGACCGTTATTCCACCGTAATCTTATCGCGCGATAACCTTCGCTATACACGAGCCTTGGCTGTACACGCGGCTTTACCTACACCGCTTACAATACCTACTACAGTCTGTCTGAAAGAAGAGATTGGAAAAAAATTTCAAAAGAAAAATAAAACCGACTTCAAAAACCAAAAACACTAAAAAGTAGAAAATAATTTTTGTTTAGCTACACATGTAATGTACCTAGGTATGAAGTCGAGCGAACAAAATTAGAAATCCAAGAGTGAAGCTCGCCCGACTTCATACCTAGGTACATTACATGTGTAGCTAAACAAAAATTATTTTCTACTTTTTAGTGTTTTTGGTTTTTGAAGTCGGTTTTATTTTTCTTTTGAAAATTTTTTATTTCACAATTTTTAGTGGCCCCACTGTACTATAATATGCTATGCCCAGTTAAAACCCTACTGTTTACTAAGCTATTACACTGATCGCGAGCAATTTGCTCTTATCCATTGAGGAGTTCTGTTCTCCATCTCCGAAGATATTCATCAGATCTTCACCAAATTTATATGGGACCACCTGCACAGTATACCCTTTCAAACAAAAAAATAATTTCCAAATCGGTCCAGGGGTCTTTGAGTAATCGGGGAACATACATAAAAAAAAAAAAAAAAAAGATCCCGACGAATTGAGAACCTCCTCCTTTTTTGGAAGTCGGTTAAAAATAGGTCATTGTATTGTACTGATCTGACTTTCGTAAGTGCTTTTATAAGTCTAAATCGAAGAATAAATAAATACAAATACAAAGGTTAGTCTACTGTTTCTATCTCTATTCTAAGTTAGACTGCATCAACACTTACCACCAGATGAGATTGCAGTCAAGGACTAACTTGTATCTGAATTTCAAAAAATGAAAAAATTTAAAAATATCAATTTACTAAGTAAAAATGTAAAATGTAGATACTGTATTTTTCATGGCCACCACTTTGAAATTTGAATACACATTCTGTGAAAATTTCAATTCTCTACCTATTCCGTTTCATGAGATACAGCCCGTTGACAGACAGACAGACAGACGGACGGGTAGCGGGGACTAAGTAATACTTAAAGTCCCGTTGGCACCCATTACAATCCTAATCCTAATATTATAAATGTGAAAGTGTTGATGTTTCGATGTTTGTTAGTCAATCACGCAAGAACGGCTGAACGGATTTGGTTGAAAGAATGGCGATAGATTATACCCTGGATTAACACATAGGCTACTTTTTATCCCGGAAAATCAAAGAGTTCCCGCGGGATTTTGAAAAACGTAAATCCACGCGGACGAAGTCGCGGGCATCAGCTAGTTTTTCTATAATTGTAAAATATCCAGCCGCCTGAGATCTTTCTTATGCAAACTATTAAACTTAAAGCTATAAAGATTAAGGATTGGTGTCTCCTTCTTCCTTTTTAGGGTTCCGTACCTAAAAAGGAAAAACGCAACCCTTATAGGATCACTTTGTTATCTGACTGTCTATCTGTCTGTCTGTCCGTCCTTCCGTCCGTCGTGTCTGTCAAGAAAGGGTACTTCCCGTTGACCTAGAGACTATTTTTCCCGACATTTTGCAGGATAAATCTATTATCGTGCAAAATGTCGGGAAAAATACCCGGGTACGGAACCCTCGGTGTGCGAGTTTGACTCGCACTTGGCCGGAGAGCAAGTAGGTAGATATTTACCTACTTAATCGGGTTTTTGTTTTTGAACTTTATCTTGTCTGGACTTTTTCATCGGATTGCGAGTTGCTATGCAATAGGATACCGAAGTCTTTGTACCTACTTATTGCCTACAAAAAAAAAACTAATGATTCTTATTTTTTATCTTTATGCACTTGACAGATTAGATAGAGTACTTAGGTACCTTTTGAAGGAAGCCGTTCTAAGGAATACGATGAACGATGTTAAACTTTAACATCGTTGTTATAAAGTTGGAATTTAATCTTTGATGTAAATTTCTAAGAAAAAAAATTGAGTACCGTACTTAGGTTGGTAAGAGTGGAAGTTGGAAGTAGGAACCGATAGTAATGTATTTCTACTGAATTTCGTCAAATAAAAAATAAATGATAACAAAAAGTACCTAGGTATAGCTACCAGTGGTAGGTACGCGACAAATCAAGATGGCAATCGGGATGAGGACGCCCCGCACACCCCCCGCTCTAACCCGGTGCGGGATATCGCATGTGACATGCGGGTGTGCGCGGCGTCCCCCCGCCTCATACCCCGATTGCCATCTCGACTTGTCGCGTACAATTATCAATCGACTTACTTGACAGAAAGGACTTGTAAACTTGTCAAGTCCTATGTCAAATATTATCAACCCATTCGCTGCCCTCTAGCTCAGACTGTACATGGGTCTCCTTTCAGAACCAGAAAGGTTTAGGTCCACCACGCTGGGCAAGTTTACACAGCGCCGAAAATACTATCGAGAACTCTATGCATGCAGGTTCCCGATGTTTTCCTTAATGCCTGAGAGTTCCCCATCATGTTCTCTAAAAAGCCTGTCAATCCGCAGTTAGCCAGCGTGGTGGACTATGGTCAAACCATTCTCTGAGAGGAGTTCCGTGCTCAGTAGTGACCCGGTAATGTGTTGATCATAATGAAAACCACACGGAAATACCCAATAATAACAAAAAAAAAAAAACTGAAATTAAAAAAAAAAATCAAAATTCAAAATATTTTTATTCAATTAAACTTTTACAAGGTGCTTTTGAATCGTCAAAATAATCTACCACTGCTTTGGAATGACGTTCCCACCGAGAAGAACCAGCAAGAAACTCGGCGGTTGCTCTTTTCAAGTATTCAATTTACAATAATAGCCATACCTCATTATAAACTGCATTGATTTAATTATCATAAATTAATAGGTAATTAGTCTGTGGTCCGGACTCCGGATGCGAAAGCGCGCGAAATAATCGCGTCCGTCTTCGTCCGTTACAGTACCGTTGCGCGGGCGTTATTTTAAATCTGGAATGTTATTCCCGGTTTCCCGCCAAGTGTACTCACCGCAATCTTAACATTGGAACATTTAAAAACTATATAATAACTCTATCACGTAAAAATAAGGTTGAATTTTGAATGCAATCTGTTTGAACAGATACAAAATTATAGTTAGTTTTTGTTGACAACTTGTTTTGATTGTCAAATCAAAGTTATGTTTTATTTTTATACTAATTGAAAACCATACTTATAAAATTTTTTTATGAATACGTTTAGTATCAACGCTAAACTTAATTTTCTTAGTAATTTCCAAACCTTCTTAAAATTAAGTAGACGAAATTACAGAAAAAAAACAATCGTCTATGATGCGATTTCAAAGTTCAAATTTCGAACTTTCGTAATTTCGCTATACAGGCTGATTTCAAATTGTTTTTATAATCTTCATGTAACACAACGAAAGTATGTAAAACAAGCAGGCATTTTTGTCAAAGTGCGTCCTTAATTTAACTTGATAAAGCCTAATTTTGAAATTCGATTTCAAAAATGTGTTTAAGTATTTTTTTAAACCTTTACACAAGTAATTTATATCACACTAATATTATAAAGGCGAAAGTTTGTATGTGTGTGTGTGTGTGTGTGTGTGTGTGTGTGTGTGTGTATGTTTGTTACTCCTTCACGCAAAAACTACTGGACGGATTTGGCTGAAATTTAGAATGGAGATAGATAATATCCTGGATTAGCACATAGGCTACTTTTTATCCCGGAAAATCAAAGAGTTCCCACGGGATTTCAAAAAACCTAAATCCACGCGGGCGAAGCCGCGGGCATCGGCTAGTGAATAATATGAACCGTTCGTCTGTGGTGGTATTAAAATTATTTATGAACTTTATCTCGTTAATTCCACTATACATATACTTAGTCATAATGTTACAAAGTTCAAACTTATGATAAAACTTTCTTGCTTGTTTTGAGTTTTAGAAAGTGCTAGTTTAGTATTTTAATCTTTTCTTTATCTTATCTTATTTTGAACACATAATACTTCAGTCTCATAGTAAGAATGACCTCTTGAGTCCCTTCGGCGGTGTTCCCACCAGATTAGCATGGCATATTATTGTAAACTAGAGGATGCCCGCGGCTTCGCCCGCCTGGATTTCGGTTTTTTAAATCCCGCAGGAACTCTTTGATTTTCCGGGATAAAAAGTAGCCTATGTCCTTCCCCGGGATGTAGCCCATGTCTGTACCAAATTTCATCAAAATCGGTTCAGCGGTTGGGCCGTGAAAACGTAGCAGACAGACACACACTTTCGCATTTATAATATTAGTATGGATTGAATACTTGAAAAGAGCAAACGCCGAGTTTCTTGCTGGTTCTTCTCGGTAGGAACGGCATTCCGATAGATTATTTTGACGATTCAAAAGCACTTGTTGTTGCACGTGAATATTTTGAATTTGAAAAGATTATAACATTGGGTTATTCAAGGCGCGAACCAACAAATTCCTGAAAGGCCAGCAACGCATCGGCGGTACCTCTGGTGCTACAAATGTTCATGGGCGGCGGTAATCACTTAACATCAGGTGACACGCCTGCTCATTTACTCGCTATTTTTAACCGACTTCAAAAAAGGAGGAGGTTCTCAATTCGTTGGAAACTTTTTTTATAAACATTAAAAAAAAAACAAAAAAAAAATTAAAAAAAAAAACAGCGGTCGTCAAGTCACAAATAGGCAGTAACGTAACACCGTTACGGCCAATCGGTCTCCAAACACACGGTTGTTCAACATCCGCAGGATTTCAGCGCGAAATAGCAATTTGCGTCTTTCTTCCTCAACTTCGTGAGCGTTCCTAGAATTGCTAAGTTTGCGTGAGAAATTACTAATACCAATAATAGGTGCTTTGCAAATACCTACTACAAATGCCGCGGCTTCTCTCGTACCTACATATATGTATTTTGTTTTTACACATATCTGTGGAATAACTTACCTAAAATAAACTGACTGATTCGACTGATCTATGTTTGATATCGTTGATGAGCCAATCAGGAATTTTTTTTTGGATGAGTTTTAGACGTCACACTAATATTAGAAAGGCGAAAGTTTGTTACTCTTTCATGCAAAAACTACTGGACGGATTTGGCTGAAATTTTGAAAGGAGATAGAATATAGTCTGGATTAACACATAGGTACTTTTTATCCCGGATAATCAATGAGCTCCCACGGGATTTTTAAAACTATATCCACGCGAACGAAGTCGCGGGCATCAGCTAGTGTGCCTACATATAAACATACAAATATGTATACTTTGCGAACTCATAGATAGACCAACTTCTCTTCTAAACAAGGAAATGTTTAAAAGAGAAGTTAAACATAACGTTTTAAGTATGTACGTCTCACAGGGCGGCTGGAATCCCGTCCATTCAGTGCCTACTTCCTGTCCTTGAACTCGCCCACCTGAGAGACGAAGGAACGTGTCGTGACGTCATAGCCGGGATTAGCCGACAACGACATCTTATTGCTATGCCTACATCTTAATCTAATAACATTTTTCGTTCGTTGACAAATTTTTTACCCGACTGCGGCAAAGCCAAAAGGAAGGGTTATGATTTTAGCAGTCTATGTATGTATGTATGTTTGTATCCAGATTCTGTGTGATCCACCATAGAGCCTAAACTATTGGGCCGATTTTGGTGAATGAGGTGTCAATTGATTCGTTCTAAAGGTCCGGGTGACATAGGCTAAATTTTCTACGAAAAAAAATACCCAACGGATATTACATAAAAAATAGTGGGGGTCTCCAAAAATATTTTTTGCTATTGTGTCGAGTGGGATGTCAAATGAAAGAGGAAAAAAAATTCTGACATTCATGATTCTTCATACACACATACATACATACATACACTGCTAAAATCATAACCCTTCCTTTTGGCTTTGCCGCAGTCGGGTAAAAAGGTTTTGAATACAAATCATAATTGTACCCAGGACCAGTCTGTTACTTTTTTCTTGTACTATAAAATATATCGTTATAAAACATTTTCATTAGATACATCAATCACGTATGTAAAGTGAATTATGACAAGTCTTTAAAATCGGTAAAGGTATGGACAGATAAAGCGCGGTGATGGCAATGCGGTAGAAAGTCGCACAGAAACTGAAGACTTGTACGATAGTAATCATTTTAAGATATTGACAGATTAACAATAGATTGATTCTTAGTTTTTCCCGTGAATTTGACAGCAACGTGTGATGGCTAACGACCACAAGCACCTGAATTGCTAAACTTTGATAAACTAAAATATTATGTCATAATTCTGTCTGTCTGGCGGGAGGCTCCGGCCATGGTTAGTAGTTACAACTCTACCGGCAAAGCCGTGCCGCCAAGTGATTTAGCGTCCCGATACGATGCCGTGTAGAAACCAAACGAGTATGGATTTAATGAAAACTGCCATACCCCTTCCAGGTTAGCTCACTTCCATCTTAGACTGCATCATCACTTACCAGGTGAGATTGTAGTGAAGGGCTAACTTGTAACTGAATTAAAAATTTATAACACCCCTGACAAGTGAAGGTAACTAGAAAAGAGCTGATAACTTTCAAATGGCTCAACCGATTTTCTTGGATTATAGCTAATAACACTTTCGATTAAGCCACCTTTCAAACGAAAAAAAAAAAAACAAATTAAAATCGGTTCATTAGTTTAGGAGCTACGATGCCACAGACAGATATAACACCCCTCTTTTTACTCGGGGGTTAATAAAAAAAAGCAGAATTAGCCACACTATCACTATTATGCTATCTAGTTTGAAAAACTAGCCGTCAATTCAGCAATTGCTGTCACGCGCTATGTCGGACCAAACCCTTAAATATTCCAAATTTTTTCGTCACCCGGCGGCGTCGGATTCATGGCTTTGCTTAGAATCTATAAACGGAATTCTGGGAAGAGCTCAGCTATAAAGCCGTTACTTTCAAACTGACGAAAGTTTTCGAACTTTTCAAAGTAAATCCTGACCAAGTATCTATGTATAGGCGGTATTTGGAACCCATTGAATTATACTTAACTAGCTGATGCCTGCGACTTCGTTCGCTTAGATACAGATTTTTTTTTAAATCCCGTGGGAACTTATTGAGTTTTCCGGAAATAAAAAGTAGCCTATCTGTTAATCCAGGGATTTGAAATGGAGTTACCATTTCAAATTTCAGCAAAATCCGTCAAATAGTTTTCGCGTGATAGAGTAACAAACATACACACATACATACAAACTTTCGCATGTATACACAATTACTTTCTATGTATACAAGTATGATATTTCCTCAAAGCCTATATACGCCTAGTAGGTGCATACTACATATACCTACCTACATTTACATTTTACATGGTCTGTCAAAAACTTAACTCTTTCCTTGCTCTATTCGGTTAAAATTAGCCATGACAGATACCTACCTATTATAAACTTTTTTTCTTTGTTTGTGCAATGCTGTTCTGCCTCTATGGAGTGCTTCGTCGTAAACCTGTGGTGCTCAGTGCACGCTTAGTGATATGGAGCTCCTTATAAAAGTGACATCACCAATATTATCGATTCAAATCAATTATTTATTTAGCAAGTTTCCAAAAAAGTATTTAATTCAATTTAATGAAAAATGAATTTCTATAAAGTGCTGAATACAAAACCAATCCATACTCAATTAATTGGGTGGTTACCCAGTTAAACATTTAAATAAAAACGTAAAAATTGTTCCACTTCTCAAAATGGTCTCTTAAATTACCTACTTATAACCAAAAGTCCAAAAAGATCCTTTATATTATTATCTTACTGAGACAGACATACACCCACATACAAAAAAATATCAAGCAATCGAATCAGGTTCGTTTTATATACAACCTGTATATAGTACCATCCATCCATACCATAGACCACGTGTTCCTTCCGTCACCAAAAGCGCGCGAAAATTAATCCAAGCGACAATCAACCTTATGGTTTTGAACATAAGTTTGAATTTTTAAATTAAATTCGCGTGTTCTTTTCTTCAGCATTATAATATGGATCGTGAGAATAAAATTTGTACATTGCAATTTCAACTTTATCATGATAACATAGGGTTAACATTTCAATATTATTTATTCGAATACCTGTTTGTTGACCGTCAATAGCCGGGTCCACACCGGACGATCCATCGCGCTCCGATCGCGCGCGGCAGCAGCGCGATCCAAAGATGCAGGCGGTGTGGACGTGCCGCGCGCGATCCATGCGCACGTATTGGAGCGCGCGCTCCCTACCTCGCGCGATCCGTGTGCGGTCGGTTTTTGTGCCAGCCTCAAAGGTGCCTCAGTTGCGTGATGCGCGCGGTGTGGACGGTTGTGTTGGTTCGCGCGATCCACCTCGCCATGGACATCTCAGAAAGTCGCCGTTTGATATCGCTTTATAAAGAATTTAAATGTTTATGGGATCCCAAAGATTCTAATTACACCAATAGAGGTGTTAGAGATGATGCTTGGTGTCAGATTTCTCGTGAAATGGGGAATAAGTCGATCGAGAACCTAAAGAAAAAAATGCGATCTCTGGCGGGAGGCTACAGAAGGGAGAAACACAGAGAGAAGCAAAGCCGTATAACTGGATCCGGTAAGAAAACAAAGCTACTTTTTATCTGTAGGTATTAAAATTATATATTTTATTATAAGTAATTACATCATAATATTTACTGTGGATTTCACGTGATTTCGCTTTTTACATTTAAGCTGTTAGAAATACACGTGGTTATTTTAATGAGTAACTTGTTTATTTCAGGTGCTCAAGATACATATAAATCAAAGTGGTTTGCGTATGATGACTTCGACTTTATGGCGGATAAAAATGAACCCGGAACCACACGCGATACATTGGAACATATTGTGAGCTATTAGTTTACTGATATTCATTTTGCCAAACTATTGTATGGTTTGTAACAAAGTGTCTTGCTAAGTGGGACCGTATTGTAGTGGCATTTTCTGTTGCTCTTCTTGGTACGACGGCCATCGGTTGTAGCGATTGTGATGGCGGTTCATTTCGCCAGCTTCCAGGTATTACATCTCCATTCTCCTGTACTGTATCAAACGTTCCTGGCGATATAAAGTTAGGATTACTGCGTAAGTAGTTATATAAATGAACCGTTGCCAGCACGACTTTAGTCGCAGTTTCTGGTTCCAAAAGCATAGGTTTACGCAGGACTCTGTAGACAGAACTAAGTACTCCAAACGCGTTTTCAACTACTCTACGTGCTCTTGACAGTCGGTAGTTGAAAATTCTTTCACAAGAACCCCTTTCCCGTGTACCATCGTATGGTTTCATAGTATAATCATTAAGCTGAAAAGCTTTATCACCTAGTATATAATAGGGTACCTCAATTTTATAGGGAACTTGCAATATCTCCGGTGGAGGAATATTTAGCTCTTTTTTTTCAAGTTTTTTATATAAATTTGTGCTTTTGAACACGCCTCCATCTGATATTCTGCCTTTAGTCCCAACATTCACATACAGGAACCTATAATTTGCATCTACTAATGCAAAAAGAACAATACTAGGAAATAATTTGTAATTATCAAAGTCGTTGCCACTATTAAAAGGCGATTGTATAGCGACGTGTTTGCCGTCCATCGCTCCTATCACGTGTGGGAAATTCCACTTATTCTCGAATTGCTGAGAAACTGTACGCCATTCTTCTTTAGTTGACGGCACCTGAAAATAAAGGAGATCTTAATTATAATATAAAGCTGAAAATAAGAATAAGCAGTAAATAGTAATAATAATTGTTGTTACAGGTAGAATCTGATACGACTGATGGGGAACTTGAAGTTAATACTACAGTGAGCGAAAACGAGAACAGTAACATTACTAGTGACACACAACCGGAGAGAGCCAACCACCACACAGATCAGAGTAGAGAGCAGAATGATCAGAATGCACAATCCAGTGTCCAAACAACAAACAAAAGAACAAAAAAAAGAAAGAAAACTACTTCTAATAATGCAGATGACATATCAGATGAAACTCTTTCAGAGGCTTTCCAACTTCTGCAACAATGTGCTCAGCCACCACAACCGGAAACTGATTCTTACATTGCTTTCGGGCAGTATATATCTACTGAATTGCGGAAATATGATGCAGTAACATTAGTTAATGTCAAAAATGCTATATGCCAAGTTATTTTTCAAGCTGACACAGGAAGATATGGGGATAGCAATTATGGATATTACACTAATTCATACCCTGGCACACCAATAGCATCCACTTCATCACAGTCCCAGTCTCTACAACCTCAAAATTATCCAGCTCCAATTCCACAGACATCACCGTCTGCTCATCTAGCCTCCAATTCATCGCAGTCCCAGTTTCTGAAACCTCAGGATTATTCACTTCCACAGTCACCACCGAATTAAATAAGTACCTACCTATATCATGTTTTCAAAAAATAATTAATAATTGTAAACATGTTACTTCTTTAAATTATGATTGTAATACACTACTTTTTTATTGAGTAATAAAGTATGGTTTTACTTACCTTTACATAATCATTTAACAGGTCAATGATGGCTTCACAAACTTCAGGAATAATTATCGATATAGACTGTTTGGAAATGCGGAACAGATACTGCAAACTGACGTACGAATCTCCAGTTGCTAAAAATCTCAATGTTAGTAATAATCTTTCCTTCACAGTAATGGCATCTCTATAATTTGTATCATTCTTTCTTAGCTTGTTATTTAATAATGAACACAATATCTCAAATTGATTAGCATTCATTCTTGCAAAATTGTGTTCAACTTTATCTGACACTAACTCTGCGTACAGCTGAGTCCCAGATTCCAAGCGATTTTTGTAAATTTGTTTCACCCAAAACCGTCGTTTTCTTTTTTGTGATTTTTTGCGCAAGCATTTAAGCAAAATAAAAGTTACTGCTGCAACGGCAAGACGCCGCCGTTGTACGTGTGACTCCATATCGTACAAGAGTTAGACTGGCTGAATCACGGATCGCCTTAGGATCGCTTGGAGCGCATATTTGGGATCGCAAGTTTCCAAGAGTGGATCGGCATAACACGATCCACGATCCACGATCCGCGATCCTGGATCGCGGATCGCGGGATCGATGGATCGTCCGGTGTGGACCCACCTATTGACCTCTTGAAAAAGCGAGGGAAAACCTCTTTAGCATGAATATTACAGTCGAACTAAATTCAACTCTATTTGCTAGCTTTAGAGTTTATTTTTGTTTGTAATATTTTGACAGACCGATCAGGTGACGTTATCTACACAGATTATGTAATAATAATATCGATTCGGTATCGATAATGGCGGAACTTTGATTTATGATTGAACATAGTTATTTATTACGTAAAACAGATAAAATGATTTCCTGTCATAAGTAATAGGTAGGTAGTATATTAACTAATGAATTTGCCCCGACTTTGCGCTGGGCGTACCAGTTTTGGAGGAATTGCCTGATATAAACCTAGATACTTAATACCTATCTACTTAAGTTTCCTTAGTTTGCTAAACAAATCGCACTAAACCTCCGTGACCTCGTAGAAGTGCGTAAGCGACGCGATTCGGCGGCTCTGACCTTCCTTAGGTTTTCCCTCTGTGGACTCATAAACTGTGGAATCAACTCCACTCCAATCGGTAGTGTTCCCACAAGTTTACAACATGAGGTTATTCAAGGGGCGGACCAACAAATTCTTGAAAGGCCGGCAACTCTGGTGCCGCAAATGTTCATTGGCGGCGGTAATCACTTAACATCAGTTGACCTGCCCGTTTGCACACTATTTTATTTAAAAAAAAACACGATTTAACTGTCAGTTTGTCAATAAGGTCGTATGGACCTCGTATAATAGTGCGCCTCGATTTCAGCGAGAAGCTGGGTAGGCATACTTATTTACCTTTTCACCTAAATGGATTTTTTATACCCAGAATAAAGTTGTAAGTTACTTTTTCATTTCAACAAGTAGGCTATGTTGGTGGAATGTGTCCGATCCCAATCAGGAAGAGACCGTCTGGTTGAATTGTTTTTTTAAACAGATTGCAAGTTGGTGTCTTTAATAGCTTATTAGCTAATCCAAATTCTGACGGAGCTTGCAATCTGTTTAGATGGTTACAGGGTACCTAAGTAACTTGTGGAATTTGTATGATAGGATAGGGTTGTAGGATAAGATAGGGTACAATGAGCCTCAATAGCTCAACCGGTAAAGGAGTGGACTGAAAAACCGAAAGGTCGACGGTGCAAACCCCGCCCGTTGCACTATTGTCGTACCTACTCCTAGCCCAAGCCTGACGCTTAGTTGGAGAGGAAAGGGGAATATTAGTCATTTAACATGGCTAATATTCTTTTTTTTGATGAGACTGACATGCATAAATGTAAAAGCCTATAAATAAAGGATAAAAAAACTAGGCTATATAGGGACATAACCTAAGAATAATTTAAGATAGGCATACGAGAATAGTCCTATACTTACCGTCGATTTTTAAGGAATATCGGCATCAATAGATATCGGGCTTATTTCTTGGATAAAATTAAATTGGGCTAGTATACTAAAGAAAACTAAATCATGTACTTATCTATACTTTCATATGAAAGACGGTTAGCCACACAGACAGAAAACGTGTCAGTACAAAAACTATTTTGTCTACTGTCTAAGGATGCTGTGGTGATTTAGAAACGTCCAAGTTATAATATCCTATGGGTATTCTAACTGATCACAGAGGGCGATAAGAGGTCCGGCCATTGTCAAATTATAACCAACACTAGAGGATGCCCGCGACTTTGTCCGCGTGACTTTGTCACTTACCATCAGATGATATTGCAGTCAAGGGCTAACTTGTATCTGAATAAATAAATAAAAAGATGGGTATGGGTACGTTGAAGTCATAGTTCAAGTCAAGAGTGAATAGGCATCTTCTAGGCAAGCGCGCTCCATCTTAGGCTGCATCCTCACTTGCCAGCAGGTCTGATTGCAGCCAAGCGCTAGTCTATAAATTAAAAAAAAATGACATTGGACATTTCTATACAAGCAGACTTCACAGTCCACACCTACCTGCACGCCCGGTTTCCAAAAAAAAAAAAACACATATTTTGTAACCAAAGCGTTCCCAGAACGCAAACTGAGAAATAAAAGCTCGCCGCGACCAGTTCTGGAGGTAATATTATGGAGGCAAAAAACGGACAAAAACGCCTTTGGCAATCAGCTGATCGGCTCCAACCCTGTTGAGGCGCCTTGTACTAAGAAAATCGGTTTTTGTATTGTTGGTATACTGTCGATTGGTGGTAAGTCGTATTAATAGCGATAAATTTTAAATGATAAGAAAATTGGGAATACTTTCTCAAACAGCTTTCATAGTAAGTAATAAGAATAAGTGGTGATAATAAAAAAAAGAATACCCGGCTGAGTTTGCTGTGGGCTCTTCTCAGGCTTGGCCGCGTTTGGAACCCTCGTAGCTTTAGTTTTAAGTTAACGTAATTAATTATCACCACTACATCATTGTTTGACAATCAGAAAGTGTACAATAGTATCCAATTCGAATAAATGACTGACTTTAACTTTGACTTTTATTCTTAACTGTCTTTTATCTTGTCTTTCCGAAATACTGTCAACCAATTACGAAGTCCAGAAAATGTAAAGCCTAGAAAACTTGAAATTCGGAAGGTAGGTTCCGTATAGAACAGCGATTACTAACCTTTTCGATCATTGTCACCCCTGCCCTATGACAAGATGAAGGGATCCCTAACTAACTCGGATTTGCTCGATTTTTTAAGCATGATTGTCAAGCCTATTAAAAAAAACTGCACTGCCATAGACGCAGTGGCTAAGACGTCGGCCACTCCCTATTCGAGAGGTTGGGAGTTCGATTCCGGGCACGCATCTCTAACTTTTCACAGTTATGAGTATTTTAAGCAATAAGATATCTCTTGCTTTAACGGTGAAGAAAAACATCATGGGAAACTCGCATGCCCACTATGCTCCAAAGCAATCTCAAAGAAGTTAAAAATCTAAGAACAAATAAGACACAAGTGTAAATTAAAAATTTATAACACCCTGACAAGCGAAGGTTACAGTAACTAGAAAAGAGTTGATAACTTTCAAACGGCTGAACCGATTTTCTTGGATTGTAGCTAAAGAAAACTCTCGATCAAGCCACCTTTCAAACAAAGAAACTACATTAAAATCGGTTCATTAGTTTAGGAGCTACGATGCCACAGACAGATACACAGATACACACGTCAAACTTATAACACCCCTCTTTTTGGGTCGGGAGTTAAAAATTTAAAGTCAAACCTTTTTTTTAAGCATATTAACAAAACAGTTAAAATTCTCTTAGTCTACCAACTCTCTACTATTTTTTATAAGTAGTAACTAGTTAAATATAGAACTCAATCGATAATAATTATTATCGTCTTTAAAATAGTTATCTGCAAAAAAAAAAAAACAGCAACCATTTCAAGGTTATTCACACAAAACAATTCTAAAGACAGGTTTATAGTCTGTGACGTATTCACAGCTGATTCCCGCCAAAACCGGGCGCGGACGTCGTCCATGTTGAAAAAAAAAAAACAAAAAATACTCCTTTCCAAGGTTTATTTAGGCTCTTTTGTTAAAAAAATCGTCTCTTCCAGTCAACAATAGGTATTTTTGTTAACAATTGCAATTGTAAATCTTTGAAAAAGTCTTGTAACTATAAGCACGTTGTAAACTTGAAGTAAAACAGCTGATTTTGGCGCGATCGAGTTCTGCCATCTTGGATCGTCGGGTCCGTTCGGAAACCTGTTATGTTGCTATGCTTTTGATTTTGCGTCGCGCTCGTATTGTGAATGCGTGCGATATAATGTCGAGTATGATGACATCTAATTAAAGAAAAGATATAAAAAGAAAAGGTGATTGACTAATCTATCAACGCACAGCTCAAATTATTGAATGGGTCAGGCTGAAAGGAAAATTGAAAAGAAGTCCGCTAAGAAAGGATTTTTGAAAATTCCCCTTCTAAGGGAGTAAAATATGTGGAAAATAAACGTTTTATAAATTTCGATGTCGTGCGACAAAATAATGAACAATTATGGTTAGTTAATTTTGACTAGGTTCCAATTAATGTATGTGTTTGTTTGTGAGTTTGACTGTTACCATTTTTCTCAAAATACAATTTATATTATGGAGCAACTTTGATTTTGTTTTAATTTGTACTATTATATCTATTCTTTGTTAAAGTGCTTAAGAAGGTGCTATAGACGTGGTTTCTTTTTAAAACCATTACGTTTTCTGAAAACAACATATCAAGCAAACCTCAAAAGTCCAAAAAGCCTATTACATCACACCTATTAAATCTAACATTGAAATATTGATGTTATTATCAAGCTCTCAGTTTGGAATTCTTTCGCAGATTAGAAAAAAATCTTGGGATAATTTCAGATTCCCTTTTGTTGGGAATGAATGGTCTAGCGGTGAGAAGGCCGGGGTGGCATGAAAAAATGTGGGTTTGATGTTTAGTAGAGACTTATATAAATGCTAGAGCGGCTATTCTCTAGCAGTAAATATACCAAGAGTCTAAAGTCCTAAACTACCTTTAGGGTAGGGTCCAAAGGTATCCTCTTAAGAATATAAAAGATAAGGAGTTCATTTCCACCGCTCTATTCGTTTAGCTAGATACAGTGTCATATTAAATCTCTTTAGTCAGAGGTTTTTGTTAAGAAGTTATTGTCTTACAACTTCACGAGGCTAAGTTTTACTGAAAAGCTCGCACTGATAAGTAACTAAGCACATATCGAAGTCAAAGAAACTTACTCTCAAACTGTTTGTAATTTACTCATTTAAGAGGGATATAGTATATTCACGTGTTGTATTATAAGCAATAGGCCAACATCTTACTTGTATATCCCTCTTTATTTGTACCATACAACAAGAAATATTACAGTAAAAGAACAAAAAAAACACAAACTGAAGGAGGATACACAAGGCGGCCTTATCGCTAATTAGCGATCTCTACCATCATTAATTCATCTTAGATTAAGACGAATCCTTGAATGAGCCAACAATCATTCAACAGTATTGTTCTAGCTAGCAAACATTATGTACTTATCTACTAATTTGACAATAGGCATTGAATACTTCATACTACAGGACCAAGTAGCCAAATAGCCTCTTTTTCTTAGCTCATGACTTGTATTGCTTTATCATATCTGTCACTAGAATAATGATTAAACATCCCGGATATTTAGCCATTGTGCTGTCCACTCGTAAAAGTCATATTTAACTTGAAGCGAAAAGGATTTATTCTGTTATTAGGGTATTGTGTGATTCGGAGGTAGTGCCTATATTCTATAATAGCGGAAATCAATTGTAGTTATTTTTGGAAGTGTTTACTTAAACTTTACAGGTCGGAACTTCTTTAAGCTTTGATGTAGCTCTAGGCCATTGGTCTCATATTATTCCATTTTTTCACGTTATTAATAAATAATAGGTTATAGTTATAGCCCATAGCCCGCCATGACTTCACACACCTTTGGAAACATTACACCTGTTCCTCAGCATTCCTCATCCAGCCACTTCCCGCCAGCCGCTTTATATCGTCAGCCATGGTTGGGGATTGATTGGGGATTGTGTTAATTTGTGTGAGTGTAATAAATAATTCAAACAAACAAGTTCCAGTAAAACGATCTTTTGATAAGGACATGTACAGGCCACCGAATTAGTCCTTGAAGCCAGAGTAAAAAAAATGGCGATACATTCCGCAAGAATTTTAATTATTGCTTTCAAAAGGCGGAGGTTTGGAGAATCTAATCTGTGACAGCCAATGACTTTCTAAGCATGGACACATCACGGCATACAACACAAGAGCCCAAACATGGCACACGTTTCTAAATTCACCTTATGTAGCTTCAACTGCTCCATTTATACATTCCCGCTAACATTCAAGTCCTGTAAACTAACCTCAGTGATTAAGCCGCAATGTAAATCGATTATTGCACTCGAAGCTGAATAAGGTGATTTTAGAAGCAACTTGAACAAAAAATGGAATGGAGTAGTGTAGCACTATTAATTTTTGTTATTTCTTTGAGAGATTTTTCGTTTTTGTAAATATGAAACTATTATACTATATCTATACTATATAACTATTATACTATTCTGCTCGTGCTGATTCACTGACTGACTGACTGACTGACTGACTGACTCATTTGATCACCTCTTCTGTAAAATTTTGTATGTTTTTTTTTACCGATGGTTTCGTATAGAGGACAAAAAATGATTCGGAGGAAAAATATGGATAGAGCTGATGATTGAGGATTTCGGTGAAGAGCACGGCCAGGGTATTGAAGATAGGTGGGGGGTGCTCGAACAAATGTCACTCAGAACTTCATCCAATTGACAGGGAGCTGAAAAATAAAACCAAAATGGCGGATTCAAGATGGGCCTTGAATCAAGATGGCCAAAGGCCTCCCACCAGCCGACCTAAACCAATTAAGAAAATCTCAATCGGCCCAGCCGGGAATCGAACCGGGGACCCTCGTCATACAAATCCACCGCGCTACCACTGCGCACCGGAGGTCGTCAAAAGATCTATACATATAATAAAATTGTAGAAAAGTGGTGTCTGTACAATGGAAATATATAAAAAAAGTAGCAGGGGTTGTTATTATATCGATGCCGAACCCGAAATTGTAATTAATTTTTTTTTTTGTCTGTTTGTCTGTGTGTTTGTGCACGCTAATATCAGAAACGGCTTATTCGATTTAGATACGGTTATCACTAATATATTGTAGTAAGCTTCACTTAACATTTAGTGTTTATTTCATGTCAATCGGTTCATAAATAAAAAAGTTATGTCAATTTAAAGAATCACGGCGAACATTTTTAACGTACAGATACACGCCTCGCGCCTGAGCGTCCGTGGCTATATAAAGCGCGCTGAGAGCTATTCCACGCGAACGAAGTCGCGGGCACAGCTAGTAATAAAATAAATGTGATACAATAATGGCCAATAGATTTTACATTGAACAAAAAAAAGCTACTCCACAGTTTTGTTTTACCGACATTCGTGACGCGCCCTTCCATCTGTCTCTTTCCGATGTGCGTGAGAGAAAGGAATGGAAACATTGTAAATAATTTTAGATATTTCTAGTGTTTTCAATGGTTTTACTAAGTATTTTACACTTTTTCGCATGTTATCTTACGTAAATAAAATTAACTTACCGGTGGTAAGTCACACCATCTCTTTTCTGCGTCGTTAACGTATTATTTCGGCACTTTTTGATCGCGCATTTAGGCGTCTTGACAGCTTTGCAGTCAACATGCGACTAATGAAGAAAGTGTGCTTACACCGAGTATAAGCACACTTACTTGGTCCCTTGTTATGCGCGCCAGTGCGATGTCCTTGCTTAGAAAGTCATTGGTGACAGCACATTTTTCAGACAAAGTTTTAGAAAAACTCAGGTAGTAGGTAGTTACTATGGTCGTTGGCCGGTTAGTAAAATACGACTCTTCGAAGGGGAGGCGATATGCAATAGTTTCTACCGTCAAAGTAGTGGCCCACTGGGTCCAAAAACTACACGTTGTACGTAAATTATTGATAGTCTTAATATTCGTAATAGATTGGCCAATTTTTTTTTAGTAGATTGTATTTTGTATCTGTCTTAGCGTTTTTTATCTATTTACTTAAAGTGAGTAAATTAGCCTACGTCTTATGGTAAACTTCGATTAGATTTGTTTGAACCTGTAACAATGTGGCAATGCTGTAACATATTATGAAGCTGAGTAACCCTCAAACATCAGATGATGATGATTTGTCATATTGTCATCATGATTGATGACATCAAATGAGTTGCAGCGAGCTTGCGCTGTGGTGCAAGACCGTGGTGACTGGCATGTAGTCGGTAGTCCTTACAAGGGACCTTTTTGTTTGGCAGTGATCATCTATCTGTTGACGATGGCCGTTTCATAATCAAACAATCACACTAATATTATAAAGGCGAAAGTTTGTATGTGTTTGTGTGTGTGTGTTAATTGAATAAAAATAATTTGAATTTGAAAAAAAAATTTGAATTTGAATTTGTGTGTATGTATGTTTGTTACTCCTTCACGCAAAAACTACTGAACGGATTTGGCTGAAATTCGGAATGGAGATAGATAATATCCTGGATTAGCACATAGGCTACCTTTTATCCCGGAAAACTAACGAGTTTCAGATTTCGAAAAACCTAAATCCACGCGGACGAAGTCGCGGGCGTCAGCTAGTATTCTATAAAACAGTTATATCCCGCCTGAATTTGACATGGTGTGATCGCATCAAGCGCTATCATCAATCAATCAATCAGCCTGTTTGCGTCCACTGCTGGACATAGGCCATTCCAAGAGCGCGCCATCACACACGATCCTTCGACTTCGTCATCCACTCGCTTCCCGCTATCTTCTTATCTTCATCCTGCAGATATCCTCGGCTGATCAAAGACCTTTCCCAAAGAGTGCCACCACAAGCGCAAGCGCTAACTTATCTGCAAATCAAATAAAAGAGAAAGTTCTATACCTTCTCGTTGGCGAGTTTCTTGTAAGCCGTGAAGTTATTCAACGGAAATAAATAATACAGCAACCTGATACCCTTACAGGTCTGGGATTCACATTTGATACGGTTTTATACATTGTTATTGAAAAAGGCTAGAAAATGGCTACTAATGACAGTTAAAATACATACTATAAACAATATAATATTTTAAAAGATACCTATGTCTTATAAGTTGTAACTATCCCACTACTGAGAAAATATCTCACAGATGAGATAGATAATATTCACGTAGGTAATATTATACTTTACCGAAAATGCCTGATTTCTCACTACCCAAGTATCCATTCTATAAATGCGAAAGTATGTTTATTTATTGGTTTGTTCTTCAGTCACGTCGCAACAGAGCAACGGATCAACGTGATTTTTTTTTGGATACCTATAATTATTAGAATGGCATAGACTACTTTATCTTAAGCCTACTTTAGTAAGTGTAGTTTAGGTACCTATTTATTTTATTGATTACGTATGTACCTACATCTATTTTGCTAATTCTTTTAAATAAGTAACTAATCATGTACTAAAAAGGCAAAAAATACAATTTACCTACTCTATCAGCTATTTGTGAAAAATGCCATGAAATCCATTCAACAATTTCAAACAATGCAATAAAACAATTATTGGCGTCACTCAGAAAAGCAGGTATTATTTAAATATTTTTATCGAATTATTGGAATGTCCTCTCCAAAACCAACACAAAAAAACACAAGTTTAATGTGCAAGGTTATCCGAGAGTTTTAATCTAAACAAACTAATGCCAAAATAAATAATTTAATTAGAGCGTGATTGCTATCACAACATCTAATTATCCAGTTCACAACCCAAATACCGAAAATACGCGATATCGCTCCGAATCTCAGAAAGAGACTAAACTAAAACCTTCAAAACACCCGTATTTATGCAAGTTCAATCTTGTCGGCCTCCTAGCAACAGATGACAGTATGACATCGAATGAGCCAAATATCGATTTTATCAAACTACCTGCATTAGATAAATTAATAATTTTATATTACTTTTGACAACTCAAATCAAATTTTAAAAATAACCTTACAGTTCGGCCGTCCTGAATTTAACACGTCCTCGTGTTTCTAATTAATCATGTCATGTCAGTCGCGGGCTTCCTTGCCCTAAGTCAAATCCAAATCATGGGCTATCCTGCCCTCCGTCAAATCATTAAAACCTACCCTTGAACTGCCGAACTCTCAGTGTTAATATCAAGTCAACAATAAATCCAAACGACTAACTTCTCATTCGATGTAGGTATACAAAATCTGAACCACTTATTGCAAATCACTTTTCAATTCACAAAAGACTAAATTATTAAAAAAAAAAAAAACTAAAAATTTTAATCACCAAATCAAACTCAATAAAAATTTTAATCAAATGTGGGTTGTTTACAAAAAGATACCAAAGCGAAATTAAGACAACGTGAGACACGTCCCGCTTCTGAATTATTGGCGTCACTCAGAAAAGCAGGTATTATTTAAATATTTTTATCGAATTATTGGAATGTCCTCTCCAAAACCAACACAAAAAAACACAAGTTTAATGTGCAAGGTTATCCGAGAGTTTTAATCTAAACAAACTAATGCCAAAATAAATAATTTAATTAGAGCGTGATTGCTATCACAACATCTAATTATCCAGTTCACAACCCAAATACCGAAAATACGCGATATCGCTCCGAATCTCAGAAGGAGACTAAACTAAAACCTTCAAAACACCCGTATTTATGCAAGTTCAATCTTGTCGGCCTCCTAGCAACAGATGACAGTATGACATCGAATGAGCCAAATATCGATTTTATCAAACTACCTGCATTAGATAAATTAATAATTTTATATTACTTTTGACAACTCAAATCAAATTTTAAAAATAACCTTACACAATATTATAAAAAATCAAAATCGTTCGTGATTATATCGAGCGGTTACGCAATAGTCTCTATCAAGTAATCTTCATGTAAAGCACGTCAGTCCAATAACCAAATTATATGTATGTATGTCTGTATGTGTGTTACGTAATCGACTGAGACGGGGTTTTTGTTCTTCATACACTTAAATATTATAACCTAAAATTAAGTTAATGAGGTAAGTATTGGTACGCAGTGGTACGCTGTGGTCTTGTTAGTGGGAGGTCCCGGGTTCCGTTCCCGGCAGGGGTTTGGAATTTTATTAATTATCTGGTCTGGTCTGGTGGGAGGCTTCGGCCGTGGCTAGTTACCACCCTACTGGCAAAGCCGTGCTATCAAGTGATTTAGCGCTCCGGTACGATGCCGTGTAGAAACCAAAGGATTTAATGAAAACTGCCATACTCCTTCCAGGTTCGCCCGCTACTATCGACTGCATCATCATTCATCACTTACCACCAGGTGAGATTGCAGTCAAGGGCTAACTTATGTCTGAATAAAAAAGCTTTATCAATCTCATATTTTAGATTTTTAGCGGACTTTTTGATGAAACTGATTATCACCTCGATAAAAGATGGCGGCATCAAAACAGCAGATCTGTTTGGCGACCACATTCGGCGGAAGTGAAGTTAGGTAACGAGGTATAATGCGTAAAAAATGACTTTTCGGGCGCTGTTTTAACTTAATATTTCTAATATGTATCATGGTAAAAGTACGATTTTAGTCCTTATTTCAAAGGTGAACCTTACTTTTAACATGATAATTGGAGCCAGAGTTAAAATGCCGCGTGAGAAGTCACTTTGTACGGACTTCAATAAACTTTACTGTTGTCCAAAAAAGCTTTTACTATAGGTAGGTCATATGCTAAACCCTGCGCCGGCCCACTACTGAGGACAGGTCTCCTCTCAGAATGAGAAGAGGTTAGGTACTCGTAGTCCGCCACGCTGAGAAAAGTGCGGATTGGCAGGCTTCAATGGCAGGCATGCAGGTTTCCTCACTATGTTTTCCTTCACTGTTAAAGGAAGTGATGTTTATATACTTATGACGCACATAACTCCGAAAAGTTAGCTTTGAACCCGGGATCGAACCCCCGACCTCCGGGGCAATTAGGGGATATATAAGGAGGCGGATGTCTTAACAGGGCTCTCTCTGTCACTTACTCCATACAATCGTAGTCCCAATTTCATTTGAATACTAAGCAACCAAAGTCCATGAAACTTTGCAGACATTGTGTGCAAAATTTCACTGTGCCTGTGGTGTTTTAGATTTTTCTAAAAATATGTAGTTTTAAAATTACAGGGGCTCAAAGATTTGTATGTGAATTTGAAATGTGAATGTGAAATTGACTACGTAACTTTGAAACCAAATATTTTAACGAAAATCTGGAAAACCACAGGCATAGGTATTAGTTCCCGGAACGTTTCTACAAAATTCCACTGAGTATGATTGGTTAGTATTCCAATGAGAGACGAACTACGTTTGTATGGAGCGAGTGAGGAGAGACCCCTCTTAACCACAAAATACAAGAAACAAAACCTGCATTCTTCGAAGTCGGTTAAAAATAAGAAACATTAACCATTGTTTAGCCAACTGATTAGTACTAGGAACAAGCACTAAGTATACCTGGTCTCAGCCTGGGAAAGTCAACAGGCAAACTTTTACATCCTATTTGAAGTTAGTCTTTAACCCTCACATACAAGGTTACAGTAGACTTTACAAGTTTGCTTAGGATTCCGTGTAGTTTTTAGAGTTCCGTACCTCAAAAGGAAAAACGGAACCCTTTTAGGGGGTTCCGTACCTCAACAGTAAAAAAAGAACCCTTTTAGTCGCTGTCTGTCTGTCTGTCAAGAAACTTATAGGGTACTTCCCGTTGACTTAGAATCATGAAATTTGGCAGGAAGGTATATCTTACAAGGGGAAAAATCCGAAAACCATGAAATTGTAGTTAGCAAATTAGCTGGAATACCTACTATACTTTTATACAATACGTAAAATAGATATTGTTGCATATTCTACGGTAAGTGGTGTTTGCAAGTATCTATTGTACTTCTCTGAATGTATACGGAAGTTCTGCGTGGTTGCTCTTTTAAAACCTTTTGAGATTATGAGAAATAGTTCACCCGGAGGCATGTGATCATGACAACAAGGAATGAACATGAAAGTCCTGGCTTATTTTTTACCTGAAGAGACCAAATAAGCATTATTATTGATTGATGCCACGACGCCCGCTCAAAAAGCGGTGATATACTGCAGTAGACAAGTACTTTTTCACCTCACTAGCTCAAAAAGGGCGCTTTTGCTGTCTAAAACCAGTGAGCAAAAATCGTTTTTGCTCACTCTAAAAATGCTTAGTTGTTTTCTGGCTTAAAAAGCTCTCATGAAAATGAGGCCTAACTCGGGATAATTTATATCGGTGGACTCCTTCATCCTTCAGCATTCCTTTAAGGTAGTAAATAAGACAAAAATAAAAGACGTGAATAATAAAAAAATATGTATATTTTATTAATTAAAAGCTACAATAGTGTTGTGCTGGTATCATGTGTGGACGCGGCGTCGAGCGAGAGCGCCGCGGCCGCCCACTCGCCCGCCGCGCCGCGACGACCAGTCTGTGAACAAAAACTTTTTTTTACACCAAGCGAGAAAAAATAAAAAAAAACCGGCCAAGTGCCAGTCAGACTCGCGCACCGAGGGTTCCGTACTCGGGTATTTTTTCCGACATTTCCGACACGATAAATCAAAAACTATTATGTATAAAAATAAATAAAAATCTGTTTTAGAGTGCACAGATAAAGCCCTTTCATGTGATACCCCACTTGGTATAGTTATCTTACATTAAAAATTGAAACATTTTTTTTTTAATGATGTGACCACAAATTCGCGGTTTTTCGATTTATTCCTGTACTTGTTCTATAGACCTACCTACCTGCCTTTTATGATTCTAAGTCAACGGCAAGTAGCCTATAGGTTTCTTGACAGACACGACGGACAGACAGATAGACAGACAGACAGACAACAAAGTGATCCTATAAGGGTCCCGTTTTTCGTTTTGAGGTACGGAAATTATGAACGACACAGTAGTACGGCTTCGAAATTACTGAGCCGATTTTGACGAATGAGGTGTCAATCGATTCGTTATTATGGTCTGGATGACATAGGCTACATTTTATACAAAAAAAATCGACCTGACGAATGTTACATCAAAAAAAGTGGGTCTCCAAAATTTTTTTTGCTATTGATACGAGTGGGGTAGCAAATGAAAGAGGAAAAAATTCTGAGTTCATAAATATAAATATAGACCGACAGAAAACCAAAAGAGACAGATATAGAGCGACAGAAAAACAAAAGTATATCTATCGCTATATATCGGCGGTTCGCTGGTAGTAGTCGGGTTTTAGTGATGTTTATGTTCGATAATCCTCACCTTAAGTTTGAGATGCACTAGTTTATTGTGATTGTAGAGCGCGGCCTGGTAGCCGAAGGCGGCCGGACACGACGTACAGCGGTAGGGTCTCTCCCCGCTGTGGCTCCGCAGGTGACCTTCTAGGCTTTTCTTAGTCTATGGAAAAATATTTTATTAAGAAAAAAAAATCTTTAGGCCGGTATTTTGTTCTAAATTTGCACGATAAATCAAAAAGTATTTTGCATAAAAATAAATAAAAATCTGTTTTAGAATGTAAAGGCAAAGCCCTTTCATATGATACCCCACTTGGTATAGTTATCTTACTTTGAAAATTAAAACACATTTGAATTTTTTTTCTGTGATGTAACCACAAATTCACAATTTTCGAATTTTCCCCTTTACTTGTGCTATGAGACCTACCTACCTGCCAAATTTCATAATTCTAGGTCAACGGCAAGTACCCTATAGGTTTTCTTGACAGACACGACAGACAGACAACGAAGTGATTCTAGAAGGGTTTCTTTTGCCTTCTGAGGTACGGAATCCAAATAAAACGTATATACCATCGTACTGCAAGATATCGTCAAGGTCTGCATCCGTACGTAGTTGAAATTCCTCGGACACGTACGACGCGATTTGCTTCCTCGTTTCTACTCCGAACTAGGATATGGAACGCCTTTCCAGCATCAGTTTTCCCTTCCACTTTTAATATGGGTACCTTCAAGTTAAGAGTGAATAGGCAACTTCTAGGCAAGCGCGCTCCATCTTAGGCTGCATCATCACTTGCCAGCAGGTCTGATTGCAGCCAAGCGCTAGTCTGTAAATTAAAAAATTGGTTGTCTGTAAAGTCGGTTTACTGACGATAGTTGAACGTGACAACAAAGGCCGATTGTGCTTCTTTGTCGCTCGTTCCGCGCTCTCGCTTGCACTTCAAGCCTTACATGGAACGCCTCAGAGCGAGGTAACGCCGCATGAGTCATGTTTTTTCGTGCGTGCAGCCGGCTCTATCGAATTATAAGTCGTTGTCACGTCAAAAAAAAATACATACGGAGTACGCCTTCCCGCACACGTCACACACGTGGTCGCGCTTGGCGCGCGCGTTGCGGTGCAGCATGCGCACGTGCGTGCGCAGCACGGGCTTCGACGAGCACGCCTGCGGACACAATACAAATAGATATCATGATCAACAACAGAGCAACCGCCGAGTTTCTTGCTGGTTCTCCTCGGTAGGAAAGGCATTCCGAACCAGTGTAGATGCTTTTGACGATTCAAAAGCACTTGTAAAATTTTATTTGAATGAAAATCTATTCTATTCAACCCATTGGCGGCCCACTACTGATCACGGGTCTCTTGTCAGAGTGAGAAGGGTTTAAGGCAATAGTCTGCCACGCTGACTCAATGCAGAGTAGCAGACTTCACACAGTTTTGACAACATGGAGAACTCTCAAGCTAGCGCAATCAAAACTGCGCAATTTGAGCAATAAATGATTTTGAGTTTGAGTTTGAAAGAGGTAAAGTCTCACGTATTGAAAATGGAACTCTTGGCGCTATCAAAAACGCTCGCCTACGGCTCGGGGTACAAGCGAGTGTACTTACAAAATTACAGCCATCTTCAGGTGTACAGCCAAGTTGTGTTCTTCCAGACGTATCGTTTTCACGAATTTTTTGGCATACAGAGTGCAAGCGTGCCTTGAAACAAGTAAATTAAAAACGTTCGCCTACGGCTCGGGATACAAGCGAGTGTACTTACAAAGTTACATCCTTGCTCGGTGCAGTTAATTGGTGTCATTTTAAGGTGTACAGCCAAGTTGTGTTCTTCCAAACGAATCGCTTTCACGAACTTCTTATCGCATAGAGTGCAGGCATGCCTTGAAACAAATAATTAAATAAATACCGGCCAAGCGCGAGTCGGATTTGCACACGAAGGGTTCCGTGCCGCTGTACGTTTGTATACTTTTTTTGGACTTACATGACAGCCATTTTGAATTTTTCATCATTTGTTGTTATAGCGGCAGTTCAGTGAAAATTTCAACTCTCTATCTATTAGAGTTCACGAGATACAGTCCGCTGACAGACAGACAGATTGACGGACGGACAGCGGAGGCTTAGTAATAGGGTCCCCATGGGACCCTAAAGTTTTATTTTAACAAAGAATTGAGTGGTAGGGTCCCTAAAATTATATTTTTAACAAAGAATATTTCTTTATTAGTTTAAAAAGATAAAAATTGGACCAGGAGGCACTTATCTCTATAAGAGATCTCTACCAGTGACCCTTGGCAGTATGACTTAGTATGGAGAAGCGCGTAAGAAGTGTACCCTTAAGTATAATTGACTCACTTTAGTTTAGCGGGGTCCACATGTTTCAGATTATATTTCATGTGTTGGTTGAAGGACATCTGGTTTTTGAAGTTCATGTCACACTGAAAATGTAAACAAAACAAATAATTTCGTTTCACTTTTTTTTTAATTTACAGATTAACGCTTGGCTGCATCACACCTGCTAGCAAGTGATGATGCAGCCTAAGATGGAGCGCGCTTGCCTAGAAGTTGCCTATTCACTCTTGACTTGAAGGTACCCATATTAAAAGTGGAAGGGAAAACTGATGCCGGAAGGGCGTTCCATATCCTAGCGGTTCGGATCAGAAACGAGGAAGCAAATCGCTTCGTACGTGTCCGAGGAATTTCAACTACGGGTGCAGACCTTGTACGATGGTAGAAAGGTGAAGCAGGAATCAGGTCAAAGAGCTCTTGTGCACACTCTCCGAAATACATCCTGTAGAATACCTTTAGACTGGACATTCACATTCAGAGTTATGTGCCAACAAACAAACAGACATACCTCATGGCAGTAGAGCTGCGCGCTCGCGTCGTGTGAGATGAGATGCAGCTCCATAGCCTTTTTGAACAGGAACTTTTTGTGGCAGCGCGGACAAGCGTGCTCCTTTTCTCCTTTATGTATACTGAAAATAATGAAAAATCCGGTCAAGTGTGACTCGGACTCACACGCGAAGGGTTTCGTATCATTGTACTAGATGTGCAACACTGCAAGTTAATGACGGAAAGCGCCATCTATATGTAATTGAGTGAACTAATTATTTAGTCATGAACACTAACTTTTAATGTTTCTTGTCATATTCACGGGTTTCGATTTATTTATTTGTGCTATAAGACATCGCTACCGGCCTTTCATGATTGTAGATCAACGGAAAATACCTATAGGTTTTGATTCCACCGAATTGACAGACAACGAAGTTATCCTTTAAGGAATCCTTTTGAAGTACGCAACACTACAAATACCGTTTTTATAACTACTTTTATAGAATAGAATAGATTTTTATTCAAATAAACTTTTACAAGTGATTTTGAGTCGGCAAAATAATTTACCACTGGTTCGGAATGCCGTTCCTACCGAGAAGAACCAGCAAGAAACTCGGCGGTTGCTCTTTTCAACTGTTCAATTTACAATAATATGCGATACTATACAAGCAATTGCAGCCCCGCGCATTGCTGTGCGTATTTAGGGTTTCGTACCTCAATAGGAAAAGACACTTGGTTGTCTGTCTGTCTGTCTGTACATCTGTCTAACTATTCGGATGTGCGTCTCATGCAATTAAACATCTCTTACTTTAACGGTGAAAAAAAATATCGTGAGGCAACCTGCTCGCCTGAGATCTCATAATGTTGTCATAGGTGTGTGAAGTCTGCCAACCCGCACTTTGCCAGGTGTGTTAGACTATGGCCGAAATCCTTCTCATTCTGACAGGAGACCCGTGCTCAGTAGTGCGTCGGCGATGTTGACGATGATCACGATACTCACAACAAATGCGTCCTCAGCGAGTCCTTATTCCTAAACATTTTTCCGCAAAGTTCACATTTCTGCTTCTCCGAATGACTTTTTATGTGATTTCTCAATCTGCCAAGACTCCTGTAAATTGTAAAACAGTAAGAGTCCTAATCCTAATCCATATTTCCATACTAATATTATAAATGCGAAAGTGTGTCTGTCTGTCTGCTACCTTTTCACGGCCCAACAGTGTAACCAATTCTGACGAAATTTGGTATAGGGTTAGCTTATATCCCGGGGACGGACATAGGCTACTTTTGATCCCGGAAAATCAAACAGTTCCCGCGGAATTCCTAAAGACCCATCAACTTAACCGATTTGTATGAAATTTGGTACCGAGGTAGCTTGCGTCCCTGTGATCGAAATAGGCAACTTTTTATCCCGGAAACAGTTCCCACGAGATCAAAATACCGGATAAATCTAAAACTATTGTGCATAAAAATAAATAAAAATCTGTTTTAGAATGTACAGGTGAAGCCCTTTCATATGATACCCCACTTGGTTTAGTTCTTACTTTGAAAATTGAAACACATATAATTTTTTTTTTTACGATGTAATCACAAATTCATGGTTTTCGGATTTATTCCTTTACTTGTGCTATAAGACCTGCCTACCTGCCAAATTTTATGATTGTAGGTCAACGGGAAGTACCCTATTAGGTTTTCTTGATACGACAGGCGGACAGACAGACAAGAAAGTGATCTTATAAGGGTTCAGTTTTCCTTTGGAGGTACGAAACCCTAACTACTCACGTCTCGGTGTGTCCGCACGCGCCGCACGTGTGCACGGGCGTGTTGCCGCCGTGCGCGCGCGCCACGTGGTCGGCCGCCACCTCCGCGCGCGACCACACGTCGCCGCAGAACCGGCAGCGCCATCTGTGAGTACCAACGTTCCGTGTTACATATACACGTCGATCGCTCTTTGTTCGCCTTATCAGAAGCGCCTGCTACAAGAGAACAAGTACCTGCGCCTGATTGTAGGAGCTCCGAGGTACGTCCTGTTACAATGGGACACCCGAAAGGGTTTTTAAAAAAAAGGATTGGTTTTACACAGAATAAGATTAACTTTAATATACTTGGAAAAGACTTAGAAATACATCAAGATTTTAAGAGACGTGCAAGCTCTTTGAGTTGTTAGACCGGACTGACTGCAACCACCCGATCCGATACCTCGTCAAGATCGAGCTGCTGCTGGGTCAGCTCTCTAGCTTACAGTTAAGGGGTGTAACAGTCCAAAATGACGTCATTTATCGGGATACCAAGACGCCCACCGTGGAGGAGTACGTCCACACACTTACGCGGCGCATGTTCGTCCACGCGGACCATGGACCGTACATACACCACCAATATACAGACCACCAAATGGGTGTCCTCTACCTCGTGAGCTTCTGCAGTTACCCGCACCAGCGCAACTTGCTGGTGAAGATGACGATGGCGAAGACGACGCAAGCATTACCGGACTCGAGAATACCCCATGACGAGCCCATCGCCCGCAGCACGGTGGCCCTGGATCCAACACACCCGAGACCTGGAGGCCCTAAGAGCAACCGCCGAGTTTCTTGCTGGTTCTTCTCGGTAGGAACAGCATTCCGAACCAGTGGTACATTATTTTGACGATTCAAAAGCACTTGTAAAAGTTTAATTGAATAAAAATAATTTGAATTTGAATTTAAGCCAAGGCAGGCCTTAGCCGACAACGGCACCGGGGAAGCGTTCTTCCCCACCCCACACCCGGGCAAGGAGGCCATACCTCCGTCTTGACTTAGGTCAAACAGAGAAGACCCTGCTGTGTACAAACTGACAAAGGACTCGCCATACTTGCTGTACCTGTCAACTGTCATTTGATGAAAGGTACAGTCTTAACTAACATGCTGTGGAAGGTCTGAAGCTACTTTTTATCCTAGAAAATCAAAAATTTTCCATGTGATTCTTATTGAATCGCATCGCACTTAATTGTGGCTCATACGTTAAACCGATTTACATGAAAGGTATCGAGGTAGCTTGCATCCCAGAAATTGACATAGACAACTTTTTGTCTCACAAAATTAAACTACTTTTTATCCCGGAAAATCAAAGATTTCTCATGGGATTCTTAAAGGCCCATCCTTTAAGCTGATTTACATGAAATTTGGTAGTAAGGTAGCTTGCATCCCAGAAATTGACATAGGCAAGTTTTTATCCCGGAAAATTAGAGTTCCTACGGGATTTTTGAAAACCTAAATGCACGCGGGCGAAGCTGCGGGCATCGTCTATTGTTAAATAAATGACTTTGATTAATTTTGGGCTAATTTGTGTTGGAAGTAAAAATGTTTAACCTGGAAATATGCCTCCTGCGGTGCGCTTTCAGAGCGCACGAGTTTTTCAACCGCACGCGACACACGCTGCACTCTTCTGTCCCGTACGACTGTGTACAGAGAGAAAGAGATAGATGTATGATTTATAAAAAAAAAGGTTCGTTTACTATGCGTTTACGTAAACAAAACCGTGTACAGCGCGTAAATTTTGAGAAATGACTCTAATGTGTTTCTTAGATTGGAATCTATAGAGAGCACTGTAACGACCCTACATTTTACACCAAAGTGTTACAAAATAATATTAAAAAAAAAAAAAAAAAAATTGTATTAAAATTTTACTTCAATTTTATCAAAATCAGGTCAGTGAATACTTGTAGACATGTACTTACTCATATGAACATAAAATTAATTTTTTTAGACGTTTTAATCTTAATGTGGGCCGTCCGCATTTTCGAAAAGAGGCAAACACCGTTTCGCATGTCGGTGATGCAGAGACGCGATCGACCGCGGCCGAATTGCGTTGGCGAGCGATGTGTGCGCGGGCGTCGTAACGCTCGGAGCAGAGTCGAAATCAGAACGTGAACCCGCACAGCGGGACCGCGTGCATATGCGTCGGCGGGCGGTGCCTGCGCGGACGTCGTAATGCGCGGAGATAATTAATTTGTTTAAATTCTGTACTGGGGCGATACATAAAGTTTATATTAAAGAATACTGAGTTGAGACTCGGACCAAGTTGATGTTTGGAGAGAAACATTCTAAGCAAACACTCGAATAGAAGGGACCACTTTAATTACACAGATATATTTGTTATATAGGGGCGATACCTCCTAAGATCTAAAAGCGATTTATGTTTGAACTGTTGACGACGTGGCTGCTCAGGCGGGGAGAACCGCGTGTCCTCCGGATGTTCGGTGATCTTTGCTTGAGATGGCTTTCGGTGATATTAACTAACTATCTGACATATGACAGAGCGCGTTGGAAGAAACTTATGCGAGGGAGAACCCTGGTGCCTTTGATGCTTTGTCAATCCTAACTAAGGAGAGCCCTAGTGTCTTGAGCGCTTTGTGAAATCTTTGCTGAGATGATTCTAATGTGCTTTAATAACAGACTGACCACAGAGGGCAGGTAATGCTGCTGTTCTGTTTGTATTCTGACATTTGTTGGAATACTTAACCGCCTTGTGGTGGTTACCCAATATTAATAACATACCCATACAAAATTACGCTAATGCATATATACTGAAGGTTGGGTTAAGGCCTGTGGATATTCCCGCAGTGAGTCTGACCCGTCCTTGAAACCTATTACAGGTCTGTAGTGGGAGAGCACCACTATAAAAATGCTATTTCAGCTTCGGCTGCAACGTGGGATCATAAGTGGCACGCACCACTTCCTAAAGTATGCTTGCATACGCTGCGCTGTTTATTTGGATGATGACGTGTGTGGGGGGGGAGCTACTGTTCATTGGTATTTTATGTGCCATATTGATCTCTTGATTTATCGAGGGTCCCAGTATGACGATGGGATACCAAGGGAAGGCAGAAGCTCACCGTACGTGGCGTGGTGGAGCTACGTACCATCATTCACTCTAAACCCCTTTTACGCCACTGGAGAGAATGATGCCGCACACAACTTCTTCCTTTACGAAGGAAGAAGCACACACACACACACACACGTCTAATAAGTAGGGCTCTATATGAAGTGTTGTCTTGTAAGGCTGTCTCATGATCCTATCATAGTTTAATTCGGTCCTAAGCGGGAACACACCTTTTGATTCTTGAACTAGTATTTGTCTTATCAGACCAAATACTAAATAAGTATTCATACACAAACAACACATTTTCAATACTCGAACTCAGTTAGCACTGGCAATAGTCTTGCCAGACCGAACGCTTGAGAGACATTATACGCAATCACACATTTTCAATACTTGAACTCTGTAAAGTCGTTTAAGTCTGGTGAACTCATTATTTCCGACGCTCTAAAAGTTCTTGGTTTATTATGGACACAACATTACAAGGGGTCCTACCGCTATACGATACACGTGCCACTTTAAAGAAATTGTTTTAAAATATATCCTTTAGAAAGATCCGAAGGAAAAATAGGGTAGAGTTTCTTAGGACCCCGTTAGTTCAGTTACAGCACTTTGACTTTGCTTAGACTTAAGACACTGTTAAAACGAGACAGATTTATGCCAGCGGTGTAGCGCTGTCTCGTTTTAACAGTACAAATAAAAGCGTGAACAGATACTTGGGAATGCATTTGTTCTATTTGGACGCTTTTTTAACGTCCGATAAAAAAGCGTCCAAATAAATTCTCGTGTAAGGCCTTCGAATTGTTGTCGTCCAATCTCATGAGAGATTTCTGACGCCCCCCTCCCACTGAAAGGAAGTGGCAAGCAATTCTACTCACCGGGTCGTGTTTCTTAGAGTTATGATCGTCCAGTTTGCAGCGGTGGTTAAACCCAACGATACACGTGTAGCATCGGTGCTCATGACGGAGGAACATATGACTGGTGAGAGCTTTCTGACGCTCCGCTTCCACCTGGAGTTAACACATCATCATGATCAACATTTTGCCAACCTCTTTGGCGCAGTGGTCTTTTAAGTGAGACCTCGGGTTCGATTCCTAGCAGGGCCAATTTGATAACTTACAATTAGGGTTCCGTACCTCAAAAGGAAAAAACTGAACCCTTATAGAATCACTTTGTAGACAACAAAATGATCCTATAAAGGTTCCGTCTGTCTGCCTGTCTGTCTGTCTGTCAGGCTCCCATCGGCGGAGAGGGGCAACACACGCACAACAGATGGGTACGTTGAAGTGCGGAAACCAGCCCAGCAGACAGAATAAGGAATATATGATTCCTTGTCTTTGTGTGTTTGTCTCACCTCGTCCCAGCTCAAGACCACCATTTCCAGATGTTCAGCGTCAGCGTTCAGCTTCTGCAGCTTGTTCTGCACTGTAGCGTTATTCACTACACCTGGAGATGCTTTCCGCTTCCTACTCCTTTTCCCCCTTTCCCCTAAAAGAATATAAAACGTACAGACATCATGTAAACGGAACTCTTTTGTTACCCAACTATGTCAAAGCCAAAAGGAAGGGTTATGATTTTTAACCCCCGACCCAAAAAGAGGGATGTTATAAGTTTGACGTGTGTTTCTGTGTATCTGTCTGTGGCATCGTAGCTCCTAAACTAATGAACCGATTTTAATTTAGCTTTTTTTGTTTGAAAGGTGGCTTGATCGAGAGTGTTCTTAGCTATAATTGAAGAAAATCGGTTCAGCCGTTTGAAAGTTATCAGCTCTTTTCTAGTTTTCTTATATGGATTTTTGTGTCGGAGGCTTTTAAATTTTGAGTTATGTAACTCAACTATGTCAAAGCCAAAAGGAAGGGTTAGCAGTATAGGTATTTACAATACTACCACTTTTATAAGTTACGCCGATGTACCTGCGCAGAAAACTTATTTTTGTATGGCGTGAAAATATCTCAGCCAATCATAGCGCGCGTCCTTAACCTATTGGTTGTTGCCTACGCGCCATGTATTGTACGCACGGAACATGAGCGAGATAGCACGAGTCTCTGTTGTTCCTGTGTTTAAAGTCTTAAGGTGGTTGGATACGGTCAGCTAGGCACATCAGCGCTACTAGATGGCGTTTATTTTGTAATTAGACTTATTTTATTTTTTTATGAATGAAAATGTGCATATTTTTTTATGTTAATATAGCTCCCAATTGTAGCATTATATTTTTATTATATCCAACTACGTTTGTGATGTATTTTAATTTTCAAAATACTTTAATTTGTACTGATAATCACGCGGTGGTAGCAGCAGAATTTTTCACGCACACATTCACAGGTTTGTTGAATACAAAGGTGTTTACTAATTTCGACTCATCAGAGAAGTACTCGCTGGACCGATGGTTCAGACTCTAGGCACAACGTCTACAAGTATCGGGTTCTATTCCATGACTTGACTATTGCTTTTTTTCCTTTTTTATTTATTTTTTAAAATTATATTATAAATAATATAAACATTTTTATACCTAGCTATATTTTTTGTGACGTTTTATACTGTACTAGCTTTTACTAGCGACTTCTTGTGTGGAGTTAGGTTTTTATTATTTGTCGGCGGTACCGACTTTTAGCTGTCAACACTTTGCTCACTAAGCATTACGTCATCTCCCCACTATCGTCGTTGGACTATAAAAACAGACACGCTGTGCGTAGCGAGGCATTATTCGTCCGGTTGTTGCCGAGAACACTTCTCAGTAGGAATAGTCTGTCGTTCTGTAGGTTTTAGAGTAGTGGTTACCTAAAGTGGTACTGTTGGTTAAACGAGTTGTTATTGTGGTGGTTAGGTTAGATGGTTGGTTTGGGACCGGTGTAAGGGGTGGAGGAGCCGGCCTAGGTAGGTTAGGTTAGGTTTACCTAGTTACGCTGGTAGTTGTGACATGCAGTAAACGGAAGTATTGTTCTTAACACGTCTGAAGATCGCCTAGTGATCGAAGCAGACCCTAAGGATCTTCACCTGCCTTCATCAATTCTTAAACAATCCTCGGCTCGATCCGACATCAGAAGTGGGATGAACCGTGGAGCCTCTTCAGCTCCACCTAACCACATCGAAGAAAATAGCTGGCTTGTTGCAAGGTCGAGCCAAAACTCTTGGAGATACGTGAATCAATTACCAAAGCTTGGAATATCTGGAAACGAGTGGTTAATGGTGACAAAGACAAGGACATCTGATTCAAGTCCAGGAGGTGAAAGCTACAGGTAATCTGCACTTTTTCAAAATCTTAATATTGCCGCTTTGTGTGTGTGACGTAAGTTGAGGACAGGGGCCTCCTTACTTCTGTGTTTTGTAAGTTGAGGACAGGGGCCTCCTTACTTCTGTGTTTTGTAAGTTGAGGACAGGGGCCTCCTTACTTCTGTGTTTTGTGACGTTTGTGTGTGTGACGTAAGTTGAGGACAGGGGCCTCCTTACTTCTGTGTTTTGTGACGTTTGTGTGTGTGCCGTAAGTTGAGGACAGGGGCCTCCTTACTTCTGTGTTTTGTAAGTTGAGGACAGGGGCCTCCTTACTTCTGTGTTTTGTGTCGTAAGTTGAGGACAGGGGCCTCCTTACTTTTGTGTTTTGTGACGTAAGTTGAGGACAGGGGCCTCCTTACTTTTGTGTTTTGTGACGTAAGTTGAGGACAGGGGCCTCCTTACTTTCACTATTAGTCGTGTCCAACGAGAATGAGGGCTTCCGTGCGTAATCTGTTTCGTACAACGGTACTGTGTTCTTTTTTTTTTCTTTGGCAGGTCGAGGGCGACCTGTGGTCAGAATGGCCATGTCGGCGCTGATTTACGAAGGCGAGCACGAACGCGCACGAGCAATATCGGACAATCCATGAATCAGGGACGGTGGGGACGGACCGGTCACCAGCTAGCTCCCGAGGACGGTCGCGCGTCAGAATGGCCGTGACGCGATGATGTTAAAAGAGTTTTACTGTCATAGACACCGCACAGTTACAGTTAACCACATACCCTTAACAACAACCAAAAAAAAAAAAAAAATTTTGTTTTTAAGTTCAGTTAGATGCCAAGAAATTAATTACTCAGTTAGACGCCACCGAGTTTCTTGCTGGTTCTTCTCGCTAGGTTGTGGCGTTCCGAACCAGTGGTAAATTAGTTTTGAATAATGTTTAGATCATGATTGATTAAGAGTTGCAATAGCAATTGCGCTCTAATCATATGAACTGTAGTTTAGAATCGTTTCAACTAAATTTCGCGTCGCGACATGTCAGTAGATAGGTTCTTGTAATTAGGTTTTGGTTCTTCTCGCAGTATTAGCCTATTTTTTAGACAGATGATCAGTTGAAAGTGATTTGTTAACCTAGGTTGGTTGTGTCAACTTCCTAAGTGTTGAGATGTGATGAATTAGTCAAGCCAAAGAGCCCTAGAAAAAGCCGTGATGGTCAGAATCATAACCAATAGCATTGTACGTTAATTATTGTAATGTTTCTGGTTTACGGAGGTTTACTGACTGAGGGGACGCTGATGTCCGGTCCACTAGTGTTGAGTGGTTGAGGGGACATTGATGTCCAGGTTTAGAATTAGAAAGATGTTCATTGACAGTTAATTGCTAGTCAGGATAGACGAGCGGTATAATGATTTTGTGGTTATGGTTTTGTCCTCACATGCTTTGTGACATTTAGCGTACGAGGGCGTACGCAGGTCAGAATGGCCGTGTCGGCGGTACCGACTTTTAGCTGTCAACACTTTGCTCACTAAGCATTACGTCATCTCCCCACTATCGTCGTTGGACTATAAAAACAGACACGCTGTGCGTAGCGAGGCATTATTCGTCCGGTTGTTGCCGAGAACACTTCTCAGTAGGAATAGTCTGTCGTTCTGTAGGTTTTAGAGTAGTGGTTACCTAAAGTGGTACTGTTGGTTAAACGAGTTGTTATTGTGGTGGTTAGGTTAGATGGTTGGTTTGGGACCGGTGTAAGGGGTGGAGGAGCCGGCCTAGGTAGGTTAGGTTAGGTTTACCTAGTTACGCTGGTAGTTGTGACATGCAGTAAACGGAAGTATTGTTCTTAACACGTCTGAAGATCGCCTAGTGATCGAAGCAGACCCTAAGGATCTTCACCTGCCTTCATCAATTCTTAAACAATCCTCGGCTCGATCCGACATATTAGATAGAGAAGAGCCATACAAGTCCTCGAAAGCATGCAAAATGCAGTTGTGACGTGATTGAATGACAAACCAACAAACAAACACACTATCGTATTTATTACATATTTTTATATGATTATAGGATTATTAAAAGTAGAGACATTTTTCAAATTTTATTTATTAGAAATAATACATACTTTATTCTGAACATCTAAAATCTAAATTATTAAAACAATGAACCTAAAACTAAAAACCTTAAAAAATATAATATAATAACTAAAATAAATTATTAAAAGAAGTCCCTTTAGGCAAGGTTCCAAAGATACTGACGTTGTTCCCCCTTTGGATGGCTAGACTAATTTTCTTTGTCCGAGGTAGCTGCCAGCTCTTCGGTCTCCTGTGATGTCGACTAACCTTTTTCATATTTCCCTAAAAAGGCTTGAAGCGCTAGGACCCCAGGGACCAAGGGTCTCGACACCGAATGGGACAGTAAAATTGAGCAAAATTGATTTTATTTACACAATGAAATGTCTAAGCAAGTTTGATTATTGCAGACTCTCCGAAGTACTACTTCAGGCAATACACAATTTTTAAAAAAATTAACTAGTTTTGGTATCATGTTACCGATAAAAACTTCATCACGTTCTATTTCTAAAATAGTGATGTCGTAAGTTGGAGAAATATATCCAACAAAATAGCATTTGTTCATTTTTGTAACCCGCAGCTGGCCCTGGATCTGAAATAAAAAATATTATTATTATTTGTACCTATAAAAATAGAAACCTATGAAAATGAAAATAATATAATTAATGCGAAAGTTTGTATGTGTGTGTGTATGGAGATAGCTCATACCTGGGAACACAGGCTACTTTTTATCCCGGAAAATTACAAATATCCCGCGGGAATGAAAAACCTTGATCCACGCGGACGAAGTCGCGGGCATCATCTAGTTACTGATAAAAAAAGTATTTTGGTACTAACCTGATAATAGAAATAGTGTTTTTTATTCATTTGTAATCTCCCAGTACTATCAATGTAGAGAGGAAAATTTTTACGATCTTTTGCAGCAGAAAACATATCTTGACTGTTGCGAGCCAATGAGGGAAAACATTTTATTTCCAAAATTGATTTTTCTTCTTCTATAATCCCTGAAATCAATAAACAGATGTGTTTAGAATATAAGGATATATTCAAAAACAATGATTTGTAATCAACTAGTACAAACAACCAATTATTTATATATAGGTACCTATGTATCATGGATCAATTACTATTATTTGATTATTCATGTTCCACTTAGGACTAAACTTGCTACACTCACTACGACTGCAAATAAGAGGTTATGTTTTCAAAAAATTATAGCTGATAACTAGATATCAATTATAGCAAAATATTTATGATGTAAGCATTGTAAATACCTAATAATAATTCCATTTCGAATAAGTATTTGAAGTGCAATTATTATTAGGTTCGTGTACTTACCTTTTGCTTTCTCCGTGATATCTTTTCATTTGTCCAAGAACTCGTTTGCGACTTTTCCGGGGGCCAGAGTAATGGTGATTCAGATAATCTTTGCGTGAAGTTCGTGGCTCCATAATTTATTTTTGTTGTATGAACAAGCAACAATACAATAAAAATACTCAAACTTTATCACTTGTTTATCACAAACACTAGAGGAGGTACCACCGCGTCGCGCAATTCACAATAAGAGGGTTACCATCTCTAAATAGTTTTTGCCTAGATATTGAATAATGCGCGGTGCGCCATACACCCCGAGCTTTTTTTTTAATTTTTATTTTAATTATTTTAATAACTAAGATTCATTATAAATACCTCAGTATGATTTTAAGGCTATATTAATGAAATAGTAGTAATAAAAGTATATAAGTTGACGTAAAATTTGGTTTCGGTAAAATCGATCAAAAAGTTTTACAACTACTTTATGCTACTAAAAGCAAGTATATTTATCATAATAATAGGCTTAGTATATTACTGCGTTATAGTTCATGATTTCAAACTTTTAGGGAATTTTTCCCTAAATTCTTAGGAAATTCTTACGTTTGGCATCACCTGACCGACGCATCGAAAGCTAGTCATCATGAAGCTAATAGTTTTAATTTTGCATCAAACGCAAAACGAAGAGCGGCAACAGCGCTTGCCAACTTACTATCAGCGAACTGGCAACGCAGCATCTACTTCCACGAAAGCAGCGGAAACGCACACTACTAAAACGTTGTAGCGTACGACACTATCGCCTTCTACTCATACATTGACAAAAATTAGTAAAAATTTCGATCTCATTTAGCTATTAATCTATTGTTTTCTTCAGATAAATATATTTTAGCGCAAATAAAGTTCTGAATAAGAGCCAAGTGATGTGATTTCAGTATGAAATTATGCCCTAGATGTCCATAAATGGAAAAATAAATTAGTATGGAAATCGAACCACCTTAACGTCAAGCAATAAGGTCTGTATTTCATTGGTGTACATTCGGTTTTAGCTGGCGTTAGGTTGTACTTTTCTATGCAAATGAATTTTGCCGATGCGATTTTTTAAAGTGATAAGTGTTAAGGAGCAAATTTCAAAAGCCAACAGCCATATAATTTATTACTTCTCAAACAACCACATGTGGCACTTCCAATAAAATAAGGAATTGAAAAGAGCAACCGCCGAGTTTACTGTTGGTTCTTCTCGGTAGGAAAGGCATTCCGAACCAGTGGTAGATGCTTTTGATGATTCAAAAGTACTTGTAAACGTCTAATTGAATAAAAATATTTTGAATTTGAATTTAAGGTGTTTTATGTGACTAGTTTTCACCTTCGTTTTCGTTTTTCCGTCTCCCTCTAGGCTTGGTTTTGTCTCCCTTGCACAGAGGCTCGTCATCTGACTCGTTGAAGGCATCACAAGCTTTGCTCCGTTTTCTGGATTTACTCCTTTCTGGCTCAGGCACTTCTAGTATTGGATCACATTTTATATCAGTCTGAAAAGTTATAACCAATACATTAATTTTATAAAAACAATGCCCCTCCGCCGTGTATGTCTGTCTGTATGTGTTAATCTTGTGAACTAATGATATGGTAGAATTTTTTTTTATAGTGATCAAAGGGTTCTGTACCATTGTACAAGAAACATTTTAAGGCTCCATGAAGGGTGCCAAGGGGACCCTATTTATTAATAAGCCTCTACTCTCATGAGGTCTGTCTGTCTGTTAGCGGACTCTATCTCCTGAATCATAATAAGTAGAGAGTTGAAATATTCAGTGTATTTCTATTGCTGCTATAACAACAAATTTTACCCCTAAACAATCACACTTCACATCACACTTCACACGAATATAAAGGCAAAAGTTTGCGTGTATGTGTGTGTGTTTGTTACTCCTTTACGCAAAAACCACTGGACGGATTTGGCTGAAATTCGGAATGGAGATAGATAATATCCTGGATTAGCACATAGCTTACTTTATATCCCGGAAAACCAAAGACTTCCCACGGGATTTCGAAAAACCTAAATCCACGCGGACGATGTCGCGGGCGCCAGCTAGTACATAAATAAAAAATAAAGTTACCTTAATTTCCACTCCCTCAACATTAAATTCCACCAAATCATCACTAAACTCTGCATTCCCATCACCCAGGCCATCATCTCCCAAGTCATCTTCTATCTTCACAAATGCAGTTGGAAATGTTGTGTCGTGAACTACTTCTATTATGTTATTGCATTCTGTGGTTTGAAGAGTTGATAGAGATTTTGATTGTGGTATCTAAAAATATTAAAGCAGTGATTTACATAAATTTAGTAATTTGTGTTTTGTGTTTTCTTTTGATTTGTATAGTAATGTGTTTTTTGTTTGGTTAGTAAAGAAGTTAGGTTTAAATAAATATTTACGCGTAGTAAGTTATTATAAGCATAGATTAAGGTGTATGGATAAGTTATTAGTTAATATGTACGATAAAATAAGAGCGCCACCTCGCCAACAAACTGGCCCACCAGTTTGGCGAGCAATAATATTATAGATCCTTTGTTAAATTTTTTTGATTAAATAAATTAAAAAAAAAAAAAAACATAATATGACTTGCTTTAATGGTGAAGGAAAACATCGTGAAGAAACCTGCATGCCTGAGAGTTCTTCATAATGCTCTCAAAGGTGTGTGAAGTCTGCCAATCCACACTTGGCCAGCAGGCAAGCTTTGGCCTAAGCTTTTCTCATTCTGAGAGGAGATCTGTGCTCAGTAGTGGATCGACAATGGGTCAAATCATCAATCAAGATTTAAGAAAATAAAAAATATATCACTACATAGCCATGGTAGCCTATTGGTCAAAACATGCACTTTCTATTTAGACAAGTGTAAATTAAAAATTTATAACACCCCACACAAGTGAAGGTTACAGTAACTAGAAAAGAGCTGATAACTTTCAAACAGCTGAACTGATTTTCTTCTATTATAGCTGCGTTGTAAGCTATAATAGAAGAAAATCGGTTCAGCCGTTTGAAAGTTCTCGATCGAGCCACCATCCAAACAAAAACAAAACTAAATTAAAATCGGTTCATTAGTTTAGGAGCTACGAGGCCACAGACAGTTACACAGATACACACGTCAAACTTATAACACCCCTCTTTTTGGGCCAGGGGTTCATTCAAACTTTTTGTAGTATCAATTTGTAATTACATTTCATTTCAAGTTATTTGCCAAGGACATGTTAACTGTTAAGATGAAAGCAATACAAATGACTTACTAAATATCTAACAAGGATGGTGTGAGCACATCTCACTTGCCGCCTGAACCTTAGAAGCCTCTTAAAAAGAGCCCCACATTCCCAGCACAGCTGCACAAAGTTGTTGCAGTACTCCTGGAAACATTCCATAATATTATACACTAGCTGATACCCGCGACTTCGTTCGCGTGGATGTAGGTTTTTTTAAATTCCTTATGGAACTCTTTGATTTTCCGGGATAAAAAGTAGCCTATGTGCTAATCCAGGGTATAATCTATCTCCATTCTAAATTTCAGCCCAATCCGTCCAGTAGTTTTTGCGTGAAGGAGTAACAAACATACACACACACACACACACATACAAACTTTCTCCTTTATAATATTAGTGTGATGCAGTGATAGCATAGACAATTATGTTTATAATAATTAGTAATTTAATTAGTGTAATTGGATTATGTAAATTTTAATTAAATAATAATACAGTGCTAAGAAAAAATATAGACTCAAGCAGATATAGAACTTTAATTAAAAAGATAGTAATGATACTTTAAATAAGATATACTAGTAAAGTACTACAAGTAGTATTAAAACTAAATATTACATTTATTCTTGTTTGTTTTTAATAATAACGATTTTTTTTAAAACATAGTCTACGACGTGCCACAGGCCCTGAGAAAAATTATAAACTCAACGTCTCTTTTAATTTCATTTTAATTAATATTGGGTTCATTTTTCTCTTATTTTTAAGCACGTCTATCAGTCTATCAGGCATGCTGTATACCAACTTCATCAAAACAGAACTTGAAATTTCAGCCCATGATAACTCCAGTCTTTCTTTTAGTTGGTTAAAATTCGCGATTGGTGCCTTATTTTGGTCATAAATATTCTTTGCTAATATGCTCCACACATTCTCGATTGGACTGAGATCGGGGCTTGCAGGTGGCCACTTCAATATCTGAATCCCAAACTCTTGAAACCATTGAATAGTAGTAGATGCTGCATGACATGGTGCATTGTCTTGTTGGAAAACCACATTGCAATCTTCAATTAAGGTGATAAAAGGCAATAAGTAATCGTGAAGCAAATTCTGATGACCGGCAGCGTTCATTCTACCTTTTATGTTGGCTAATTCGGTTTTCTGAAGTCGGGAGATACCAGCCCAAACAATGACAGATCCTCCTCCCTGAGCTCGTCGTGACATAATTTTTTTTTCGAATCTTAAATCGTGCTAATAGTAACTGAAACTGTTGGGTTCATCAAGATTAATTTTTTTTCGTCACTAAAAATCACATGCTGCCAAGTATCCGAATTCCTAATGTACTTTTCTGCAAATGCAATTCGAGCTGCAATGACTGCGTGACTTCAATACCGGTTTTTTTTAATACTTCTGATACTTGAAGTGTACACACTGTACCATCCATTTCCTCGCGAGGCTAGGATGGCAGTTCAAGTTAAATTGGCGCACCAGGCTTGAACATGAAATCCCCGTTTTAGAAAGTTATCTCAACACAGCTCGTTTTACAGTAGGTGCGTATTAATAAGGTCACCCTGATCGTTTTTTCTTGCCATAATTTTCAATCCCCTGTTTCAACAAGTTTTTAACTACACTTTGAGATTTACAAATCACACTTGCTATCTCTCTTTGCGTTTTCCCACAACTTATTAAGTCAATAATTCTTTATTTTTCAATATCGGTCAATTGCTTACCATGGTGCATAGCGAAATGGAACAAAATGATTATAATAATAACATGATTAAAATAATGAAGATTAACTGAATCTAAAACGATGCTGAAAAAAACACAATGTTACTCCAGCATTTCTCCATAGAGACTGAGTTTATAATTCGTCACAGCTCACACACGGCCTACGGGCAACATGTTACGTAATATTGCGGAATAAAAATACCTACAACAAAAATAATTATGAATTTATAACAAGTGTATTGTGTTTCGTGGTTTTCATATTGCTTAGTAATATTTAGTTAATTAACATATTAGTTAAGTTCAAATATTAAGTTGAGTCTATATTTTTTCTTAGCACTGTAAATGATACAAGGTGTTAGGTAATATGAAATATCTGTAACATACTACTAAGCTGCCATTTTTATTTTATTTTTATTTATTTATACTACTAAGCTGAGGTTAAGATTAATCAAAAATTTGGTAAAGTCGCACACAAAAGGTCCTGCAAGTAAGGTTACATACCATCGTATAAGAAATAACACTTTTTAATTTTCTTTTGTGATGTAGCCACAAATTCAGGGTTTTCGGAGTTTTCCCTTTACTTGTGTTATAAGATATTGTGCTAACTGCCGAATTTCATGATTCTAGGTTGACGTGAAGTACCCTATAGGTTTTGTTTTCCTTGTATCCCTTCCTGGATCTTGACAGGACAAACAGACAAGGGAGTGATGTTGTTAGGGTTCTTTTTTTGTCTGGAGATATGGAGTTACAGAACCCAAGTGGGCCTCATAGTATAATGCTAAGTATTACTTACTGTATCAAGAAAACTTAAATAAATCTTCCGAACTTCATCGTCAACAACCTTTAGTTTTCTGTCCACACTAAGACAACCTTGGCAAACCATATTGCTTATTATGTTCACTATTTAGTTTAAAAATCACGTAATATGTACTTAAGTAACGAGTGTAATTCAATAATATTAATTAATTTTTAGAAATAGGGAAAGTAAAGCACTACCTATCCTTCAATAATAAATAAAAACAAAAACAAAATCGATAACAATCGATACGTCAAGTGTCAAGCAAGGAACATTTATCACAGACCACGAGACATTTATACTCCTGTCAAGACGTCAACGTGGTCACAGACTAATAACATATAGGATAATGTGGTGTCATATAACATAGTGATAACGTGGATTTTCGGACTTCGTCTGTGGTGGCGTTTGCTGGCGCGAGTGTTGTGACTTTTTGGAGTGTTTTTTTTGTTAAAACTGACTGGAAAGCGCTCTAAGGGGGTGCCGTGCGTATGTCGGCGAGCGCCGGCACAGACGGGGTCCATACTTGTATAGTTTAGCTAACTTGTTACAAATAACTACAAACTTGACATTGGCTAATCATTGTAAAAGCCAGACGTAAGAGAAAAAAAAAACGTGGATTTTCGTCTGTGTTGGTGTTAGCTGGCGGTCGTGCTCTGCCTTTTTGGAGTGTTTTTTTTGTTAAAACTGACTGGAAAGCGCTCTTCTAAAGGAGGTGCCGTGCGTGTGTCGGCGAGCGCCGGCACAGACGGGGTCCACACTTGTATAGTTTAACTAACTTGTTACAATAACTACAAACTTGACATTGGCTAATCTTTGTAAAGCCAGACGAGAGAGGAGGGATAGTGATTACGTAGGTATATTACGTATTTACGTATATCTTGACGTATATTGTCAACCATAGGTGATAACTGTCAAACTAAGTCAGTGTTTCCCATGGACCTAGTGTTTCCACTTACTGTTTTGATTTTACCTTAGTTTCCGCAAGAATTCACCCTAAATTACAAATTGAAATAGCTATAGATAATTCAATCCACGAAGACGCGCCCCACTCTTTTCCGCAATCGCTTACAGTGCAAGTGTGCAGTGTAAACTGCAAGAATGTGAGTTCTATTCCTACGCAGCGAGTAGCAATGTGGGCACACGCACACATAGTTAAATAGCAAAAAATTTCATAATTAACTGGAAGTATGCTCTACTTTATATTTTCACCTACTTTAAAAAAAAATATATAAGACGTGATGGTACTGCATTTATTGAACTAATTGTGTTATTGGCATAGACATATAATACTCGATATTGGTTACTAATAATATTTTAATAACAACAAATATTGTATACTAGATGATGCCCGCGACTTTGTCCGCGTGGATTTAAGTTTTTTGAAATCCCGTGGGAACTCTTTGATTTTCCGGGATAAAAAGGAGCCTATCTGCTAATCCTGGATATTATCTATCTCTATTCTAAATTTTAGCCAAATAACACACACACACACACACATACAAACTCTCACCTTTATAATATTAGTGTGATGTGAAGTGTGATATTGATAATATGTATAAGTATAGGCGTCACTCAGAAAAATCAATACCTGTTTTTTTCTGAGTGACGCCTATAAGTATTTAATATAATGATTTAAATATTTTTAACGAATTATTGGAATATCCTCCCAAAACCTAGCGAAGAACACAGGAACAAAACACGAAGAGGTTATCCAAGAGTTTTATCATTTCATATCATAATTTTTTATCATTTCTATTTTTATTCAAAATTCAAAATATTTTTATTCAATTAGACTTTTATAAGTTCTTTTGAATCGTCAAAAGCATCTACCACTGGTTCGGAATGCCTTTCCTACCGAGAAGAACCAGCAAGAAACTCGGCGGTTGCTCTTTTATCACAATTCAAATCTGTTTTTTAAAATAACCTAACATAAGAAAATCCTTCAATTACACTATATATTATTACATTAAAAAATAATAATATACATATACAAAAAATTAAAGTAGAGCAACTTTCCGATGGATCACGATACGCAGCAAAGCAACCCAAATTAACCGTGTACACCAGGCCCGTGACACCTTTAGTTCTTTCTTAGCCGCAAAGCGCTAGTATCGCAACAAGCTGCAGCCATATTCTTTTTTCTAGTCGATGGCCATATACATAGACTCTGTGGCATACTATTCTCTCGTTAGAGAGTAGTATGTACCTTGCTCTGTGGTATATATACTGGGAAGCCATATTGTTTATTGTTGTTGTCTCCAAAGGTTAATAAATTATGGGAATTGTGGTGATCCCAATTAATTCCTGTAAATATAGGACTCAGTGCTTTGCCGAAGGCTCAATTGTTGAACAGACACGTATGCCAGAAGCACTTCGATAGACATCAGTTCGACAGTATGGGGTGGTATGGGTACCCGACGTACGCATGGTTATCTCTACTTGTTTACTGAAAAGGAAAATACTTCACGGAATTCGTGAGCTCATTAGGTAAGTTGATTTCATGTTAAAGATGTATTAAGCACTAGGTATTCCCTAACATAGTTTTTACTTTGTGCTTTCATACCATATTTCATATGAATAAACTGTGTAAAATTCTTTTTTCAGCTGAACATGATTTCAGTGATCACAATTTTATTATGCTTTACAACCAACTTCAGATCAACAGAGTTCAACATTCAGAAGATTCAACAGTATCCACTCAAAGTACAATAATAATAATTAGTGGTGAGTTAGTACAAAATTATCTGTCCTGTGTCTAGTAACTATTTTATTTATTCTTTGCTAACATTGCCTTAATTATGGCTAAAGTCTTATATGCAATACAAATATTGATGTGATGGTCTCCACGGAACCACTACTTTAACACTACTGATGTCCATACAGTAGATTTTATCCATACTTCCATACTAATATTATAAATGCGAAAGTGTGTCTGTCTGTCAGTCTGCTACCTTTTCATAGCCCAACAGTTTAACCTATATTGACGAAATTTGGTACAGAGTTAGCCTATATTCTGGGGATCAACATAGGCTACGTTTTATCCCAGAAAATCAAAGAGTTCCCACGGGATTCCATAAAACCCATCATCCTCTTAGCTGATTTGTATGAGATTTGGTACTGAGGTAGCTTGCATCTAGTAATTGACATAGGCAACTTTTTATCCCTAAAAATCAAACACTTCCCACTGGATCTTTAAAAATCCTCCTAGTCCTCTAGTTTTAGTTTAGTTTATAGCTGTATTTTTTAATCAATCGGTTATATTATTATTAGACCAATTTTAATATGTAGGTACCAACTATCAGTCGTCTCATTAAGAATCCATGTAGTTTTTCATACATAATTTCTTGTTTATATAATTTAATTTTTCATTAATAAAATAATATTATTCCTTTACAGCCAATTTGACAACCAAGTGCAGGTATTTTATTAAAAGAATAAAAGAAATGTTTATCAAAGAAAACAAGAAGCAAAGGCTATTTTCAGAAGGATCCTCAAAGATGACTTTTGGTAAATATATAAAGTGTATAGATTAAGAAGCAAGAAATATAAAACTGAATTTGATAAGTTGTTTTATTTTACACCTAAATATATGCAAAAAAAATAAAATTATAGAGGTACCCCGTTTCAACGTTGTCATGGGACATCACTATGCTATCGATATCGACATCGACACAAGGTCGGATTGTGTCCCAACACTTTTTGCGACACTAGCGCTATGCGGCTACAACGGAACTAACCGTTAACTTTTGCACTGTCCTATCTGTCTTTAGACTGTATATAGTGATCTGTGGTGTACACTGAGCCGTGGTCGACTCAAGACTAATGCTCGGACTGAACTCCCCGCACCCCGCGGTTTCCCCAGTATAATATTGTAGTCTTTGGGTTTCCCCTCGCGATAAATAGTGGGGCGCGTCTTCGTGGATTGAAATATCTATAAACACCCTGATTTTACGGCCGCCGCTAGTATGCTATTGGGCTTAGAGCGCTTAGTAATTATTTCTCATTAATTGACTGAGCGAAGTGAGGTCTCCGAGTCTACTTGAGTGCTAAATATCCATATTCATCATCATCATCATCATCATCAGCCTATGGACATCCACAGCTGGACATAGGCCTTCCCTAAAGAGCGCTACCACACCCGGTCCTCAGCCTTCCTCGTCCAGCCACTTCCCGCCAGCCGCTTAATATCATCGGTCCATCGTGCTGGACAAATATCCATATTATATCGATGTAAATCATATGTAAATATCGATGGCTATTATTTTGAGTAACTAGTTACTATGATATTTTTACTGCTGATATTAGTTAATTATATAATTATGTTATCTGTTGTACGTTTCATTTTTGACAAGTTACAGTTATACATGTTATTGGTCTGTGGTTTGAAACTTTTTGGCGCAATTTTCTACGAGTTGTATTATAAGCAAGGAACATTTATACTCTAGTGATTATAAGTTACCGTAATAAAATAAAAATTAGTGATTACAAATATACATACGTGTTATATTAATAATTAAACATTTCGCTGTATAATACGCACCAAAAATTATTATTATGGCACGAACGAGAGCTTCGGTGACGGCTAAAGGCAAGTTACTGAAATATTTTGTTTATGTTAAAAAACCAAGATTAAGACATGATTTTTATTGATTAGTTATTAGGATATTAAGTTTAGCTGTTGTAACTTGGACTCCGAATGATATTCAACTAGGAATTCTGGCAAAAAATGAAAAAGTCTTTTCCCTAACCTCATTTTCCCATATTTAGCATTTCTAATGCTAGTATAAGTTATAACACGAACCCGCGGGATTATCCCAAAATCGGTTCCCAACGAGTCTCTAGATCAGAGCTACCTATATTCGAAACTATATTTTAACTGAATACAAAATAACAAACAGTTTGCTACTGTTTCGATTGAGTGATATTTAATTGCAGAAAAGCACATGACTGAAGAGTTAGCGTTGCGTGCACAGTATCAAACCCCCGATCTCCCTAATAGAAGGTCGACGTTTTAACTACTAAGCTATGATTGCTTTGCTACACGTACACACTAAATAATCTTATTAAATTTTAGCTGTAACTGGTAAAAGCAGTAAAGTAAGATACAGTGGCGCCAAACCATCCAAGAGTACTGGCCAGTCAGGTAAGTCCAAAAGAATTTAAAAATTTCTAATTTGCCTGGGTCCTAAGAAATAATCCTACTAAAGGAAATATTTTTTACAATCCTGTCTTAAGCATCTTATGGATGAGACTATGAGTCTTGACAGATAGAAAGAGGACACAGTGATCCTATAATTAAGCATTGTTCCGTTAAACAAGCCAAAATAAAAATAGTAACTTGGCTTGCTTCCTTAGGTTACGATGAAACCTGAAAACTTTTCCTGCATCTAAAATAAGGGCAATTTGTTACTACTATTCATTTAAACATATAATGCAACACAACAAAAAACTTATTATCTTACATCTTTATTTTTTTAACCTTAGAAAATACCTTAATTAATGAACTGAGTGTCAATTGTATATTGTAAATGCTATCGGCATATTGTTAATGCGAATCAGGTACTCACGATACAGGATTACCTAGTGTGGGTACCATCGGATACAAAAAAATTGTATAAGACTTTGTATTTGGTTAAAATCCCCCCCCCCCTTATAAAGTTTATTCTAATATGCTTACAGTTCACTATGTTGTTGTGACCTAGATAAAAATAAAGTAGCACAAACACTATTAATATTAATTAAATTATTAGTATTTGGTTAATAAATATTTTTTCATTATAATAGTCACTTTTGTGGAACCAAACCCTAAAAATTTTTTTTTTTCTAGTTCCAGGTTCCCACAGTGAAAAATCTTCTCGGACGCTATCTGGAGGCAACCCTGTGTGTCCGCGAGAGACTCCTAAATGGCAGAAGCCTATCACCAACTTCTTTGTTGTGAACCAGTCTGTCAAGACTGTTGATGAAGAGGATCCTCAGGGTCTGTACTATTTATTCAATTCTTTAAACCAAGTTTAGTTGCATGTATCTCTGATGTCTGTACCAAGCAACGAAATCAGTTAAGCAGATGGGTTGTGAAAAGGTAACAGAGACACTTTCGCCTTTATAGATTAACTAGTGTTTTGCTCGGTGCGCGAGCTGCTAAAGCAGCTCGCGTGACGTGGTAAGGTTAACTTTATTATATTTAACCAAATTTATTTATTAAAGATACAAAATTAACCGCGAAAACACAATAAAACGACACCCATATCGATTTTTTTCTTAAAAAATGCATGTCCGCCATCTTGGATTTCAAAATAAATGTCGTTATCATAATGAGCAACCTGGAAAACTCTGAAAACGACATCCATATCATTTTTTGTAAAAACGGGGTAGTTGAGGTTAATAAAGTAGGGTGCGTGGGTGCGCGGACCACTAAAGTGGTCCGCGAGCATGCAGAGTTTGTTCCACCGAGTAGACCTTCGGATCCTAATCATCTTTGGCCAAGAAACCACTCTTCCATCTTTTATATTCTCCGAGATAGACACCGACGAAATTTGTACGGCGGCCATCTTGTTTTTCCAAAATTTTCCACTTTTTCTATTAATCGTTTACTACATTCTTTAAAGATTGCGAGTTTGAACGAAATCGGTTGGAAAACAAAAGAGTTGCAAAAATCATACAGGCCGCCATCTTGTTTTTCTGAAATGTCATAATTTTTCCCTACTCATATCGCGCACCAAAACATATCTCCCCTACATTATCGTATCGTTATCCGTCTCTTTCTAGGAGAATGAGACATTCAATATTCGCCATACAAAATGTATGGGAAAATAAATTCCGCCATTTTGAATTTTTTTTCTATTCATCGAGTAGACCTTTGGATCCTGATCCTCTTTTGCCACGAAACCGCACCTCCATCTTTTATACCCTCCGAGCTGGACGCCGGCGAAATTTGTATGGCGGCCATCTTTTCTTCGCCATTTTAAATTTTTTTCCAGCTTTTTGGCAATTGGATGATGTCATGAATGACATTTGCTCGAGCACCCCCCGCCTATCTTCAATACCTTAAGCGGGCCCTTCACCCATTTCCGATATCCTCAATCATCAGCTCTCTCCATAATTTTGGCTTACTAACTTTTTGTTTTCTATACGACACCATCAGTGAAAAAAAAATTTTTCATACAAAATTTTACAGGAGTTTTCTAGTTGAAAATCTCGAAAATCTCCCCAAAAGTGGCAACACCGGTTGCATATCTCCATACTGCAAGCCGAGATACACAATCGATTCATACATTCTGACTTTCCAAAATGTTGCCAACTGCCTCAAAAACGTAATCAAAATTTCGAAAAGTAAAAAAAAATACAAAATGGCCGCCAACTCGTTTCACAGAAAAATTTTACACCGTTTCATAATTTTCCTATTAACTACAGGATATACCGCTCCCGATGACGTTTCAATCTTTCCTCTCGCTTGCACCCACGCGAAAGGGGATACCGTGAAAAAGACCGTGTCGAAAATCACTTTTACTTTGATAAATTCCAGTGTTGCCAGTCTCCGGCGACAAAAATACCCAAATTTCATTTGTACGAGCAAAACACTTAATCGCTCATACTCGGATTTTGCGAAAAGTCCGTATTTCGATTTTTTACATTTTCGCAAAAATCTTGAAATTTCCCGAAAAATGGGGTAATTTTTCCCCACCAATCTATACATCGAGTCTATACGTACAATCGCTTCATAGAAACCGAATCGCTCCAATGTTGCCAACTTTGAGATATTTAACTTTTAAAGTTGCGTTTTTTCGTACCTCTAACATAACGGCCGCCATGACAGCCGCCATCTTGAATTTTTAGAAACTACTCCCATTCTGTCAAAACACAGGATAATCGTGGGCGAAACCAGAAAAAATAATTATCCTCGATTACCCCGTCTTGGATCTGTGGCGCCGCGGTTCGGGGTCGAAAATTCAAAATTTTCAAAACGCTACGGTTCGGCCGCCATCTTGTTTTTCCAATTTTTTTCACATTTTCTATTAACCGTTTACTACTTTCTTCAAAGATTGCAAAATTCAACGAAATCGGTTGGAAAACAACGGAGCTGCAAAAATCACATCGGCCGCCATCTTGTTTTTCTGAAATGTCATAATTTTTCCCCAGAGGGTTCCCGAATCCGAACACAACTCCCCTACATCATTATATCATTTTCCGTCTCTTTCTAGGAGAACAATTATGTCAATGAGTGAGTCAGTGAGTGGTAATCGAGCTATATATAGTATAATATGAATTAATGTTCTCTTTATAGAGCCTCAATAGCTCAACGGTTGAGGAGCAGACTGAATTCCGAAAGGTCGGCGGTTCAAACTCCACCCGTTGCACTATTGTCGTACCCACTCCTGGCACAAGATTTACGCTTAATTGGGGGGGGGGGGGAAAGGAGAATATTAGTCATGATTAGCATGGCTAATATTCTTTAAAAAAAAAAAAAACTGAAAACTACAAAGTAAATATTAAACTAGATGATGTCTGCAACTTTGTGCACATGAATTTTTACTAATCATGTACTGATTTTTTACACGAATCTTCAAATTTCAGCTGGCACTTCAAAATCAAAACCAAAACGCAATGTCATATATTCAGATGACGAAGAGGAACAAACAGAAAAACCAATCAACAAAGAACTAGATGAAACTATCCAACTGGAACCCTTAACAGGCGAGGATAGTCACAAGATAAACGAGTACTACGTCAAAAAAGATAAAGGCGTGGAAAAGAAAAGCAGCGAAGAAAAGATAGATAAAGAAAACATAGATGACAATGTGACGAGGAATAAAAGACATTTAGATGAACTTAATGATGATGATGAAAGAGATAGTAAAAAGATAAAAGTTGATCAATAATTGTTTGTTAAATTTTCGATAGTTTTTAGAATTAATTTAAAAAGTCCAAATCTACTGCAATTCTGGAATTTGGACTATTGGTCAAGTCTAACAGTGCAAACTCAAGTCTTTCAATTGTTAAACAGAAGTAAATCTTATGTATTATATTATAGGAATGAGAAACCTTTTGATGAAGTCGATTTAGATGACGAATGAGATACTAAAAAGATAAAAGTTAATTATAATGAATTAAATGTAATTTATTGACTAGTTTTAAGTTATCAACTAATTTTTTTGGGTTTAATTTAATTAAGTTTAGTTTAATTTAATAGTATTTCAAAACTACTGCTGTTCTCGGTTTTAGATATAATAGTCTTAATTTTTCTTAATTTAATAGTCCAAACACGATTTATATATCTCCATTTGCAGTTTAATAGTCCGACTCAACTACAGCAATGAATTTGTACACTAAGATTAGCCTAAGATTGCGTTGAACGTAACAGGTACCTACTAGTAATAAAAAAAAACGTTATTTTGTGGAATCTTTGACTAAAGCATACACACACGAAATAAGTTTTCGTCCCCTCATATTAAAAAACGAGTTAAAAACGAATATCGATATCGAGGACAATATGTATAATTGTGTCAAACTTGTAGTAGGGGTTAGTAACGAAATGCTTCCTAATTATTTTGTGTGTTCTTTTACTTGATTATTACCTATAAGGTTGATTTTTCAATCGTTAAAATAATCACTGATACATGATTTTGAGGTTTTGACAGTTTTGTATAGAAAATCTGTAAAAACGTGATTGAAAAATCGGCCTTTAGGAAACTAAATGTGATAAATTAATATAGCTAAATGTACCTACATATTTTGTTACTTTAAATAAAATAAGACGAAATATAAAAATTGTTGGTTTTATTGATTTAAATACCATAACCTCTTGGATTCAATTGTCTATGACTAAGGTTAGAGTTACACATAACACTTGCATAACTTCGAAAACTTGCCTTTATACAAGTTTAAAAAATATATTAAAACTATGCTCCTGAGAAAAGCATATTATACAATCGAAGATTATGTAAATGATAAAAGAGCGTGGATTTGACCTGCAGCTCGCTCCAGCAATGCGCGGGACTTCAATTACTTTTATACATGGTATAATATTGTATATCAAATCTTTGAAAAGAGCAACCGCCGAGTTTCTTGCTGGTTCTTCTCGGTAGGAAAGGCATTCCAAACTAGGAAAAAGGAGTTTTTCTTTAGGTAAATAAAACACAAAATCGAGTATACGTTTTATTTTTATTGTTTCGTCAATACAAGATCAAATATTATTAGAAAATTGAAAATGTCTACAAAAATTTCGTTCATTAATTATTATTATTTTCTATTGTGAAGCTAACTAGTTATAAATGTTCAAAATTGTAGTAAAAATTACTTTATCAAATTGTGATAATTTCTATAAAATGATTATTTCAAAAATTGATGTGATCGATTTATATTTATCGTTATTTTGAAAATATAACCAATCTATTTAATTTCTATTATAAAGACTAAACCCGAAATGTCATCAAATCGCTATTCTCCTGAATCCTTATGAGCAAAGATTTAACTTAAAGAGCAACCGCCGAGTTTCTCGCTGGTTCTCCTCGGTAAAAAAGGCATTCCGAACCAGATATGATGCATTGAACGATTCAAAAATAAGTAACTAGTTATAAAAGTTTAATTGAATAAAAAAAAAAAAATTTGAATATGCTTCTGCTTTTGTATAAAAAAAAAAACGATTTTTCGAATAATTATTCGTAAAAGAAGAATTTTAAACAGTTTGATAAAAAAAAATTAAGTTTCGAACAGAACAAAAAGATTACCAGTGTCCAAAAACATAAAATAAATACAAAAACCAATACTTGCCTTACAATTAATTACAATATGAATATTGCTATGCTTTATTATTCTTAAAAGCTAAGTTATTTGAAAATCTAATTCATATATAAATAATTTAAATTTTCTTGTATGCGAAACAATTTGAATCGTTTTTTTTATTCAAAGGTTTTATTTCAATAAAAATATCAAAAGCAAAACATCTTAAGAAATTACTTATCTAAAAAAAATCGAATACAGCAAAAGGTATAACTTAGTTTTTGCTTTGAAAGATTTGCGAAAAAATCAATAGTGGATTTAAAACCAAAAAAAGTTTTGAAAAAAACTTGTTTCGCATACAAGAATGAGAAAATATTCTAAATCTATAATACTTCATAATGTTTCACTACGCTATCTAATTATTTATTTATTTATATTTACTTAAAACTCGTTAAAATAATATGATTGTCATATTGAAAAAACTTAGCTTTTCTTAAAAAAAAATATTATTGGTTAGATCCTCATTGATTTTTTACATGAAAAACAATCCATAGAGTGAAAGTTAATTTTAGATATTTTTGGACTAAATAATAAATAGTTCAAAACTAAAATTACGTAGGTATCTATTTATAAATCGAATAACTGGAATATTTTATTATTATATTAATATTTTAACGAGTTTTAAAGACACTTTAGTTGAGAGGAGAAAAAATTGCATTGTATTTAGTTCAGACAGGTGAAATCCAGAATTGAAGGTAGAATCCAAAAAAATGTGTTTTTTTTTGTCCTTATCACACTGCAGAGATTTTCCATACACTTAGCTTGCTCTAACAAGATATTATTTTGATGTCAAATCCACCTTGATTCTTCATCCGAGTTTTGACATCTTTAAAAAATGTTTCGTTACCCATGGTTGAACGAAATAAATAAAAGTTTAGCTTAAACTAACAAGTGTAAATTAAAAATGTATAACACCCCGACAAGTGAAGGTTACAGTAACTAGAAAAGAGCTGATAACTTTCAAATGGCTGAACCGATTTTCTTGGATTATAGCTAAGAACACTCCCGATCAAACCACCTTTCAAGCAAAAAAAAAACTAAATTAAAGTCGGTTTATTATTTAAGGAGCTACGATGCCACAGACAGATACACACGTCAAACTTATAACACCCTTCTTTTTGGGTCGGGGGTTAAAAACAATATTTTAGTTTTGAGTTCTCGCCATATTTTTCCTCTCTCAACTAAAATTTAGTTTTAGATTAAATTTTTTAAACGCGATACAAAATGTGATATACATCTTAACCATAGTTTCCTAAATATCATAACCAACGACTTCCCTAAACGAATTTGGCTGCCCGTTATTGTAATACTTTAGGCTTTTTGATTTTTTCTCCCTAAAATATTTTCGTTGAGTATTTTTTCTACTAAATTTTAGATTTTTTTAATCGATACTATTATTATAAACTAGAGGATGCCCGCGACTTCGTCTGCGTGGATTTAGGTTTTTAAAGATCCCGTGGGAACTGTTTGATTACCGCGATAAAATGCCTATGTCAATTACAGGGATGCAAGCTACCTTGGTACCGAATTTCATATAAATCGGTAAAGTAGATGGGTTTTTAGGAATCCCGTGGGAACTCTTTGATTTTCCGGGATAAAAAGTAGCCTATGTCCGTCCCCGGGATATAAGCTAACCAACGTCAGAATCGGTTAAACTGTTGGGCCGTAAAAAGTTAGCAGACAGACAGACAGACAGACACACTTTCGCATTTATATTATTAGTATGGATGGATGTGAAAGTGTGTCTGTCCGTCTACCTGCTAGATTTCACAGCTCACCCGTTAAACTGATTTGGATGTAATTTGGTGCAGAGATAGTTTGCATCCCGGGGAAGGACATAATATGCTACTTTTTGTCCTGGAAAGAAGAGTTCTCCAAAGATTTTTTACTTAAAACCTAATTCTATGTGGAATTAGGTTTTAAAAACCTAAATCCACATGGATGAAGCTGTGGTCAACTTGTACTTGGTACGAAATATCTTGCATCCTGGAGACAGAATTAGAATACTTTTTACTCCAGAAAATCAAAGAACTCTCTCGAGATTTTTAAAAACCTAAATCCACGCGGACGAAGTTGCGGGCATCGTCTAGTTTTGAATAAATAAGTACATGAAATTCAAAATGTTTTATTACATGGCAAGATGATATATTTCATTCAAATAAAAGATAGATAAGGTCAGATTTTTTAAAAATACATTGGATAGCAACATTGGTACTGATTCTGAGCGCAACTAAATTTTAGAGTATTCGCATCTTTTTCTTACCAACGTAGTAAGAAAAGGACAGACAAACTTAATTTAATTTAGAACTGTCAAACTGATCTTGGGGGCCCGTTGCGAGTGCGAAAAATTTCGTCTTTTAATTTGAAATTCATATTCCGTCCCTTTTTAGCTATATTAAAAAGAAAAGGATGCAGATACTCTAAATTTAGTTTAGAGTATAATATCAAAATCGACATCAATACTCATATCTGATATAGAGTCACTAAACGATTGGAAAGCACTTTGTAAAAGTTATTTGAGTAAAGTTTTCTATCCTATTTATTAGTAAAAATTCAAAAGATGTTTCAAATCGGGCTAGATCTTGTACACTTCCATCTGAAATTGAGGAAAATTTTTATATTCCGGGAAAAATACAAAAAACTGTCATGTCAAATGTACTTGAGTGAGTTCTTATTTTGTGTGGACATACCTATAACTTTTTTTTTTCTCTCGTCTGGCTTTACAAAGATTAGCCAATGTCAAGTTTGTAGTTATTTGTAACAAGTTAGTTAAACTATACAAGTATGGACCCCGTCTGTGCCGGCGCTCGCCGACACACGCACGGCACCCCCTTAGAGCACTTTCCAGTCAGTTTTAACAAAAAAAACAATCCAAAAAGGCAGAGCACGCCCGCCAGCCAACATCAACACAGACGAAGTCCTACCTAGTACCTAGTATATTATAAATCCATGCATTCAGCATATGTTAGTTTTATTATGGCCATGTGCTAATGGATTTTTGTAGTGTTGTACAAATACGTAAATTCTTGTTCTGTAGCAGAGAACAAAGCCAATTCAAAGAAAATGTTATGATTAAACTCTGCTTTAAGATATCTTGGGTATTTTTGACTGTACAAGACCTAGCCGAAAGAACCATTCTTGAAACATGTACTTTTCAGCGCACTACGAAAACTACTATCAAAATAAAGACCATTAGGTATAACTACATTGAATATGTAAAAAAAAACTAATAAACTAACACTAAATTCATAGTGAGCCAAAGTCAAATCTGTAATTGGAATTTAAGTGAGCTAATTTAGTTTTTTTTTTGAAATATTTTATAATATTAATATAAATAGAGTTATGTTTGCCCGTCTGTTATGCTGCATCTGAAAGAAAAAAACAAAATCAATTAGTAACAAAGTTTGGAACATGTCTATCAGTATTCTACAGGATATATTTCGGAGAGTGTCCCCAAGAATTTTTGACTTGGTTCCTCCTTCACCTTTCTATTACTGTACCACAAGGCATCGTCAAGGTCTGCGTCTGTACGTAGTCGAAATTCCACGGACACGTACGAAGCGATTTGCCTCCACGTTTCTAATTCGAACCGCTAGGACATAGGACGCTCTTCCCACATCAGTTTTCCCCATCACTTTTAATATACAGGATGTACCAGAACGCTAGCGAAAATGAAAGTCGCGGGCGAAGTCGCGGGCATCAGCTAGTTGTTACTAACACTAAAATGGATCTTGTTGTCTGATCAATAAATGAATTGAATTGGGCACATGCAAGTGAAGAGTGAATAGGCATCTTCTAGGCAAGCGTGCTCCATCTTAGGCTGCGTCATCACTTGCCAGCAGGTGTTTGTACTCACCACACGCTCTCAGCGGGGCTCTGGAACTCGGCGAGCGCGTGCACCGGACTGGGCTGCTTCTTCTGACTGCCGCGCCGGACCTTCGCGCGGACCTCCTCCGGCTTCTCCGGCCGGATGAGGGGCTTCTTCTCCGGCGCCTTCATGCGCCACACGACTATCGGCGACTGGAGAACAAACCAAACACTATAGCTTGGGTAAACACACCGCGCGACGATGGTAGACGAAAATGTGCTTATTACAATATTTGTCTCCCACTTGCTCGGAAAAAGATTATTAGCCATGTTCTAACCATGACTAATATTCCCCTTTCCCCTTCAACTAAGCACAAAGCTGTGTTAGGAGTGGGTACGACAATAGTGCACCGGGTGGAGTTTGAACCGCCGACCTTTCGGATTTCAGTCCGCTCCTAAACCGTTGAGCTATCGAGGCTCTACATTATTTAAAGAATCCGGTCAAGTGCGAGTCGGGCTCGCAGACGAAGGGTTCCGCACCATCATACAAGGTACACCTAACACTTTTATGTACAACAATGCAAGTTAATAACGGACTACGCCATCTATATGTGATTTAGTAAATTAATTTTTTCATTTAACCAAGAATTCACGGTTTTCAGATTTTTCCCTTCACTAGTGGTATAAGACCTACTTACCAGCCAAATTTCATGATTTTAGGTCAACGGGAAGTACCCTTTAGGTTTTCTTGCCAGACACTACAGACGGACATACATACAGACAACAAAGTGATCCTATAAGGGTTCCGGTTTTCCTAAAAATTCAATTTTTGAGAAATAACAACGTTGCTAAGTAAACAATGTTATTAATCATTATATTTAAAGTGTACTGTAGTGTAATTATTACTATAATGTACTTGAGGGTATTTTGATAATAAATTAGTTGTTGGTCGCCCTGCCTTGTTTCATTACATGGTGGCAGCGTGCGAGAGTGAAAAAGGATAAAATAAAGGATAATTATGATGTTATATTGAAATAATAAGTCATAATAGTATTATTAGTAAAGTGATAATTAAAAAATAGTAAGAATGGAGCACGCTCGACCGCCACCCGAGCTTAACATTGAAGGAAGTCCGGCCGCACGGGCCGATGCATGGTCAAAATGGTGGAAGCAATTTGAAATATTCCTCAAAGCATCAGGGATAATAAAGGAAACTCAGGATGTGCAGGCCAGCTTGATGGTAAACCTCATCGGGCCAGACGGTTACGAAATTTATTCTACATTCACGTACAGTAAGGGTGAAAGTGCAGACGACCTGAAATGCTTAAAAAGTAAATTTGATGACTTTTTTGGAACCAAAAAGGCTAACGTGACGATGTTAAGATTTAAATTTTTTACAAGAAATCAAAGCGAAGGTGAGCCTATAGGTAAATATGTAACCGCCCTCAGATTACTAAGCCAAGATTGCAAATTCGAGCAGCTCACGGATGATTTAATAAAAGATCGGATCGTATGCGGTATATCTAATAATGTCGTGAGAGATCGCCTGTTGAGGACGGATGATCTAAATCTGGCGAAGGCGGTGCAAATTTGCGAGGCTGATGAGGCATCCAGACATGAAAGCCGTCAAATACAGGAGGCAAGTACGAGCATACAGGTGGATGGAGTGGCCGGTCGGAGCGGTCGCGAGGCTGGACGAGGCAGGGATCGAGGCGACGGGTCGGGGCCGAGGCGCGCGCGCGGCTCCTGGCGCGACGGGGCGCGCGGCGAGGAGCGCCGGCTGGCGCGGCCCGTGCGCCGGGAGGGCCGTGCGTGCGATCGATGCGGCCAGGATTTTTGTGACGGGCAGCGTTGCCCAGCTATTCAAGCTATTTGTTTTACGTGTAAATCCCGGGGCCATTTTGCCCGGAGGTGTAAATCAGTGGGAAAACGGGTTCACAAAATAAGTGAGTGTAGTGAATCGGACAGATCCAATGATGAGTTAATTTATGTGAATGTGATCGGTGAGGGCAAGCCGAAGGAATGGACTACGTTTTTGGACTTTATTGGTAAGCGATTAGAATTCAAATTAGATACAGGATCGATGATAAATATTCTGTCAAAATTCGATTATGAGGAATTAGGCCTTTATGTTAAAAATTTAAGTCCCTACAGTGGCCGTGTGCATTCTTACACGGGTAATATTGTGCCGATAATAGGACAGTGTTATGTATTAGTTAAGTATAAGCAAGTAGAATATAACCTAAAGTTTGTAGTGTGTAACATGAAATGTCAAAATATTTTAGGACTAAGTGCTTGTGTGAAGCTAGGCTTGATACAATATGTAGATGGTTTAATATTAAAGGATTATTTGTTGTATATTCCAGCAGCCTTACGAGGAGATATGTTACAGAGAATCCACGAGGGGCATCTTGGTATTGACCGGTGCAAGCGGCGCGCGCGTCAAGTAATGTTCTGGGCAGGCATGTCGCGCGACATCGAACGCGCGGTGCGCGAGTGTGCGACGTGCGAACGGTATGCGCCGGCGCCGCGCCGCGAGCCGATGTTGCCGCACGCTATTCCGGATGTACCCTGGTTCAAACTGGGCTCGGATATATTTGAGTATAGAAAGAAGTACTTCCTCATTTTAGTGGATTATTTTTCGAACTTTGTTGAAGTTACCGAGTTAAATTCTATAAATAGTAAGTCTATAATAAAGGCTATGAAAGAACAATTCGCGCGACATGGAATTCCAAACGAATTACTGACAGATAATTTTTCGGCGTATGTATCTAGTGAATTTCAGGCCTTCCTTCGTGCGTGGGACATCAAACATGTCACATCTTCTCCCTTATATGCACAGAGCAATGGCAAAAGCGAACGGAGTGTCCGTACGGTGAAAAATTTACTAAAGAAATGTTGCGACTCAGGCGAAGATTATTATATAGGGTTGTTAAATTTGAGAACCACGCCACGCGAAAATATCGATTCGCCCGCGCAAATTCTGATGGGTAGGAGATTAAATACGCGGTTGCCGACATATCACAAACTTTTTGATGAAACGGTTGATCGTAAAAGAAACTACAGCGCTATATTGAAGCAACAACAAAAACAAAAAGTATACTATGATAGGTCAGCGAAAACCCTTCCACCGCTTCACACGAATGATAAGGTTGTGATAGTAGACGGCAAGGAACGCAAGCTCGCAAAAGTGGTTCAGCAGACTGCGGAACCTAGGTCTTATGTTGTAGAGGATCAAACCAGGCGTAAATATCGGCGCAATAGGCGACACCTGGTAAATAGACAGGGCGAACAGGCGTCCGAGGGAAGGCACAATGAATGCGAGACACGTGCAACGGAAAATAGTACAAATGCAGGTGAGTCCGGTACGGTTACAGATACAGATCTCATGAGTGCGGGCTCAGCCGGAGCACCGTCGAAAGACGCTGTTCCACCGCAGGATTTTGCCTTGCCTCGTCGCACGAGAAGGGCTTGCCGTTTATATGATAAAAATAATTCAGAATAGTGTTGTTGCGTAGGTTGTTAGTGTACACCGTTGTTATTTTATCTTATTTTATTTTACTCAATGATGAATTTTAGAAATGAATTATTTTAATTTAGTATAAGTACTACTAATAATGTTATTTTGTGTTGTGCATTTTTACTTTATATTGGATATGTAATAGAATGGTTTTATACAGTAACAGATTTTGTAATATTATGATGAGATGAATAGAGATATTAAAGGATATTAATTTTTATGCATGTCTCACACACACATCAATTGTTTTTCAGTATAGAAAAAGAAAGATGTAGTGTAATTATTACTATAATGTACTTGAGGGTATTTTGATAATAAATTAGTTGTTGGTCGCCCTGCCTTGTTTCATTACATGTACTTAAACTAATCTGTAGTTTATTTAAACAAATAAAGTTCTAAATACGTAATTCGTACAAACGTAGAAACGGTAATATGAATGTAAAATACTTTGAAGAACTCATGCATCAGTCTTTAAAAAAAGTGATAATTTTATTTATCGGCTAAGAAATAACATATGTACATTTATTGACTAAATATTAAGCAAAAATGGCGAAACATGTAATTATTTAAAATTTAAACAAAGCTTCAAAGTGAATTATTTATAATATATACAGAAGATGTGTAACATTTCAAGTTATCTTTAACTGTACGTAAATCTACGTACGTACGTACTCTTATGACGACGTAATAAAATGCAATCCAGCTCGTACAGCGCTGCGGCCTAATATTTCGTAATCGCCTCTCTTTCTATCGCGTAACTCTTATTTCTTGTCTTTCTCTCTCATGAGATGTTGAAGTAGCGTTGGTATTTCTCGGGTCACGTGTAATGAGTTCTCACGCGCCATTTTGACTCTGTGTCAACTGTCAATATATATTTTTTTTCTCTCTCGTCTGGCTTTACAAAGATTAGCCAATGTCAAGTTTGTAGTTATTTGTAACAAGTTAGTTAAACTATACAAGTATGGACCCCGTCTGTGCCGGCGCTCGCCGACACACGCACGGCACCCCCTTAGAGCGCTGTCAGTTTTAACAAAAAAACACTCCAAAAAGGCAGAGCACGCGCGCCAGCTAACACCAACACAGACAAAGTCCAATATTATTTTAGTCATAACAGATGACATATAAAGTTAAAATGGCGGGTGAGAACCCTTTTTATACACATTATACCTAGTTTTACGCACAGTTAATTTTAAATTGAAAATTTACACCTCAGAGTTTAGATAAATTAGTAATCATGCAAAAAATAGACTAAAAAAATTATAACTTTCCATTTCGACATCACTTACATAGTTGTTCTGTCCACAGCGGGCAAAAAAGCATATTATATATTTTTGCATATGAATAATGACATCCAATTATTATAAATAATATAATTTTCATGTTTATATACTTCTACTATTAGTTTTTCAAAAGTTTACTCAATTATTTTGAATATTTATGACAAATAGAGGTATAATACAGGGTGATATGTATCGTCAGGTGAGAAGAGTTCTATACGACATGGGAGATGTGTATGCTTGTACTATACTTTCTACAGTTTGGGATGTAAAAGCTTGACTGGCGAACCAATGGCGCGGCAGTACGAACGAAGTCACATAGTCTCACGGCCGTATTCACAAACGTTACTATGAGGTCTCACAGTGCGCTCGAACGCATAGCGTAGTTTCCACCAATCAGATCATTGTAAATTGACGTGATACAGTCATCTGATTGGTGGAACCGACACTGTGCGTTCGAGCGCACTATGAGACCTCATAGTAACGTTTGTGAATACGGGTGTCTGTTACAAGACAGTTAAGATTTATATGTCATAGAGAATATGGATTGACTGGATATAAATGCGATTACATTCGTATACGCTACAGTGAGATGCCTTGTCAAATGCATTGCATTGGTTCGGAATGCCTTTCCACTGAGAAGAACCAGCAAGAAACATGATTGCAAGACTATCACCATTTAAATGTCATAGAGGGCTCTGAATTACAAGGATGAAGGGGGGGGGGGGGGGGGGGGCGTGTGTATAAATGCTGTTATATTTGTATACGCTAAAGCGAGGTTATATTTCAAAGCAGTTTTATGTTTTGAAGCGGTTATATTATGATGACTTAAAGTATACATACATAGTTATTATTATTTTATCGGCGAGTCGCGCAAAACAAAACAATAGTCACAATTAGACGAAGTTATCCCACAAGCACACAGAAAATAATCAAAATTCGCTTTAAGATAAATCATTTGAACGTATGGATTCTAAGGGCCGTATTCACAATCATTACTATGAGGTCTCACAGTGCGCTCGAACGCATAGTGTAGGTTCCACCAATAGAATAGAATAGAATAGATTAGATTTATATTCAAATAAACTTTTACAAGTGCTTTTGAATCGTCAAATAATTTATCACTGGTTCGGAATGCGGTTCCTACCGAGAAGAACCAGCAAGAAACTCGACGGTTGCTCTTTTCAATTGTTCAATTTACAATAATATTCCATACTATACAGGCAATTGCAGCCCCGCGCATTGCTGGAGCGAGTCAAATGCAAGCTTTTTTATCATTTACATAATCTCATCAGATCATAGTAAATTGACATGACACAGCTGTCTGATTGGTTTAACCTACACTGTGCGTCCGAGCGCACTGAGAGACCTCATAGTAACGTTTGTGAATACGGGTGTAACTTTACTGCATGAATTTTAACTTTACTGCATGAATTATTTAAGTAATTGCAAAAAATCATAAACTCAAACTAAAGATCATTTATTCAAAGTAGGTACTAGTATACCTTTTTACGGTCAGAATTGATTAGATTTGTAAGATGATATAAATAATTAATTATTGTATAAAGTTACCAAAGTTACCGTACCTTTAAAAATTGTTTTTCTATAGTTGAATTTATAATTGTTCTCATGTAAGTGAACTTTATTATTTTTTGAGAAAATAAACTCGTTTTTTAGCTGGATTCTTGGTCTGAGACCGTAATCGAGACCCAAATCAAGTTAAAATTGCATAGTACATGTGTAAGTGATGGTAGGTGTCAATACTCACAGCGATGGTGCCCTGGCGCGTGTACTTGGTGGACGCCACGTAGGACGCCTTGACCGTCAGCACCACGGCGTTCATCAAGTTCTTGGCGGCTTGGATCAGAGACGTGGCGCTGTCCAACTGGAAACGAGAGGTATTTAAACATCCAAACGATTATTGTATAGAAGCAGGTGTTACTGTGCGGAAGTCCATATACAAGGAACCAAAAGCTTAATTTGCTATAATCCGCCAAACCAAACAAATCTGTATGCTGCGACATGCACCGCTCGCCCTCCCACTGATAAACATGCAGGAAAAGCGAGCCACCACGCAAGCCACACGCACCACCTTTGCAATTAGGCATTGTAAGGTCTACATCTCCCGAGGATGCTCCGGTGTCGGGACGAAACATGCGTCGAGTGGTGTTGGGATTTGTGTGGTGCGTATTGCTTGTTTGGGCTGGCTTTTCCTGCATGCTTAGCAGTGGGAGGGCGGGTGTATGTCGCATGCTACACGTTGCACAATACAGATTTGTTTGGTTTACGGATTATAGCAAAAACTTTTTTGGTTTTTGTATCTATACCTATATGGCCTAAACCCTTCTCATTGTGAGAGGAGACCCGTACTCAGTAGTGGGGCGGAAATGGGTTGATCATGATGATGTATCTTTATTCTATACCTACTAATATTATAAATTCGAAAGTGTGTCTGTCTATCTGCTAGCTTTTGACGGCCCAACAGTTTAACCCCCAGTTTAGTGGCCCGACTCTACTATAATATGCTATGCATAGTTAAAAACCTACTGTTTACTAAGCTATAACACTGATCGCGAGCAAGTTACTCTTATCCATTGAGGAGTTCTGTTCTCCATCTCCGAAGATATTCATCAGATCTTCACCAAATTTATATGGGACCACCTGCGAAGTATACACTTTCAAACGAAAAAAAAATTGGTTGTCTGTAAAGTCGGTTTACTGACGATAGTTGAACGTGACAACAAAGGCCGATTGTGCTTCTTTGTCGCTCGTTCCGCGCTCTCGCTTGCACTTCAAGCCTTACATGGAACGCCTCAGAGCGAGGTAACGCCGCATGAGTCATGTTTTTTCGTGCGTGCAGCCGGCTCTATCGAATTATAAGACGTTGTCACGTCAAAAAGATTCCGAGGAATTGAGAACCTCCTCCTTTTCTGAAGTCGGCTAAAAAAAAAAAACAAAAAAAGAAAATGTTCGCTTTACCCCGCTAACGATGAGCTCTCCGGAGATGTTCTGCACGTCGGCTTTGACCTTGCTGGTGATCTGTATCTGGTGGCAGTACAGCGCGATGCGCTGCAGGTACGCCAGCAGGTCTTGCTTCGTCGACGACTCCGGGCACTGCCGGAACAGTCACAGCTTACCCCGCTAACGATGAGCTCTCCGGAGATGTTCTGCACGTCGGCTTTGACCTTGCTGGTGATCTGTATCTGGTGGCAGTACAGCGCGATGCGCTGCAGGTACGCCAGCAGGTCTTGCTTCGTCGACGACTCCGGGCACTGCCGGAACAGTCACAGCTTACCCCGCTAACGATGAGCTCTCCGGAGATGTTCTGCACGTCGGCTTTGACCTTGCTGGTGATCTGTATCTGGTGGCAGTACAGCGCGATGCGCTGCAGGTACGCCAGCAGGTCTTGCTTCGTCGACGACTCCGGGCACTGCCGGAACAGTCACAGCTTACCCCGCTAACGATGAGCTCTCCGGAGATGTTCTGCACGTCGGCTTTGACCTTGCTGGTGATCTGTATCTGGTGGCAGTACAGCGCGATGCGCTGCAGGTACGCCAGCAGGTCTTGCTTCGTCGACGACTCCGGGCACTGCCGGAACAGTCACAGCTTACCCCGCTAACGATGAGCTCTCCGGAGATGTTCTGCACGTCGGCTTTGACCTTGCTGGTGATCTGTATCTGGTGGCAGTACAGCGCGATGCGCTGCAGGTACGCCAGCAGGTCTTGCTTCGTCGACGACTCCGGGCACTGCCGGAACAGTCACAGCTTACCCCGCTAACGATGAGCTCTCCGGAGATGTTCTGCACGTCGGCTTTGACCTTGCTGGTGATCTGTATCTGGTGGCAGTACAGCGCGATGCGCTGCAGGTACGCCAGCAGGTCTTGCTTCGTCGACGACTCCGGGCACTGCCGGAACAGTCACAGCTTACCCCGCTAACGATGAGCTCTCCGGAGATGTTCTGCACGTCGGCTTTGACCTTGCTGGTGATCTGTATCTGGTGGCAGTACAGCGCGATGCGCTGCAGGTACGCCAGCAGGTCTTGCTTCGTCGACGACTCCGGGCACTGCCGGAACAGTCACAGCTTACCCCGCTAACGATGAGCTCTCCGGAGATGTTCTGCACGTCGGCTTTGACCTTGCTGGTGATCTGTATCTGGTGGCAGTACAGCGCGATGCGCTGCAGGTACGCCAGCAGGTCTTGCTTCGTCGACGACTCCGGGCACTGCCGGAACAGTCACAGCTTACCCCGCTAACGATGAGCTCTCCGGAGATGTTCTGCACGTCGGCTTTGACCTTGCTGGTGATCTGTATCTGGTGGCAGTACAGCGCGATGCGCTGCAGGTACGCCAGCAGGTCTTGCTTCGTCGACGACTCCGGGCACTGCCGGAACAGTCACAGCTTACCCCGCTAACGATGAGCTCTCCGGAGATGTTCTGCACGTCGGCTTTGACCTTGCTGGTGATCTGTATCTGGTGGCAGTACAGCGCGATGCGCTGCAGGTACGCCAGCAGGTCTTGCTTCGTCGACGACTCCGGGCACTGCCGGAACAGTCACAGCTTACCCCGCTAACGATGAGCTCTCCGGAGATGTTCTGCACGTCGGCTTTGACCTTGCTGGTGATCTGTATCTGGTGGCAGTACAGCGCGATGCGCTGCAGGTACGCCAGCAGGTCTTGCTTCGTCGACGACTCCGGGCACTGCCGGAACAGTCACAGCTTACCCCGCTAACGATGAGCTCTCCGGAGATGTTCTGCACGTCGGCTTTGACCTTGCTGGTGATCTGTATCTGGTGGCAGTACAGCGCGATGCGCTGCAGGTACGCCAGCAGGTCTTGCTTCGTCGACGACTCCGGGCACTGCCGGAACAGTCACAGCTTACCCCGCTAACGATGAGCTCTCCGGAGATGTTCTGCACGTCGGCTTTGACCTTGCTGGTGATCTGTATCTGGTGGCAGTACAGCGCGATGCGCTGCAGGTACGCCAGCAGGTCTTGCTTCGTCGACGACTCCGGGCACTGCCGGAACAGTCACAGCTTACCCCGCTAACGATGAGCTCTCCGGAGATGTTCTGCACGTCGGCTTTGACCTTGCTGGTGATCTGTATCTGGTGGCAGTACAGCGCGATGCGCTGCAGGTACGCCAGCAGGTCTTGCTTCGTCGACGACTCCGGGCACTGCCGGAACAGTCACAGCTTACCCCGCTAACGATGAGCTCTCCGGAGATGTTCTGCACGTCGGCTTTGACCTTGCTGGTGATCTGTATCTGGTGGCAGTACAGCGCGATGCGCTGCAGGTACGCCAGCAGGTCTTGCTTCGTCGACGACTCCGGGCACTGCCGGAACAGTCACAGCTTACCCCGCTAACGATGAGCTCTCCGGAGATGTTCTGCACGTCGGCTTTGACCTTGCTGGTGATCTGTATCTGGTGGCAGTACAGCGCGATGCGCTGCAGGTACGCCAGCAGGTCTTGCTTCGTCGACGACTCCGGGCACTGCCGGAACAGTCACAGCTTACCCCGCTAACGATGAGCTCTCCGGAGATGTTCTGCACGTCGGCTTTGACCTTGCTGGTGATCTGTATCTGGTGGCAGTACAGCGCGATGCGCTGCAGGTACGCCAGCAGGTCTTGCTTCGTCGACGACTCCGGGCACTGCCGGAACAGTCACAGCTTACCCCGCTAACGATGAGCTCTCCGGAGATGTTCTGCACGTCGGCTTTGACCTTGCTGGTGATCTGTATCTGGTGGCAGTACAGCGCGATGCGCTGCAGGTACGCCAGCAGGTCTTGCTTCGTCGACGACTCCGGGCACTGCCGGAACAGTCACAGCTTACCCCGCTAACGATGAGCTCTCCGGAGATGTTCTGCACGTCGGCTTTGACCTTGCTGGTGATCTGTATCTGGTGGCAGTACAGCGCGATGCGCTGCAGGTACGCCAGCAGGTCTTGCTTCGTCGACGACTCCGGGCACTGCCGGAACAGTCACAGCTTACCCCGCTAACGATGAGCTCTCCGGAGATGTTCTGCACGTCGGCTTTGACCTTGCTGGTGATCTGTATCTGGTGGCAGTACAGCGCGATGCGCTGCAGGTACGCCAGCAGGTCTTGCTTCGTCGACGACTCCGGGCACTGCCGGAACAGTCACAATATACTCACACTAATATTATAAAACCGAAAGTTTGTATGTGTGTGTGTATGTGTGTGTGTATGTTTGTTACTCCTTCACGCAAAAACTACCAGACGGATTTGGCTGAAATTTGGAATGGAGATAGATAATATCCTGGATTAGCACATAGGCTACTTTTTATCCCGGAAAATCAAAGAGTTTCCACGGGATTTCGAAAAACCTAAATCCACGCGGGCGAAGCCGCGAGCATCGGCTAGTGGTGTATGAAATTATTGTATAATAGGGGTTATTAAAACACGAGTGTGAGTGCTGAGCCGCTGGGGAGCTCTCGTTGTATCACACGAGTGTTTTAATATCATCCATACTATTATTGTAAATGCGAAAGTGTGTCTGTCTGTCTGCTACCTTTTCACGGCCCAACAGTTTAACCGATTCTGACGAAATTCGGTATAGAGTTGTTTAGTTGCTAGAGCTTATATCCCGGGGATGGAGGCTACTTTTTATCCCGGAAAATCAATGAGTCCCGACGAATTCAAATTCAAAATATTTTTGTTCAATTAGACTTTTACAATTTATTTTTGAACAGGATTCCTAAAGGCCTATCCGTTTAATCGATTTGTATGTAATTTGGTACCGAGGTAGCTTGCGTCCCAATATTGACATAGGCAACTTTTTATCCTGGAAAATCAAACAGTTCCCACGAGATCTTTAAAACCTAAATCCACGCGGACGAAGTCGCGGCATCCTCTAGCATATCCATAATAGTAGATATCACAAGAGTATTTTAAAATCTTATTATGTAGAGGTTTTTTATTAGAAATTGACCAACCCAAACCTGATAACTCAAAATTTAAAAACCCCCAACACAAAAACCTCTATAAGAAAACTAGGAAAGAGCTGATAACTTTCAAACGGCTGAACCGATTTTCTTCGATTATAGCTAAGAACACTCTCGATCAAGCCACCTTTCAAACAAAAAGAACTAAATTAAAATCGGTTCATTAGTTTAGGAGCTACGATGCCACAGACAGATACACAGATAAACGCGTCAAACTTATAACACCCCTCTTTTTGGGTCGGGGGTTAAAAATATAATGTAACATACCTGTTCCGCAATCTCCCTGGTCAACTTGTCGAGCTTGGTGCCCGCCTCGGAGATCTTTTTGGCCGCGTTGATGACGTCCATCGTGGTCTTCAGCGGTCCGCGGCCTCTGAACGATGACAATCGTGAAAATCTCAATCAGATTTTTAACTATACAGACTTAACATTCACAGAAGACAACCAGAACGCTTGCAAAAAAGAAGACTTGAAACTTTTATATATAGTGCAGACATCAGAAAACTCTGTTAGTGAGATTCAGATTTGCGTGTTCTTGTACTTCAGCTTTATTGTACTCGTGCTGCCATCTAGTGCGAGCGTCGAGAGTCAGGCTTGGGTTCGTGTATCATGTTGAAGCGAACTCAACGCCGCCGTCGCGCGGAGACCAATCCCGGACTAACAACACCGGATATACAAAGAAGCCCACTAGGGCCGTAAGCCAAGATGGCGGGCCCTAGCCGGTGAAATCCCGGCTAAAAGATCTCCACCAGGGTACAATGTTGCCCTGCGCCTCACCCGGGTAAGGAGGCCTTGCCTCGAGGCCCGTACCCCCGCTTGGCCGTTCCGACCAAACGGAGAAGACCCGCACTACACTACTCGAGTTGAGCGCCACCTGCCTGCGAATGTGCCAAGACTGCAAAGCCGACTCACCGGGTGAAGTCCGTCATCTCCAGCATGATCATGCACATGTGCTTGGCCAGCATGATGATGTCGTTGCCCGCGTCGTCCCACTTGGCCACCTCGTTGTCGAAGGTCATCTTCTCCCGCCGGAACAGCTCCACCTGCTGCAGGATCTTGCGCTTGTCCTCCTCCGTCATTTTGCGCATGGCTTCCTGGAAACACATGAGGATATGTAGTACTAGCTGATGCCCGCAGCTTCGCCCACGTAGATTTAGATTTTTAGAAATCCCGTGGGAACTCTTTGATTTTCCGGGATAAAAAGTATATAGCCTATGTGCTAATCCAGGATATTATCTATCTCCATTATAAATTTCAGCCAAATCCGTTTAGTAGTTTTTGCGTGAAGGAGTAACAAACATACACACACACACAAACTATCGCCTTTATAATATTACTAGCCGATGCCCGCGACTTCGCCCGCGTGGAATCAGGTTTTTGAAATCCCGTGGGAATTCTTTGATTTTCTGGGATAAAAAGTAGCCTATGTGCTAATCCAGGATATCATCTATCTCCATTCTAAATTTCAGCCAAATCCGTCCAGTAGTTTTTGCGTGAAGGAGTAACAAACATACACACACACACACACACACACACACACACACACACACACACACACACACACACACACACACACACACACACACACACACACACATACACATACAAACTTTCGCCTTTATAATATTAGTGTGATAGTGTGAAGTGTGATAGAGCAGGCGTTATTTTGCAGAAGTCCATGACATACAAGGAACCAAAAGCTTAATTTGCTATAATCCGCCAAACCAACGAAATCTGTATGAAATCTATATGTCTATGCATGTATATCTGTATAAGAAATCTGTATGTATCTGTCTGTGGCGGGCGGTGCATGTCGCATCATACAGATTTCTTTGGTTTGGCGGATTATAGCAAATTAAGCTTTTGGTTCCTTGTATGACACGAGGATAGACTGTAATATAATTCTAGTATAGTACCACCCTTATAAGTTACGCTGATGTATAGCTTGCGACAGGTTTTTTATTCAGATACAAGTTAGCCCTTGACTGCAATCTCACCTGGTGGTAAGTGATGATGCCGTTTAAGATGGAAGCGGGCTAACCTGGAAGCGGTATTGCAGCTTTTATTAAACCCCTTTGGTTTCTACACGGTATCGTACTAGAACGCTAAATCGCTTGGCGGCACGGGTTTGCCGGTAGGGTGGTAACTAGCCACGGCCGAAGCCTCCCACAAGACTATACCAGAGATTTAGAAATTATGAAATTCCAAACCCCTGCCGGGAATCGAACCCGCCACGGGTCAAAACTGAGACATGAAACTGAGCCGATCATTGATTTTTATGAACGACTCACGCTTGACAAAAAAATTGACTATACTAAAATTGTTTTCACACAAAAAACCTGACGGTTACTAAGACAGTTTCTCTGTATCTCCTATGGTTTTGGATTTCTCCATATTGTCTCAGTTAAAAAAACACGCTGTATACATACAGGTTTGGGGCCGCTATAAAAATGACTAATGAGACTTACCCTAGCGTTGGTGATGCCGCTGATGTCAGGGTACTCGTCCACCCCGTGCTCGCCGGTGTGCGCGCTCGCTGTAAACATGTCAGTCAGTATTTATATATGTACTATGCAAATATTCATATTTCAAAAAAAAAACTTTGAATGCCCCGATTCCAAAGGTCTGTGCGTCAATTTTGTTTTTACCTATGTCTGTTGGGAGGCTTAGGCCCTGGCTAGTTACTTGACTGTACTTACAAAATTTCTTTACAAGTGTAAATTAAAAATTTATAACACCCCCGACAAGTGAAGGTTACAGTAACTAGAAAAGAGCTGATAACTTTCAAACGGCTGAACCGATTTTCTTGGATCATAGCTAAGAACACTCTCGATCAAGCCACCTTTTTCAAACAAAAAAAACTATATTAAAATCGGTTCATTAGTTTAGGAGCTACGATACCACAGACAGATACACAGATACACAGACACATAGATACACTCGTCAAACTTATAACACCCCTCTTTTTGGGTCGGGGGTTAAAAATTAAAACGTACGAGCATAGTTGTCTGTTATACAGGGTGTAACCAGAACACTAGCAAAAACTAAGCTTTATACTAACCTAACCTGAACACAATCCAATCCCAATAACCTTAATAAACAAAATGCCTTATTTTGTAGTTTTAGCGATCTAGTATTTTTCAAACCAGCAATGTATAGCGTGCATAATTCGAGTCGATGCTCTACCTACTTACACAGAGTGGCCTACTTACACAATGTTCGTTGACCTCTAGCGTCAGCCAGATGTTTTATTTGCAATATATTGTGAACTTTTAAAAATACAGGATTTTTGCTTATTTTTTCGTAGTATCTTATCAGTGATCATCAATATTATCACCTGTCGTTGTTTTGTCTAGCGTTCTGGTTAAACCCTGTAACTACTACATTTCTAAAAAATTTGGAAATTGGACTACATTTACGGGGAGAAAAACGTTATCGCTTTTTAACCGACTTCAAAAAAGGAGGAGGTTCTCAATTCATTGGAATCTTTTGACGTGACAACGTCTTATAATTCGATAGAGCCGGCTGCACGCACGAAAAAACATGACTCATGCGGCGTTACCTCGCTCTGAGGCGTTCCATGTAAGGCTTGAAGTGCAAGCGAGAGCGCGGAACGAGCGACAAAGAAGCACAATCGACCTTTGTTGTCACGTTCAACTATCGTCAGTAAACCGACTTTACAGACAACCAATTTTTTTTTAAAATTTCCAACTGGACGATCCTCTTAAGGGGTTTACTCACATCGGCTCCTGGTCTCCATGGTCATGTCCTCGACGGGCTCGAACTCCGTGTCCGTGTCGAGGTCGTCGCTCGTCTACACATGCACGCACACATCAACACACGACTACATGCAATGGGGGCTATACAGGCTGATTCGTAGGTATCTTACATTTTATTTACACAAGTTTAAGAAATCTATTAAAACTATGCTCATGAGAAAAGCATATTACTATCGAAGATTATGTAAATGATAAAAGAGCGTGGATTTGACCTGCAGCTCGCTCCAGCAATGCGCGGGACTTTAATTACTTGTATACATGGCATAATATTGTATATCAAATCTTTGAAAAGAGCAACCGCCGAGTTTCTTGCTGGTTCTTCTCGGTAGGAAAGGCATTCCAAACCAGTGGTAGATGCTCTTGACGATTCAAAAGTACTTGTAAAAGTCTTATTGAATAAAAATATTTTGAATTTGAATTTATTTATTTTGATCATTATTTTAGTCCTTTGATGATGCTCATACGATCATCAAAAAAAAGGAGTAGGATGATAGAAAGGATGTAGAAAAAACTTCTTTCTTTAAATTTTTTAACTGAACTTCAGTGTTGTTACTTGTTAGGGTTCATTACCTCAAAAGAAAAAGGGAACCCATAAGGGTTCCCTTTTTCTTTTGTGAAGGATCACTTCGTTGTCTGTCTGTCTGTCGTGTCCATCAAGAAACCTATAGTGTACTTCCCGTTGACCTAGAATAAATTTGGCAGGTAGATAGGTCTTATAGCACAAATAAAGGAAAAAAAACGAAAAATTTGTGGTTACATCACAAAAAAAAATTATAATTATGTCCACACAATCATCAAATAGGATAAGGACGTCTCAAAAAAATAAGAAAATAAAGGAGTTCTTTATTCTGTCTAATGAGCATTTTATGAATATTATCTTGTGCATAATTTTGTTTTAATTATTTTATCTATGAATCAACCTGTATAACCTATATATGATCGACACCAAATTAGACAATACATCCGTTGACATAAAAACCCAAAAACACCCACAATTCAACGTTACATTTTTAATGTGTTAAAGGAGATCATTATTATTGGGCCTTTTCTGAAAGTGCCGGCCAACGAAAAAAAATGGTACGGATCGTTAGAACTAGCCATTTGGAGTAATAGTTAATATGGCAGAAAAGTTGTAGGATTGTTCTGAACCAAGTTATACAAGGTCGAAGATTCGTCATTTTCATACATTTTTTTGATTTCTAAAAGTGTTGGGAAACATAAAATAATGTTAGATATTGCTAGAACTAATGATTTGAAGCAATTGTCATTATGACGCGAAGGCTGTGGGGCCATTATATGTCGTGTTATACAAGTTATACAAAAAATGAATATACTTTGTATAATTAATTGTAACCGATTTTATGATTTTGTTACTGTTCTGATTGTTTTATACGAATTTGAATACACGTACAATTATTTTGACTCCCATGAAGTGCTGGATCAGCTGCAATGTGGACAAAATTCGTTTATACATACCTGGATTGTATGCGGCCTTGTAATACTAGGTGATCTCATCCAGCCATCTCCCAAACTTCTGCCACTGGGAATTGGGATATCTCCGGCGAGCTCTGTGATGAATGCACCATTTGGTTATACGTACTGTTCACCATAATAACTACGGGCTTGCTTCAGTCGATAGCTGCCCAAAGCAACCTGCGTCAATTCTTCTGGAACGTGAATCTAGGAAAGTCATTGAACGGAGGATGTCGGCTTCCATATCCTGGAAATGAGCTCTTCTTCTATTATAATTACATATTGTTTGTGATAACAAGTTCTGCTGAACTGTTTTGCTCATTGACCAGTTCATGGATTTTGTCAAGGAAATCACGTCTGTAGTACACGTTATTGTCTATCAGAACATGGTAGCTGTTTAGCGACGTTACCGCGATCCTGAAATAATCGATCACGTTACCTAATGCCCGGTCACTCTGATCAATCCTGAGCAAACGAAAATCTCTTTTAAAGCAATTGTTCATTACTTCCACAATCCAGCGGCAAATGGTAACAAGCTTAGATTTATTGGTTTGGTCAGTATTAGCTGGGTTTTGTTACTGGCATTTGTGCCACATAACCGCACACCTCAAGAAAGAAAGATTACCTCAAGATTGTTTATGGTATCTCTAAAACCATGGACTAAGATAAAAATCCAGTAAAAATCTTCTATATCATTTAAGGTATCATTTTAAATCTGGGCATTAGAAGTTGCTGCAGCGTGTAGATTATTGTTCCATCGCAACAAATATAAAGGCTTTTAGAGGTTTCGGAACTTGTGGTTAGGGTATGATTTTCACTGAAAAAAGAAAATAGTGCTTTTCTGAAGATATGTGTACATGCCTGTATCTGTCTGTACATGCTCTTTATAGATAGCCTTTCTTTCTTGAGGCATGTGGTTATGTGACACAAATGCTAGAAACAAAACATTTAAATGAAACCCAGCTAATTACTGACCAAATCAATAAATCTAAGCTTTTTACCATTTGCCGCTGGATGGTGGAAGTAATGAACAATTGCTTTAAAAGAGATTTTCGCTTGCTCAGGATTGATCAGAGTGACCGGGCATTAAGTAACGTGATCGATTATTTCAGGATCGCGGTAACGTCGCTAAACAGCTGCCATGTTCTGATAGACAATAACGTGTACTACAGACGTGATTTCCTTGACAAAATCCATGAACTGATCAATGAGCAAAACAGTTCAGCAGAACTTGTTATCACAAACAATATGTAATTATAATAGAAGAAGAGCTCATTTCCAGGCCATGGAAGCCGACATCCTCCGTTCAATGACTTTCCTAGATTCACGTTCCAGAAGAATTGACGCAGGTTGCTTTGGGCAGCTATCGACTGAAGCAAGCCCGTAGTTACTATGGTGAACAGTACGTATAACCAAATGGTGCATTCATCACAGAGCTCGCCGGCGATATCCCAATTCCCAGTGGCAGAAGTTTGGGAGATGGCTGGATGAGATCACCTAGTATTACAAGGCCGCGTACAATCCAGGTATGTATAAACGAATTTTGTCCACATTGCAGCTGATCCAGCACTTCGTGGGAGTCAAAATAATTGTATGTGTATTCAAATTCGTATAAAACAATCAGAACAGGTACAAAATCATAAAATCGGTTACAATTAATTATACAAAGTATATTCATTTTTTGTATGACTTGTATAACACGACATATAATGGCCCCACAGCCTTCGTGTCATAATGACAATTGCTTCAAATCATTAGTTCTAGCAATATCTAACATTATTTTATGTTTCCCAGCACTTTTAGAAATCAAAAAAATGTATGAAAATGACGAATCTTCGACCTTGTATAACTTGGTTCAGAACAATCTTACAACTTTTCTGCCATATTAACTATTACTCCAAATGGCTAGTTCTAACGATCCGTACCATTTTTTTTCGTTGGCCGGCACTTTCAGAAAAGGCCCAAAAATGTATGGAGCTAGAATGATCTCCTTTGATTTTTTATGTCAACAAACTGAAACACAAAATGGTAAAAAAATAAAATAGTTATAGACAAATCCCAACGATTTCATGCGAACGTCCAAAATTATTATTAGACCGACACAATCATGCCATGAGACTACAATAAATGGCCGAAAAAATCATTAATCACAATGATTTGCTAGAAACGTGCTTGAAAATAGCGTAAAAATATAATGACACCTTATCTTTTCCAACGAAATGGAAATTCCACTACAACTAATCAGTCTTCCTTAGCAACTTAGCTAGTACTTTCATAAGTTTTATAGGAAAAAAAAAGATTTTGACGAATTGAGATCATCCTTTTTGAAGTCGGTTAAATATTAAAGGCAGTGCTTTAATATTTAACCGACTTCAAAAAGGATGATCTCAATTCGTCAGAATCTTTTTTTTTTCCTATAAATTATGAAAGTACTAGCTGATGCCCGCGACTTCGTTCGCGTGGATGTAAGTTTCCAAAAAATCCCGTGGGAACTCTTTGATTTTCCGGGATAAAAAGTAGCCTATGTGCTACTTCAGGGTATAATCTAACTCCATTCTAAACAACCCAATCCGTTCAGTAATTTTGCGCGAATGAGTAACAAACATACACACACACATACAACTTTCGCCTTTATAATATTAGTGTGATTTTTTTATTTTATTTTTACCATCCTAAGTCACAAAAATATTTACACCTTACAATCGTTGGCTTTAGCTTAAACCACGTTGGTTCATAATTCATATGCTCGAGTCCTATCCTGAACCATATTTACATAATTACTAGTTTTAGTAGAGGTCAGTGGTTTAGATATATCTACATCATTGTTGGAATTTGCCTAAGGGTCTTTCCGTCATCCAAGGCTACACTATATTTACGCCATTTCCAATCTACCACATCCACCTATGACCTAACAACCCTACAGCCTATGAACAAACATGGGACGGACAGTCATGCCACAAATGAACCAACATATAAGTCGTATGAGCCAACATATAGTATGCCGTTCTCACATTTGCTCCTCGTTTCCAAAGTGTAGTGTTCGTCGAGTTCCACATCTTCAGGATCCAGTTCCTCTTCATCCTATAGATTCACCATTTTTTTCAGTATAAAAAATCCAAAATACATGGGACCTATAGAAATCTTTCTAACTTTCTAGTGCAATTGCGCATAAAAGTCCAGAAATCTAGAAATAGAAGGGGAGCACTATTCCTAACTTTTTTTTAATATTTCCCATCCAACTAAGCGCAACATAGCTAGTAGGTACGACAATTGTCCAACCGGACCTTCATAATGCATTTCTGGAAACCCCTTCGAACTGCATATACACACACTGTTCATGAGAACTGAGGCGAATGGTACCTCTCTCAGAGCATTGTACACAAGGAAGGTAGTTCCTTCGAAAGTTGAGTTCGAAAGCAGCGGAAACTAATACTTCTAACGCCATTAATTAAGAGGGGTCTCTCCGTCACTCGCTCTATACAAACGTAGTTCCAATTTCGTTTGAATATTAAGCAACCAAAGTCCATGAAATTTTGCAGACATATTCTAGAAACTAATATCTATGCCTGTGGTTTACCAGATTTCTGTTGAATATTCGGTTTCAAAGTTACGCGGTCTTAAAAATTCACATACAAATCTTTGAGCCCCTGTAATTTTAAAACTACATATTTTTAGAATAATCTAAAACACCACAGACACAGATATTAGTTTCTAGAATATGTCTGTTAAATTTCATGGACTTTGGTTGCTTAATATTCAAATGAAATTGGAACTACGATTGTATGAAGTAAGTGATGGAGAGAGCATAGGGGTAACATTTCCAGAAACCCCATGGGACTGATGAGCACGGTGCATCGATCTCTTTAAAAAATCTATTTAACAAGTGTAAATTAAAAATTTTCAACACCCCCGACAAATCATTTTCAAATAAATAATTATGTATATCTAGGCAACGTCCATCTTGACAGCTTGACATTTGTCAATTGACACTTGAATTTTATGAACCTAAGGGTTATCTAACCTTCTTTTCTACAAGAAAACTAGAAAATAGCTGATAACTTTTAAACGGCTGAACCAATTTTTTTGGATTATAGCTAAGAACACTCTCGATCAAGCCACCTTTCAAACAAAAAAAAGTAAATTAAAATCGGTTCATTCGTTTAGGCGCTACGATGCCACAGACAGATACACAGATACACAGATACACACGTCAAACTTATAACACCCCTCTTTTTGGGTCGGGGGTTAAAAACCACTATAACCAGTGGTGCCGCGTAAGAGTGGAGCAGATAGAAATAAACAACTCTTCATGGAGTTTTAGGGTAACATTTCCAGAAACCCCATGGAACTGGCGGCACATATCCTGTAAATACCTCTTCTGAGTAAGGCTACACGTAGAGAGAACAATTCAGATGGGCGTGCAGCTTATAAAAGCACTGCTTACCCTAGTTGGAACAGCTCAATGCTCGATATTCTTTGCCCTATCAGTAAATAGGTCCCTACTGAATTACTCCTATGTACGCCATTGGAAATGGGTTCAGTAAAAGGGGTTTAGGGATAAAATTTCCGGAAACCCCACGTGCATGGGGTCACATACTCTGTTCATGAGCACGGCACGGCGGATCTCCCTCACGGCGTCATAGACAAGGCGCGACGCGTCTATGAAGTCGTTCTCGTCCAGGCCTGCGCCCGCGCCGCCGCCCAGCGCCGACACCGCAGCATCCACTCGGACCGCGAACTTCGACATCACTGGAACAACACAAGAGTTACATTATAGTTTGAAAGAACTATCCACGGAGAGAAGTTAATATAGCGCTTTCTCTGTTACGTCATCATCATTATCATCATGATCAACCCATTGCCGGCCCACTACTGAGCACGGGTTTCTTCTATAAGAGTAAGAAGGGTTTAGGCCATAGTCTGCAACGATGCCAATGCGGATCGGCAGACTTCACACACCTATTAGAACATGGAGAACTCTCAGGCATGCGGGTTTCCTCACGATGTTGTCCTTCACCGTTAAAGCAAGTGATATTTACTTGTAAAAGTTTAATTGAATAAATATACTTTGGATTTGAAAAATTTGAATTTAATTGCTTAAAATGCACATAACTGAAAAGTTAGAGGAGCGTGTCCGGGATCGAACCCCCGACTTCCGATTAGGAGCCGGACGTTCTAACCACTAGGCTATTACAGCTTCTCTGTTACGTAATCCCATACAAATGACAAAGACAAAAAATCAGTGGACCAGTCACGAGTAGATGTTTTCCGAACTAACTGTTTTAGTTAGTCCTTGACTGCAATCTCACCTGGTGGTAAGTGATGAAGCAGTCTAAGATGGAAGCGGGCTAACCTGGAAGGGTTATGGCGGCTTTTATTTAACCCATACCTCTTTGGTTTCTACACAGCATTGTAAAGGAAAGCTAAATCGCTTGGCGACACGGCTCTGCCAGTAGGGTGGTGACTAGCCACGGCCGAAGCCTCCTACCAGACAAAGTTGACGGTTGATCACGATATTTTAGGATGCTCCGTAAAACATGCAGCTGGCCGTGATCTTTAGACCGCGAGACCTTGGGAATGAGTTATAAGTGTTATAACATAATACTGCCTGAGGTTAATATGTTTTTAAGGCCTATAACCCATGAATATTAATTTTGGTAACAAATGGTAATTCTATGACCATTTGTTATCAAAATCATTTTTATGTTGGTCAAAGTCATTCGATTTTATGAAGGACGATAACCTTTGCGGAGCCTTGCGATTTTCAACGATTAACTGATTAGCAATTAGCAAATATAAGCCTCAATAGCTCAACGGTTATAGGAGCAGATTGAAATCCGAAAGGTCGCCGGTTCAAACCTCACCCGTTGCACTATTATCGTACCCACTCCTAGCACAAGCTTTACGCATAGTTGGAGGGAAAAGGAAAATCCCTTTGGGGATGCCAACGGAACTCTATTACTAAGCCTACGCTGTTCGTCCATCTGTTATCACCCTACCTATTATGGTCCATGAGGTATAACCATACCTCATAAACCTTAATAAAGAGGTAGAGAGTTGTCAGTGCGTATTTCTGTGCCGCCATTAAAAAAAAAATTCAAGATAACGATTTTCATAATGGCCATCAAGGAAAATTAAGTGTTAAGTATATCTTGTACAATGATACGGAACCCTTCAGGAATTTGTTGGCAGTCATAAGTACAACGGAAAACCCCTTAAAGTTTCCAGTAGGCACTTCTTCAGTATACCTACTCGCTCCTGAGGCTTATCTGGCTTAAGAGGGGTCTCTCCGTCACTCGCTCCATACAAACGTAGTTCGTCTCTCATTGGAATACCAACCAATCATACTCAATCGGATTTTGTAGAAACGTTCCGGGAACTTAATATCTATGCCTGTGGTTTTCCAGATTTCCATTAAAATATTCGGTTTCAAAGTTACGCGGTCTTATAAATTCACATACAAATCTTTGAGACCCTGTAATTTTAAAACTACATATTTTTAGGAAAATCTAAAACACCATAGATATTAGTTTCTAGAATATGTCTGCAAAATTTCATGGACTTTGGTTGTTTAATATTCAAATGAAATTGGAACTACGATTGTATAGAGTAAGTGACGGAGAGAGCCTGTTAAGCTATGCTCTCACGAGGCGGCTCGACTGATACCACGTCTCAGATACCCAGAGGGCGGTGGGAACAAAGATAAAGCTCTCGAGATGCAGAAGATTGCAACTATGTAATCTGTTGGACGTTACGCAAGCTGTGGAAACACACGCGGGGATATTCGGGACCGGACCGCAGAGTTGCTATTCGAATAATTCAAAACTTTACAGAGTTGTTTCATTGATCTGAGAGCCCACCGCATTATTATCTCAAGGAAACTTCTGTAATTATGTGAATAATGGAATGAAGCCACAGCTTTCATCCATGAGGAAATACGACATAAAATGAGAGACTTGTGTTACTTATTTTTGGAAACACAAAACGCGGCCTAAAAGTGCGAAACATTGTCCCGTGTCTGACACAAATACTCGAGTAAGAAAGAAGATAATACAATCTTGATTCCTTAATCTTGAGTTTTGACCCAAAACATACCAAAGTTACTTTTATCATTGTAGTTTAGTTTAGTCACTGGGAAAGTGAAGATAGTTTGGACGTAATATTTACTTTAATTTTAAGTAACAAAGTTAATCTGATTACAGTTAATTTTTAGGTGCAACAAGTGTAAATTAAAAATTTATAACACTCCCGACAAGTGCCTTAAGGTTACAGTAACTAGCAAAGAGCTGATAACTTTCAAACGGCTGAACCGATTTTCTTGGATTATAGCTAAGAACACTCTCGATCAAGCCACCTTTTCAAACAAAAAAAAAACTAAATTAAAATGGGTTCATTAGTTTCGGAGCTACGGTGCCACAGACAGATACACAGATACACACGTCAAACTTATAATACCCCTCTTTTTGGGTCGGGGGTTAAAAAGATATGCTCATGTATTAGTTTAGTTTTTTATAGATACAGATATTATTGTGACCGTACGTAATAGTTTAGTTTCAAAAAACAAAGTTTAGTTTTGATATGTTGATAAAATTTTACATAAAGAAAATATTTTCAGAAGTAAAATAAAAACCACAAACACTAAAAATAAAGAAATAATTTAATTTATTACGTAAGAAAGTTTAAGTAACAATACATATTTGATGGGTGTAGTACATCTTATATACAGTGTGTTTTTTTTTTACTGGGAAAGTATGGGGAAATCTAAAACCATAGCCTCCTATGGTACAGGGAAACTGTCTTAGGAACCATTAGATCTTTTTATATAAAAACAATTTTGACGTAGTCAACTTTTTGGTCAAGCGTGAGTCGTCCATAAAAATCAATGAGATTGACTACAAATTTTTTTAATGCCGATCGGCTCAGTTTTAACCCGGGGCCGTTTCGATTCCCGGTAGGGGTTTGGAATTTTCTAATTTCTAAATCTCTGGTATGGTCTGGTGGAAGGTTTCGGCCGTGGCTAGTTACCCCCCCTACCGGCAAAGCCGTGTCGCCAAGCGATTTAGCGTTCTTATGGTACCTAAGATAGTTTCCCTGTATCTCCTGTGATTTTGGATTTCTCCATACTGTCCCAGTTAAAAAAACACACTGTATAGTGTAGATAATAGTGTAGTTATTAGTAAAGCAAAGATGTGGTTGATACTCTACCTAGTTGTATTGGTTGGTACAAGTGAAGGCAGAGAGCGTTTGGACCCTCTGGTTCAGACCAGTCAGGGTCTAGTGAGGGGTCAAAGGGGAGAAGATGGTGACTATTACATGTTCCTTGGTATACCATATGGACAAGTGGACCAGACTAACCCTTTTGGAGTAAGTATTGTTTAGTTTGGTCCGAAAAGAAAGAGAACTTGTGTCCACCATCTTGCGAATGAAGCTCGTTTTCTTTGGGCATTCACAGAGAGGAGGACAATTATCATTCCCAAGATTAGTGTTGGAAGGGAGAATTGCAGGCAAAAGAGCTCAAGGTCACCAAAGACGCAAATGGTTGGACGATATAAGCGGGTGGAAAGGGCTTAGTTACTCGAAGTTGAAAGAGACGGCTTTAAATAGAGAAGCTTTTCGGATGATGATCGCCAAACTTAGTTTCGAACAAGGCACGCGATGATGATGATGATTGTTTAGTTTGACGATCTTCTTATCACTGATAAAACATTTTTTTCAAAGGATCAAATTGATATAGTTAATCGGGTTGCGAAGCTGAAGTAGTGATGAGCAAGATACATAGTTCGGAAAGCCGATAGACCTTGGGGTCCCAAGGTACTGTTGAGACCTCGCACAGGAAAGAGCAGTCTTGGATGACTCCCTACTAGGTGGACAGAGACAGCCAACGAGTCTATGGAAATTGCTGTATAATGGCGGCGCAAGACCATGGTGTGCGGAAACCCTTATAAGAGAGCTTTGTCCAACCGTGGATGACTATTAGTAGATGATAATGATGAAATTGGCGCATGATTGTAATTTTTGATAGTAAGCAGTCTAAGGCGCAAGGCACACCGGAAGCGTGGAGGTGCGGCTTCTTTCTTTCCCAGACCATACCCGGCAATGCTGCCAGCTTGATGGACACCTCTGGCTCAGAAGTTTAACCAGGGGCTCGATTGACGACATTGTTTCGGAAAAACCATAATTATGTATTTTTAAATATTGACACTTATATCCTAATTTAGCTAATAATTAACATAATTTTCAGGTTTCAACTCCGCATCAAAAATTCGACGACATCTATGAAGCAAACGACGACTCTTCCATATGTCCTCAAGTTCAAGATTTTACCAACGACGTAATCGGCACATTGGACTGCCTGCGTCTTAACATATACGTGCCAGCCAAGGCTTCATCAAGAAACAGGTTGGCTGTGTTGGTTTATATCCACGGCGGTGCATTCAACACTGGTTATTCAACAAGGACCAACTATGGCCCCAAACATTTGGTCAAACATGATGTGATTTTAGTACAAGTGAATTATAGACTTGGTCCATACGGTTTCCTATGTTTGGGGACGGAAGAAGTCCCTGGCAACCAAGGTATAAAAGACCAGCTACTCGCTTTGAGATGGATTAAGGATAATATAGCTTCATTTGGCGGTGATAGTAACAAAATAACAATAATGGGTGAAAGTGCAGGGGCCAGTTCGGTTGAATTACACCTTCTATCCAAACAAGAGAAGTTATACAACAAGGCTATACTTCAAAGTGGTACTTTGTTAAAACCAAGTGGTATTGATGACACTGATGTGACACCAGCATTACAAATCACTGATAAACTAGGGTTTACAACAGATGATGTGACTGAAGCACTGAATTTTATAAAACAAGCTGATCCAAAGTTGTTAATAGGAGCATACTCTGAACTATCGCTTAATTTACGTGCTTGCGTCGAAAAACAAATCGAAAATACAGAAAGTATTATAACTGAACATCCTATAAATCTTAACATACCAAAAATAAGAGGAATGCCTATTTTAGTGGGATACAACAGCATGGAAGCATTGCTAATAGATAATAATAAACCTAAGGATTATTTTAAAGATCCGAATTTTTTTAAAGACACTATAGCCCAGACTTTTAATATTGATGAAGATTTAGAAGAAGATATCGATCTTGTTAGAAATTTTTACGTAGGAGACGAGGAGTTGACTGAAGATGTGAGATCGGATATAATAGATTTCGAATCAGATTTCTACTACAACTATCCTATACAATGGAGTATTGGAAAGTATCTTGACAATAGAGCCGGGAATGTTTACCAATATCTTTTTTCTTATGAGGGAGGAAGAAATTATATCAAGAATAAATTCAATATAAGTCTAGACGGGGTTGGTCATGGGGATGAGCTCGGTTATCTGTTTCATATGTCAGGAAACGAAGGAATACCGTCGGATGAAGACCAGCTAATGATTGACAGGATTACAACACTTTGGACAAACTTTGTGAAATATGGGTAAGATGTGATTTTTCCACCTATTTTCTTTTGTTTTACCTCCTAGCCCTAGCTTCTTCTTCTTCTCTCTGGGCTGGTTTCCGCACTTAAACGTTTCCGTCTGTTGTGCGTGCGTTGCCCCTCCCCGCCGAAGTCTTCACTCCAGCCATCCAAGCTCGCTCCAGAAGCCGAGTAGACCGCCCAGGTTGCCGAGGACTGAAGTGAGGTTGGGTATCCCTAGCTTATTGATGAGCTTATTGATGACTTCCCAGGGGCAGTGGTAAGCGCCGAACCAGAGACCAGAGAGAACTAGAGAGAGTAAACGCTCGGTTTTATCGTGAATCGACATCTGTCAAATATAGGTTTTTGATCACTAGGAGTGACGTGTGAAATCAAAAATTTAAAATACAATATTATGTAGTTATGAATATTATATCGTTATGAGTTAAAAACTACCATACTCCTTTTAAATTAGCCTGCTTTCATCTAGATTTCATATCGTCAGTAACCACCAAATGAGAAATATCTTTGGGATTCTCCGTTGGCTGGTTAACTATGACTTTATTAACCTAAGCGCTAGATATCATTCCATCATTAGGTATAATCGCTAGATATAGTATGTCATTAAGATATTTATTTTCGTCTCTTTGCAGAGATCCTACGCCGGAGACAACGGAGTTGCTACAACAGAAATGGCTGCCGGTCACCAACAGCACTGTCAACTACCTGAGCATAGACTCCGAGTTGGTGATGAAGAAGAGACCTTTCAAAGCCAGGCTGGCGTTCTGGAAGCTGTTCTTTAAGACCAACCGGGAGAAGCTGCGGGGACTGAATTAGAATTAAATAGCTTTATATTTATGATAAATTATTTGTTGTTTTAAATAAATTATTAATTATTTACAAGCAAGTATTCATTATCAGCAGTAATTAGCACTCAAATATATACACCTGCTTTTCGAACCGGTGCAGTGCGAAGTTAGAATTTTGATATATCATGGAGAACCATAATTATTATGTTGGTCTATACAGGTGAATTCACAGGGAAGGACTGACTTGTAATATAATGAAACGGTTCGTGCAAAAAAAAATTCAAACGAAAAATAAAACCAACTTCAAAAACCACAAGCACTAAAAAGTAAAAAATAATTTTTGTTTCTACACGTGTAATGTATGTATGAAGTCGAGCAAACATGATAAAAGAAACTAGAAATCCAAGTGTGAAGATATTCATCAGATCTTCATCAAATTTATATGGGACCACCTGCAAAGTATACCCTTTCAATCAAAAAAAAAAAATCCAAATTGGTCCAGGCGTCTTTGAGTAATCGGGGAACATACATTAAAAAAAAAAAAGATTCCGTCGAATTGAGAACCTCCTCCCTTTTTTGAAGTCGGTTAAAAACGAGCAGATTGGAGGTCAATCACATAAGAATGTCAAGGTTTATGGTTTCTCCCTGTTCTGTGGTAGAACGATGAAGGAGGAACCGAGTTGTGAAGTTTCTGAGCACACCCTCTACTTTCACGTCAGCCTAATACTTGACATATCGTCGATTCAGGGCCCAACCAAAAGTTTCCACACTCAAGTTCATTCTGTCGAAAACTCCCACTCTATAATAGCTTCTAGTAGAAAGCTCTCTCTCACTAGTTCACACTGACTTAGATACTATCAAGTCCTGTCATAGATAAAAACATAAAGATTTCTATTCTATCTATCAATCACTATTGTGATAATTGAGATAAACATCTGAACAACATGATATTAGGTAATGTACTTCAAGTTACATCAAATGGTAGTGAAACTTGGTAGTGGTAAGATGTTAAAAATACCTCTTCTGATATTAATCTTGGGTTATGCCGAAGCTAAGGTCAGGGTAGATCCCTTGGTGCAAACTGGCCAGGGTCTGATCAGAGGCCTGGAGGCGGAGGATGGAGATTATTCCATGTTCATGGGAATTCCCTATGGAAAAGTCAAGAAGGATAACCCTTTTGGGGTAAGTGGATTTTTTAAATTCATTATAGGCAAGCGCTCGACCACAATTATATCTGATGGAAACTGATGATGTGGCCCAAGATGGGACGCGCTTACCTAGAAGATGCTTATTCACTCTTGTTTTAAAGATACCCGGATTGTAATTTGTGGGAAACACAGACCGCGGAAGAGTATTCCAAACCTTAGCCATGCGTATGAAGAATGATCATGCATAAAGTTTTGTGCGTGTAGAAGGGAATGATGATATGACCTAAAACCATTCTTCTTCTGAGAGGAGCCTGTCCTCAGTAGTAGGCCGGTTTGATGGTGACTGTGATGATTTGACTTTTGTAGTTAAACTTAACAAATCTACATAATATTATACACATGATGTTAACTGTTTTTCAGGCAGCGGAACCGTATCCAAAATTCGACCAAATTTTCAATGCCATTGACGACAGTGCGATATGTCCTCAGAGGGAAAAGTTCAACAACACCCTCACAGGAACCCTAGATTGCCTCCACCTCAACATCTACGTCCCCAACAAGGCTAGTTCTAGAAACAAGTTACCAGTTCTAGTCTGGATTCACGGGGGAGGTTACTCTACTGGCTTCGCCGGGAGGTATACCTTCGGTCCGAAATTCTACGTCAGAAACGACATTATTTTAGTTACCATGAACTATAGATTGGGTGCATATGGATTCATGTGTCTGGACACACCAGATATACCAGGAAACCAGGGGTTGAAAGATCAGAGATTAGCTTTGAGATGGATTAAGAATAACATAGCATCGTTTGGTGGAGATGTCAACAAAATAACTCTAATGGGGCAAAGTGCGGGTAGTGCTTTAGTAGAATTACAGTTAATGGCGAAGCAAGAGAGGTTATTCAGCCAAGTGATTTTACAAAGTGGCTCAGCGTTCGGTCCGTGGACTATTAATTCATCGGATGTAACCGCACCTTTGAAGTTAGCTGAAAAATTGGGACATGCAACGGAAGATTTGGACGAAGCAATAACATTCTTAGCGGAAACAGATCCTAAATTAGTTATAGCAGCAAGTGAAGAGTTCATTAAATTTCGACCATGTTTGGAAAAGGAATTTAATGTTGTAGAGGGTATCCTAACTGAGCATCCTTTAGTAGCTGAGATGACGAATGTTAGGAATACTAAAGTGCTAGCTGGATTTATTAGTAAGGAGCAGTTGGTGGCTTATGCTGATAAACCAGCAAGTTATTTTGAAGATTTGAATGTATTTAGTTCTATAAGAAGTACTTTTATAATCGATGACGATGAAGATAATTTTCAATCTATGGAGGATATTGTTCGTCGGTTTTATATAGGTAAGAAGCTTTTGATTCGCTATCGCAAAAGTTTTGAGTGTAAATGGAAAGTATGTGTAGATCTGTGCCTAAATACACAAGTAGTAAAAACTGGACCAACCTTATATGAAAGAGAAGCCCAAATAAATGATACCTATTAACCTAAATAAATCTTAATTCTTATCTAATTAAGATCATTAAAACATCAGATTCAAAAAACAACAAAAGACAACGGTATTGTTACCGGTCAGGTTGGTCAAGACTGCGAGCCAGCCGCGAGAATTTGTTACGGCAAAATATTTGCATTTGGTTTTAGCAGTAGCATATTTATATTTAGAACCTTCGTACCTACATCTTGTGTTTTTTTAGAATCACTACCCAAATTATAAATGCGAAAGTGTGTTTGCTTGTCGGTTTGTTCTTTAATCACGTCACAATGAAGCAATGGATCGACGTGATTGTTTGGATTGTTTTAGTTAAAAACATGAAGAGTGACATACTCGTAGGTTAATTTTTATCCCAGTCAATCAAAGAGTTTCTAAGGGATTTTTAAAAATCTAAGTCATTTATTCAAATAAACTTTTACGAGTGTTTTTTTATCGATGAGTGAATATGAAACTTCCTATTGGAGATATGATACGAGTCGATTTGTTTTGAAGCAATTATGATCAATTTTCAGGGGACGAGGAAGTGACAGAGGCTGTCCGCTGGAACCTGATGGAGTTTGAATCGGACTGGTTCTTCAACTACCCAGCTCAGAGGTCCATCGACAACTACCTGGAGAAAGGCGCTTCGGATATCTTCTACTATGTATTTTCTTACAGTGGTGGAAGGTAATTTATGTGACTATGAGTAAAAAATTTCTTTTATAAGACTTAGCGTTTACGACAAATGGTTACAGAAGAAAAACTAAGTTAAGTTTGACTACTGCACATCAACCACAATCGCAATCGTTTCCTAATGACTGACCCTTTATATCTACAATACAATATGTCGTTAAACCACGAAATAAGCTTAAAATGTATGGCGAGAATTTCGAAAATTTCTACAGTAAGCCCAATAGCGCACTAGCGGCCAGAGACGCTTTTTAGTTTGACAGATAAAATCGAAGGCAAGGCGTACGATGTAGTCGAAGGTGACCAATTAGAATAGCAAATTTCATACATAAATGTCATAAATGCGTTTCCTACATCCATCACACTCGCATGTGAGGCGCTAGGATCGCAGCCGCGAGTCGAACTCAATTAGTAGAATAGCAAATGTGCTACATCTAAGGTAACGTCCTAAGTGCAACCGATGTAAATATTATTTTACACTAGAGAATCACACACATGGCCGCTAGTGCGCTATTGGGCTATTTAAACAACTTTGATGCAAGGCTTAGATCTATAGAGCGTGCTTTAACTACGCTTAGACTTAAATTTTAGTGAAAACGAGACAGACCTATGCCCACGGTATAACGCTATCTGGTTTTATCAGTTTCTAAGTCTGAACAAAGTCAAATTGCGCTGTATAGATCTCAACCTTAGATCCTACAAAAGAACGCAGATAATATAAAAAACCAGTCAAGTGCGAGTCGGACTCGCATACGAAGGATTCCAAACCATCATACAAGAAAATGTACTTTTTTTAATTTATAAAACAGTCATTTGGAAGTATTTATTACTAGCCGATGCCACACAAACACACACACACACACACACACACACACACACACACACACACACACACACACACACACACACACACACACACACACACAAACTTTCGCTTTTATAATATTATTTAGAATATATAGAATATAGATATATAGATTTGTTGTTATAGCGGCATCAGAAATAAATACACATTCAATAAAAATTTTAACTCTCTACCTATTGAGCTTCACGAGACATAGCCCCCTGACAGAAAGACGGAGGGACGGACAGCGGAGGCTTTGGGAATTGAAATTCAACATTGTAAGAATTCAACATTTTGCAACTCCAAAATTCAACATTTTAGGAATTCAACATTTTGGACCTGAAGGCTTAGTAATAGGGTCCAGAGTATGGAACCCAAAAAAAATACATACATTCGAAATTTTAGCAATGACGCATGGAAAAAAACAAATATTAATATTGTTTCAGGAATCGTGCAAAAAGTCGGTTCAATGTGACCGCGGAAGGCGCCTCGCACGGCGACGAGCTGGGCTACCAGTTCGACATGGCGCTATACAAGGAGACACCCTCCGCTGAAGACCAGAGGATCATCGACCAGGTCACCACGCTCTGGGCTAACTTCGTTAAATACGGGTAAAAAGAACTATGGGTAGAATTAGAAATTAGGAGACCCATAGAAGAACAAGAAGAAATGACTCAATGAGTCGCAAAGCTGAAATGGAAATAGGCCAGTCAAAAAAGATTTTATATTAAAGAAAGGAAAAAGAAACTCTTTCTTAAAAGAGTTTAATTTATCTACTTTCAGAGACCCAACACCAGAAACTTCAGAGCTGTTACCCGTCAAATGGACCCCAGTAACGAAGGACACATACACATACATGGATCTGGACAAACAACTGTCAGTCAAGAGGCGCCCCTACAGCCACAGGATGGCCTTCTGGCAGCTGTTCTTCAAGAGCAACTGGCATAGGCTGAAGGCTACTGGCATCTATTATAAGTAACTTTGAGAAAGTGCTAATAAATAGTTTAAGTTTATGATTGTTTTTATGCTGTCAAGGGCTTGTCAAAATGTTTGAATATACTGACCGCAGCCGGTAGTAGAGCAACTTGAACTAAACGAGAAAAAAGCAATTTCTCCCTCGTTTTATTTTAAGACACATTCCTGTCTTTTATATTTGTCATTGTAACCGAAATCTAAAATTCGACAGGCTAAACTTACTCCAGGCAGTTTTGTAAATCACAATTAAAACTGGACATAGTGAATCTCCTTGTATGACTCCAACAAAAACATCTAATCTGCTACCAGTAAAGAGTACTCCAGTCACTTAGGGCACGTCCAAAGGCCCACAGCGGGCTACAGTGACAGAATGACCTTGGAGGTATTCTAATTCCTACTAATACTATAAATGCGAAAGTGTGTCTGTCTGTCAGTCTGCTAACTTTTCACCACCCAACAGTTTAACCGATTCTGATGAAATTAGGTACAGAGGTAGCTTATATCCCGGGGAATATAACATAGATTGGCGGTCAGGAAGCTGTTTTATAAAACGAACCAGGGGAGACTTAGGGGACTGAACAAAAACTAAATAGTTTTATGTTTATATTAAATTATTTGTTTTGTTTTAAATAAATTATTATTTACAAGCTAGTTTTAAAGTAAAAACGGGCAAAAGGGTCACCTTATGTTATGTAAACTACTGCCCATGGACATTTGCAGGACCAGACTAACCGAATGCATTGCCGTCCTTTCAGGAATTTGTTGATCCGTCCCTTGAATAATCCCATGTTAAAATTTAATGGGAACACAGCCGAAGGGAGTTGGGGCCACAGTTTGCATGTGCGTGGAAAAAAAAACTGGCACAACGGGCGGTCGAAATGCACCAGGCACCCCGGTGGTGAGGGTAGAAAAAAGACGATGGAATAAGGTCAACTCCTCAGAACACTTTTCACTATAAAGGTGATAAAAGCAAGTTCCGTATTCTAACGGCATTCTCGGCAGTAGTTAGCAGTCAGATATGAAAACTGGCTTTCCGAACCGGTACGTGGTAGAATCTTGATATAATATTATGAGAGCCATACGTACGAATACTTACTAATATTATAAATGCGAAAGTGTATTTGTAGTGATTTCTAGTTTGCCTGTGTGTAAATCACCGATTTTTTTGGTGATCGGAAATATATTGAGAAGCTACTGTAAGAATATCTATTTCTTTAAATTTTTCTCATAGGGTTGGGTTCGGTTTTAAAATATATATTGGCCTTTTTTGTGATACGATTTTTTTGTCCACCCAATATCTGCCGCTTAGCACAATTCCGTAACACATAACACTGTGAAAATAGATAAAATATACAATTTTTGCAGTTACTGCGCAACTCCATTGATGTCAGAGGAATATCTATGGCATCACCACTTAAACACAGATACCATCAAGTTTCATAGATAAAAACAAAAAGATTTCTATTTTATCAATCACAATAATTGTGATAAGATTGAGATATACATCTGAACAACAACGTGACAATATATTAGGTAATGTACTTGAAGTTACATCAAATGGTAGTGAAACTTGGGAGCGCTAAGATGTTGGGAATACCACTTTTGGCTCTAGTCTTGGGCTATGCTGAAGCCAGGGTCCGGGTAGATCCCTTGGTGCAAACTGGCCAGGGTCTGATCAGAGGTTTGGAGGCGGAGGATGGAGATTATTCCATGTTTATGGGAATTCCCTATGGAAAAGTCAAGGCAGATAACCCTTTTGGGGTGAGTGAAAATAGAAATATAAAGATTTTTATTCATATAAACTTTTATAGAGCCGTGGTAGCCTAGTAGTTAAGACGTCCACCTCTCACTCGAAAGGTGAGGGGTTCGATCCCAGGAACGCATTTCTAACTTTTCAGTTATGTGATTGGCGGACTATGATCTAAAACCATTATCCTTCTGAAAGGAGCACTGTCCTCAGTAGTGGGCCGGTTTAATGATGGTGATGAGTATACTTTTGTACTTAAGCTTAACAGATCTACATATAAAAATGACGTTACATCTTTTGCAGGCAGCGGAACCATATCCAAAATTTGACCAAATTTTCAATGCCATTGACGACAGCGCGATATGTCCTCAGAGGGAGGAGTTCAACAACACCCTCACAGGAACCCTAGATTGCCTCCACCTCAACATCTACGTCCCCAACAAGGCTAGTTCTGGAAACAAAGTACCAGTTCTAGTCTGGATTCACGGGGGAGGTTTCGCCAATGGCTTCGCCGGCAGGTATACCTTTGGTCCAAAATTCTACGTCAGAAACGACATTATTTTAGTTACTATGAACTATAGATTGGGTGCATATGGATTCATGTGTCTGGACACACCAGATATACCAGGAAACCAGGGGTTGAAAGATCAAAGATTAGCTTTGAGATGGATTAAAAGTAACATAGCATCCTTTGGTGGAGATGTCAACAAAATAACTCTAATGGGGGAAAGTGCGGGTAGTGTTTCAGTAGAATTACAATTAATGGCGAAACAAGAGAGGTTATTCAACCAAGTGATTTTACAAAGTGGCTCAGCGTTCGGACCGTGGGCTATTGGTTCATCGGATGTAACAGCACCTTTGAAGTTAGCTGAAAAATTGGGACATGCAACGGAAGATTTGGGCGAAGCAATAGCATTCTTAGCGGAAGCAGATCCTAAATTAGTTATAGCAGCAACTAGTGAACTGTTCATTGGTTTTGGACCATGTTTGGAGAAGGAATTTGATGATGTAGAGAGTATTCTTACAGAACATCCTTTAATAGCTGAGATGGCGAATGTCAGGAATACTAAAGTGTTGGCTGGATTTAACAATAAAGAGCAGTTGGTGGCTTATGCTGACAGACCAGCAAGTTCTTTCGAAAATTTGAATGTATTTAGCTCTATAAGAGGTTCTTTTATAATCGATGACGAAGAAGATACTTTTCAATCTATGGAGGACATTGTTCGTCGGTTTTACATAGGTAAGAAGCTTTTGATTGAGAAATCAAGATTGCGTGTACGTTGCGAATTTTCACAACAAAATATTTTCATTTGGTTTTTAGCAGTACCATATAAAAATTTAGAACCTCCCCATACCTACTTCTTTTTTACAATCACTATCCACAGATTAATGCGAAAGTGTGTTTGTTTGCTTGTTGGTTTGTCCTTCAATCACGTCGCAGCGAAGCAACAGATCGACACGATTTTATGCATGACTAGCCGATGCCCGCGACTTCGCCCGCGTGGATTTAGGTTTTTCGAAATCCCGTGGGAACTCTTCGTTTTTCCGGGATAAAAAGTAGCCTATGTGCTAATCCAGGATATAATCTATGTCCATTCTAAATTTCAGCCCAATCCGTTCAGTAGTTTTTGCGTGAAGGAGTAACAAACATACACACACACACACACACACACATACAAACTTTCGCCTTTATAATATTAGTGTGATTATAATAGGTTAATTTTAACCCCGGCAAATCAATGAGTTCCTAAGGGATTTTTAAATACCTAAATCATTTATTCAAATAAAGTGTTTTTTTAAATCGTAGAGTGAATATAGAGCTTCGTGTTGAAGATATGATGCTTTGATCAATTATGTTCAATTTTCAGGAGACGAGGAAGTGACAGAAGCTGTCCGATGGAACCTGATGGAGTTTGAATCGGACTGGTTCTTCAACTATCCGGCTCAGTGGTCCATCGACAACTACCTGGAGAAACGCGCTTCGGATATCTTCTACTATGTCTTTTCTTACAGTGGCGGAAGGTGATTTTATTAATCAGATGCCTTTAAAGAAAATCCGTTCACCATAATTAGCTTTTACGTTAAAAAAGAATATTTACCTTATGCATTATTTATATTTTATAATGAATCACAACATGACAGAGAAAAAAACGGTTGGCTGGTTTTAAAGTCTATAATGGACATAGGCAGAAACATTTTTTGTGTTTTATAGATAAGTACGGAAAAACTAAGCCTTATGTGACCGTAGTATTAAAACTTGACTAGAATGTGATGATCTGCATTGCAATCACTTTGGAATGGCTGACAGTTGACACTCTATGGCCAAAGGCAGTTTTGGAAGAGCAAGAGAAGTTTAACCAATAATAATTATTTCAATATCGGCAAAGATACTATCACCACTTTGGCTTAGGTACACTTATTGCAGACGAAAGTATTATGGAAAAGAAAGCCGTACCAACGTAGCGTTTCTGTTCAGACAAAATACTGCAAAAAGTCTAGAGACGATGCAAATGAATACAGATTTTAACAATTTAGTATAGATTTTTTTCAAAATTCAAAATTCAAAATTCAAAATGTTTTTATTCAATTAGACTTTTACAAGTTCTTTCGAATCGTCAAAAGCATCTACCACTGGTTCGGAATGCCTTTCCTACCGAGAAGAACCAGCAAGAAACTCGGCGGTTGCTCTTTTCAAAGATTTGATATACAATATTATGCCATGTATAAAAGCAATTGAAGTCCTGCGCATTGCTGGAGCGAATCGAAGTTCAAATCCACGCTTTTTTATCATTTACATAATCTTCGATAGTATAATATGCTTTTCTCAGGAGCATATTTTTAATAGATTTTTTGAACCTGTGTAAAGGCAAGTCCAAAATTGACTGAGGAATTTTGTTATAGAAGATTATACCCATTCCCACAAATGACTTTTGGACCTTCCTGAGACGGAGCGTAGGAGTCGCAAGCCTGTTACGGTGTCTAGTCAGCCTGTTGTGTAGATCGCCAACCTTCTTGTAACTAAGAATATTTTGTCTTACAAAAATTATGTTGTTGTAAATATATTGAGAGGCTACGGTAAGGATACCTATTTCCTTAAATTTTTCTCGAAGTGAATCGCGTGGTTTTAAGTTATAAATTGCGCGTATTGCCCTTTTCTGTAATACAAAAATTCTCCCAATATCTGCCGCTCTACCCCATATTAAGATTCCATAAGACATAATACTATGAAAATAAGCAAAATATACTATCTTTGCGGTCTCCACGTCAGTTAATTGTCGAATCTTTCTAACCGCGTAAGCAGCAGAGCTTAGTTTGCCAGCAAGAGTTGATATATGGGTGCCCCATTGCAGCTTCGCATCTAAGGTTATCCCCAAAAATGTAGTAGTCTCTTCTATTTTCAAAATATCATTATTTATCATTAAATTAATGTTACTTGTGTTCTTGGTATTGGGCAGTGCGAATTCAATACACTTAGTTTTTTTTGCATTTAAAAGTAGATTATTTACAGTAAACCAGTGAGTTACCTGAGATATGGCACCATTTATATCGTCAAAATTTTCCTTATTTCTATCGACTTTAAAAATCAAAGACGTATCGTCAGCAAATAGTACGATATCGCAAATATTTTGGACTACATATGGTAAATCGTTTATGTATACTAAGAACATGAAAGGACCTAGAATAGAGCCTTGAGGAACACCCATTAGTGAGGCTGATCCGGATGACTTCACATCATTCACACATACTGTTTGAATACGATCACTAAGATAGGACGCAATGAGACCAAGCGCAGTGTCTTTGATTCCATAGTGGCTCAATTTAACTAAAAGAGTCTCGTGCTCAACGCAATCAAATGCCTTGGATAAATCACAGAAAATACCAATGGCATTCTGTGACCCCTCCCACGCATTGAATATATGCTTTAACAGCATTGCGGCCGCGTCGGTTGTTGATCGACCTTTAGTGAAGCCATACTGTTCAGAATGGAGTAGCTTATTTAAATTGAAATGCTGAAGCAGTTGGTTTTATTTTTACAACTATATGGGCTTGCGCTGGGCTGCAATCACACCAAGCAGGAGATGATGCAACCTAAGGTGGAGCGTGTCTGCTCAGAAGGTGTCTATTCACTCTCCTTTTGAAGATACCAATATTAAAGCTACCGGGGAAAACGGAAGCCGGAAGGGCATTCTCTATTCTAGCAGTGCATATAAGAAACGAGGAAGCAAAAAGCTTCGTTGGGTCAGTGGGATTTCGACTATATGAGGTGTAGATTTTGGCGATATCACGCGGTTCCATATTAAAATGGCATAAAAATTTCGACTCCAATTTTAATATCCTTTCCAGGAATTTCGTAAAGAGTCGGTTCAATGTGACCGCGGAAGGCGCCTCGCACGCTGATGAGCTGGGCTACCAGTTCGACATGGGGCTATTCAAGGAGACACCCTCCGCTGAAGACCAGAGGATCATCGATCAGGTCACCACGCTCTGGGCTAACTTCGTTAAATACGGGTACGTACGATAATATATAAGAAAGGTGAGACTCACTCAATGGGTCGATAACAAAGAGCTATACTTAGAATTAGAAAAGAGGAGATCCGTGGAAAAACAAAAAAAAAATGACCTTAATCAACGAACCACAAAGCCGAAATGGAAATAGGCCAGTCCAAAAAAAGATAAGAATAATAAAAATGCTTGTTCATAACAATGATTTGATGAAGACGAAAAGGTTTTATGCAAGATGGACCACCTACGCCTTATCGTCTAGTTTAGGTCTAGTGTCACTCATCTTAAATTTTTTTAAAGTTAAAAGCTTGTTAAAAGGTAGAAAATATTAACGAGAAAAAATGCCCAAAAATGTCAACATAGCTTGTGCTTTTTTTTAGTAGAATCTCTACTGACTTTCGAAGTACAAAAAAGATTTTATATTAAAGAAAGGAAAGAGAAACTCTTTCATAAAAGAGTTTAATTTATCTACTTTCAGAGAACCAACACCAGAAACTTCAGAGCTGTTACCCGTCAAATGGACCCCAGTAACTAAGGACACATACACATACATGGATCTGGACAAACAGCTGTCAGTCAAGAGGCGCCCCTACAGCGACAGGATGGCCTTCTGGCAGCTGTTCTTCAAGAGCAACTGGCATAGGCTGAAGGCTATTGGCATCTATTATAAGTAACTTTGAGACAGTGTAAATAAAGAGCTTTAGTTTATGATGATTGTTTTTATTAAGTCTCAACTTTGTCCAAATGTTTGAATATACAGACCGTAATAGATAATAGAGCACGTGGAACTAAACGAGAAAAAAAGCAATGTCCCTTTCTCTAGATTTATTTTAAGACACAATCCTGTCTTTTATATTTGTCATTGTAACCGAAATCTAAAATTCGACAGGCTAAACTTACTCCAGGCAGTTTTGTAAATCACAATTAAAACTGGACGTAGTGAACCTCCTTGTATGACTCCAACAAAAACATCTGAACTGCTACCAGTAAAGAGTACTCCTGTCATTAAGGAGACAAGGTCAAAAGGCGTATCTACAGTGATTTTTATTAGCCACTGACAAAGGCTAAGAAATCAACAACTAAAACTAACTCTTTGATTATGTCGCCATCGGTCTGTCCATCAGTCTATCAGCGGTCTATATCTCATGTAGAGTTGAAATTTTCAATCTATATTTTCGTTATAGCAACTAATAATCAAATATCAAATCAAATCAGTCAGTCAATAGTCCAATTTGTAAGACAATGTAATAAAAAACCAAGATGGCGAATTTCAAGATGGCCGCCAGTAAGACTTTTTTTTAACAGTACATACTGTATAATGTTTTATGTTGTACAATAGTAAGGAACCCTTCGTTTGCGAGTACGACTCGCCCTTAGCCAGTTTTTTAATAAATTTTATATCCAAGTTACAGCTAACTATTTTTCTGCAAAAATACATGCGTCTATACAGTATAAACCAATTGTTACATCTCTTAAAACCACTATCGCATTAATCATAGAACCTGCCAATCAAAATACCGAAGGAAACAAAAACAGCGAACTTATTACCACACCTCAAGATATCACTAGATTAAAATTATCTGTCGATTCATCTCCTGACATTGAAGATCAGAGTGGTCTAAAACACGGCGGTGGCAAGATGTTAACTATAGGGTTGGTTCTCTTGGCCTTTGGGTCAGCTCACGGCTTGGTCAGGTTGGATCCCTTGGTGGATTCGCCAGCAGGACTCATTCGAGGGTTGAGAGCTGATGATGGGGAGTATGCCATGTTCTTGGGGATACCTTACGCGCAAGTACAAGAGGATAACCCTTTTGGGGTAAGACAGTTTTAAGCAGTTTAATTTAGCTTCACTTTCGTATATTTGTTTTAAGTTTTGCAGCGGATTTTCAATTATTTCTTGAAGAAATAATCGAAAAGTTTGTTTCTTTAGAAGAATTTCTTCTGAACCAATTGTTAATGGAACTTAGCATTTTACAAGAACTTACGAACAAATGACATACGACATTATTTTGAGTCCCTATTCTAACTTCTCAAACATGATGTTGCAGGGATATTGCGCAACTAAATCCAGTTTATTATCAATTCATCAGTTGATTGGAAACTGTTTGAATGGAATTTCTGATAATCATTTTTTAGTGAGGGTTTTCGCAATAAAGAGTGCAAAATGTTAAGGTTTTAGATGCAGCCTTTTCACTTGCACATATTGTTATAATAATAATATAAAGAATAGAGAATATATAGAAAATTATAAATTAGGATATCTTAATATTGCATCAGGCATTCTCAATATTGTAGAATTTGTAGATATCGGATTATCTTATAGAGATGCTACTCCACTTCATCTGTGGGAGATAATGAACATGTCAATGCATTGATAAGTTTTGTCGCCAACCCGCTATTACCAAGCAGAATGTCACGCAAGGCAGTGTTATCGAAAAGGAATTACATCCAGTATCAGTATCCTAGTAATGTTTTACTAAATAATTTGTGAATTATTATTTATCGTTTTATTTTGTTCAAAAAAATAAAAACAAGCAACAGTACTCAGACTTTTTGGTCATATTTTATCTTAATGTAGGTAAAACATCTTTAAGATTCAAGACTTCTTGAGGTATACGACGGGTTTCTATCCTTCAAAACCTCCTTCGGTGGTACGTGTTATCCCGCTACTAATGTAAATTTTTCAGGCATCCATCCCTCAACCGAAATTCGACACAATTTTCGACGCCTTCGATGATTCCGCGATATGTCCCCAAATAGAAGAATTCGGGAAAACCAACGTGGGTACGTTGGACTGTCTACATTTGAACATCTACGTGCCGAACACAGCCAGCTCGAGAAACAGACTGCCTGTGCTGGTTTGGATCTATGGAGGTGGATTTACGTATGGGTTTGCGAGTAGGTAAGATAAAGATTCTTTTATTCAAAGATAAACTATCATGAGTGATATTAACGCTCAGCCCAAACTCCTAATAAATTACTTAGCTTATAATTTTTTTTAAAGTCAGATACAAGTCAGCCCTTGATTGCAATCTCACCTGGCGGTAAGCGATGATGCAGTCTAAGATGGAAGCGGGCTAGCCTGGAAGCGATATGGCAGTTTTTATTAAACTCGGCATCATCTCGGCAACAAACTGGAACGCTAAATCGCTTGGCGGCGCGGCTTTGCCGGTAGGGTGGTAACTAACTATGGCCAAAGCCTCTCCCACCAGACCAGACCAGTCATTTACAAATAATAAAGTTCTAAACCCTGCCGGGAATCAAACCCGGGACTTCACACGAATACTACTGCGCCTGGGAGGTCGTCGTAGTAGTAGTTATATACTCTAGTAATAGTGAAAACGAATCTAGAATTCTACACAAAAAAAAGCCAGAAGGTTTTCAACACAAGGTATCCAAATAAACTCATAACTCCCTACAGTAGAACTGCATCTTATAGTAAAAATTGCTTTATCATGTCTATTAAAATATATAATAAATTGCCTAATGAATTGAAAGATTTGCCTTTAAAGGTATTTAAAAGAAGACTGCATCAATGGTTAATAAATGAGTGTTTCTACAGTTTAAATGAATTTTTCAACACTAAATGATTTATTATGAGGAACTAGTCTAATAATCAATTATTAAGTATGTTAATTGTATACTCTTGTGACTTTTTTGTTGACATTTTACATAGATAATACATGATTTATTAAATTATTTACATTTTAATTTTAAGAGCTTTAAATTATATTTTATTTAACAGTAATGATGGTGTTGTGAAATCAGACCTATTTATGACTAAGTATATGTATACCTACCTAAGTATGACTGTAATGTGTAAGGTATTTTGAGCATATTCAATGTACATTTAAACTATTGAGTGTAGTTTACATTGCTTATGTAAAATATTTGCACGCCATTACATGGCAAGTGTAGTGACACTAAAATAAATTGTAAAATCTATGCTAACCTACATTTGAGCAAATAAATGATGATTTGATTTGATTTTTAGGAACGACATTCTATATCATGAAACAAAACAAGAAAGCGAATCAATTTATGCGTGTGCTTACATAAGTCTAAACAGTAATGTTCAATTTCACAGGTACCTTTACGGTCCCAAATATCTGATAAGACATGACGTCATCCTGGTGACCTTGAACTACAGAGTGGGACCGTATGGATTCTTCTGCCTCGACACACCTGAGATACCAGGAAACCAGGGGTTTAAGGATCAAGTGCTAGCGCTGCGCTGGGTTAGAGACAACATTGCAGCTTTTGGTGGAGACGTGAACAAAATCACGGCAATGGGAGAGAGCGCTGGAGGAGTTTCAATAGAGTACCATCTCTTGTCGAAACAAGAGAAACTTTTTAACCAAGCGATCATACAGAGTGGTTCCACATTATTTCCGGGGCTCTTAGAAGAATCGGAAAGAAGTAAACCATTTAGAATCGCTCAGCAACTAGGCTTCGAAACAGAAGACCTATCTGAAGCCATGGCATTCTTAGCAAATACTGATGTTAAATTGGTCATAGCAGCTTTTGACGAACTTGGGTTAAGAGGTAGACCATGTATAGAACAAGAATTTGACAATGTCGATAGCATTTCAACAGATCATCCAATGAATATGGATATATCTAAAGGGAAAGACATTCCAGTGTTAATAGGATTTACTAATATAGAACGATTGGTCGAATACGCTGTTAAGTCAGATGAAGAATTAAAGACCGTTAATTTCTTTGAGGCTTCCTTGCAACAGAAGTTTATTTATGATGAGGAGTTTAAGGAAATGGAAGATATTGTGAGACGTTTTTATATTGGGGACGAGGAAGTAACCGAAGCGTTACGTTCGAATCTTACAGATTTCGCATCAGATTTCGGTTTTGCATTTCCCATACAATCGGGTTTGAAGAAATACCTTGAAAGCGGTTCTATGGATGTTTATTACTATATGTTCTCGTACAGTGGCGATAGGAATTTCGTTAAGAAACGACAGAATGTTACTATACCGGGGGCGTCGCATGCTGATGAGATAAGTTACCTGTTCGATCTGTCATACGAGAAGGATGCTGCGTCTGAAGCAGACCAGCGCGTGATCGATCAGATCACCATGTTGTGGACGAACTTCGTCAAATATGGGTAAGTGACTTTACTTACGTCTTTCTTTATACGCGACTATGGCAAAGCCAAAACGAAATTACCGGGACATGCTGCTGCTATAAGGCGCAGCCCGGCCTATTCTCTTACAGCCTTCTATTCTCCTGTATCACTCTGATACAGATACTTCTGATTCTGGCTGTATCACTCTAGCCAGAGTCCTTATAGGCAGACTGCAAAGCTTCAGGTCGGACAACACTAGGCAAAGGATTGTGCGCTTTGTTAGAATTGCGTTTAACGGGTATGATTCCAGCAGTCTATGTATGTATGTTTGTATTTATGTGTGTTCCACTGTAGCGCCTAAATTATTGAGCCGATTTTGATGAATGAGGTGTCAATCGATTGGTTATTATGGGCCGGGTGATACATGTCATACGAAAAAATCCAAAAAAGTGGGGGTTTCCAATTTTTTTTTCTATTGTATCGAGTGGGATATCAAATGAAAAATCAAAAAAAAATCTTGATTTTATTTTTTAATATAAATGTACTACAACATTAAAAAGAAAAATAAAACCGACTTCAAAAACGACACACACTAAAAAGTAAAAAATAACTTTTGTTTAGCTACACGTGTAATGCACCTAGGTATGAAGTCGAGCGAGCATATTAAAACAAAATTAGAAATCCAAGAGTGAAGCTCGCCCGACTTCATACCTAGGTGCATTACACGTGTAGCTAAACAAAAGTTATTTTTTACTTTTTAGTGTTTGTCGTTTTTGAAGTCGGTTTTATTTTTCTTTTGAAAATTTTTTATTTCACAATATTTAGTGGCCCCACTGTACTATAATATGCTGTGCCCAGTTAAAACCCTACTGTTTACTAAGCTATTACACTGATCGCGAGCAATTTGCTCCTATCCATTGAGGAGTTCTGTTCTTCATCTCCGAAGATATTCATCAGATCTTCACCAAATTTATATGGGACCACCTGCACAGTATACCCTTTCAAACAAAAAAAAATATTTTCCAAATCGGTCCAGGGGTCTTTGAGTAATCGGGGAACATACATAAAAAATAAAAATAAAAATAAAAAAAAAAAAAAGATCCCGACGAATTGAGAACCTCCTCCTTTTTTGGAAGTCGGTTAAAAATACAACAAAGCGACAGAAAAACAATTTGCTAGAAAACACAATATTTCAGCTTCGATCGTAGTCTGGTTTTAATTTTCAACTTCATGTTGTTGATTTAGAAACTGACGATTGCTAATACATGTTTCAGAGATCCGACACCGGAGACGTCAGAGCTACTGCCCGTGAAGTGGTCACCGATAACCGAGAACACTTACACATATCTGAACATCGACAGCGAGCTGTCAGTTTCCACGAGACCCTACAATGACCGCATGGCGTTTTGGGAGCTGTTCTTTGAAGTTAATAAGAACAAGCTGAAGGGATACCGGGAGGGCTAGATAGTTATAGAGCACATATTCCTCTTACTCTGATGTCGATCGCCTATCGATCGTCGATCGGTGATGAACACTTGCGAGTATTCATAGTTCAATGTGATGCTGACAATGCTGACATTAAAAGCGAATATAAGCGAGGAATTCAAGCCACTCCAAAATTTGACCATAGCCGACGATATGGTCCACAAGAACAACATTTAAGTAAATATAAGATAACTAAATAAATATACTTTTAATTACGCCACTACTGTACGCTGAAAAAATATTTGTATTATTTTAATTGGTACTGTAAATAAATTAAATGTTACAAATACTACCGTTTTCTTTCGACCAATTAAACATCAGGGTCCAGAGTACAAATATGTTATAATGTTATATTTTACGGGGATTTTATGGCATTCTTGCTGTAGAAAGAGAGAGCGAGAGACAGTCAGAATCGAGAGGAGAAAAATGAAGAAGATTGTTATTTTTTCACTATTGGATTAAATGTCCATTAAATATGCAATAATTCCAACGATTATTATTATCAATCATCTCGTCACTCGTCACGTTAGCAGTGTGACTCAACTGACTGACTGACAACGCATAGCCTAAACCGCTAAACCTAAATATTTAGGAGTGCACTAATGAAGAATGCGGGGAATTTTGAAAGGACATTAAAAACCTAAATTCACCTGAAGGAAGAAGCGAAAAAAGCTAGTACTACAGACATTCATTTTTCATAGTATTCAACATTTTTAAGTTCGAAAACAATTTCAGCCAATTTGACAAGCACACCTCAAGATATAGAATCTCCAAGATCTGATAAGATTTATCTGGAGGTAGCATAATATCTCCTGACATTGAATTATAGTGGTCTCGAACGTGGTAGTGGCAAGATGTGGATTTTGGGGCTGGTGGTCTTGGCTTTAGGGTCAGCTCAGGCCTTAGTCAGGTTAGATCCTTTGGTGAATTCGCCAGCGGGACTCATTCGAGGGTTGAGGGCTGGCGATGGAGAGTATTCTATGTTCTTGGGGATACCTTACGCGCAAGTTGAAGAGAACAATCCTTTTGGGGTGAGAGGATTTAAAACATGTCTTATTTACATAAGTTTTTCGCCGGTATATGCCCAACTAGTGTCGTATCCGTCCAACGGCTTTCGCTTACTCCGTGTCTAATACGGAATGATAGCCATCGAGGTCATTTGACATTGGTTAGTTCTACATTGCTGCTTTATTAAGTGATATTAAAGTAATTTTCCATAGAAAGCGTTCAATAGATTAAAAACAAACGTCAAGTAGGATATTGAGATAGAGAATCAGTAAGCAGGTCCATAATAATCAGTCCCTTGATAAAATTTTCGCCACGATAGCCAATATCAACGGAGTCCTGTCAACTACGTAGGAGGTAATAGTATGGTACATAAGGGTGTGCACAAACATAGGTGTGCTCTATATTGTCTATTCACCCACTCCCATAATCCAATGGGATAGCGATCGGATGCAATGGCTTTCCGTGCTTTGCAAGCCGCATGGGTCATGGCGCACCGCCTATGCCCCAACTTCGGTATGTTACTGACAAATTCTTAAGAGAAAACCTTTCTGACTGTTTTGGCTCAACCAGGGCCCTCAAACGGTACCCTTCCCGTTTTTGCAATAACCCTTTAACGATAATTAATGAGCTACCTTTAAATTCTCGAACTTCTTAACCAACTAAGATTTTTCTAACAAACAAATTATTATTTTTCAGACATCCATCCCTCAACCTAAATTCAACACAATTTTCAACGCCTTCGATGACTCCGCGATCTGTCCGCAAATGGAAGAATTTAATAAAACAATAGTAGGCACTCTGGACTGTCTACAGTTGAACATCTACGTGCCTGCTACCGCCAGCTCCAGAAACAAACTGCCTGTGCTCGTTTGGATCTATGGAGGGGGATTTTCCTTAGGGTTTGCCAGTAGGTAGGACATTTTTGGCTCTTGACAACGATCTCACCTGGTACTAACATGAAAGGAGTATGACAGTTATATTAAGCTTATCCTCTAATCGGTTCCTATGCATCATCGTACCGAGAATGGAGCTGAACATTGATTTGAAGGTGTACTTTTGGTCTGGAGGGAAATGTAACGCGGAAGACATTCCATCACAAGGGTAAATTAAATCACCCCCGACAAGTGAAGGCTACAGTAACTAGAAAAGAGCTGATAACTTTGAAACGGCTAAACCGATTTTCTTGGATTACAGCTAAGAACACTCTCGATCAAGCCACCTTTCAAACAAAAAAAAAACTAAATTAAAAGCGGTTCATTAATTTAGGAGCTACGATGCCACAGACAGATACACAGGTCAAACTTATAACACCCCTCTTTTTGGGTCGAGGGTTAAAAATCGGAAAAGAGATATCGAATCGCTTATGATTTCGAAAATCTTAACATTTAAGATTAATTTCAGGTACCTCTACGGTCCCAAATATCTGATAAGACATGACGTCATCCTGGTAACCTTGAACTACAGAGTAGGGCCGTACGGATTCTTCTGTCTAGACACACCCGATGTACCAGGCAATCAGGGCATAAAAGACCAGGTGCTAGCGTTGCGCTGGGTTAAAGAAAACATTGCTGCTTTTGGTGGTGATATGAACAAGATTACTGTAATGGGAGGGAGTGCGGGAGGTGTTTCAATAGAGTTCAATCTCCTGTCAAAGCAAGAGAAACTTTTCAACCAAGCAATCATACAGAGTGGTTCCACATTCATCCCAGGGGTGTTAGAAGAATCGGGCAGGAGCAAAGCATTCAGAATTGCTCAACAACTAGGATTCGAAACAAATGACATCTCTCAGGCCGTGGCATTCTTAGCAAAGACTGATGCTAAATTAGTTATAGCTGCTATGGAAGAACTTGGATTAACTAGCAGACCATGTATAGAACAAGTTGAAAATGTCGATAGCATTTTAACAGATCATCCAATAAATGTAAATATACCTAAAGTGAAAGATATTCCTGTGTTAATCGGATTTAATAATAAAGAAAGATTGTTACAATATGCAACACTATCATCTGAACAATTTAAGAATCTTAATGTCTTTAGGGATTCCTTGCAAGAGAAATTTATTTATGACGAGGAATTCAAAGAAATGGAAGATATTGTGAGACGTTTTTACATTGGGGACGAGGAGGTTACCGAAGCATTACGAGAGAACCTTATTGATTTCCGATCAGACTATGATTTTTCCTTTCCTGTACAATTGAGTTTAAAGAAGTACCTTGAAAGCGGCGCTAAGAATGTGTATTACTACATGTTTTCATACAGTGGTGGCAGGAATTTCGCTAAGAAACAGAATAATCTTACTTTACCAGGGGCGGCGCATAATGATATAATAGGTTACTTGTTTGATTTGTCTTATGAGGACGCTCCATCTGAAGCAGACCAACGGGTGATTGACCAGATGACTACATTATGGACGAATTTTGTCAAATATGGGTAAGACTTCGTTGTCATACTCCAATGATATGTACAAATGTAAATTAAAAATTTATAACACCCCCCACAAGTGAAGGTTACAGTAACTAGAAAAGAGCTGATAACTTTCAAACGGCTGAACCGATTTTCTTGGATTATAGCTAAGGACACTCTCAATCAAGCCACCTTTAAAAAAAAAACTAAATTAAAATCAGTTCATTAGTTTAGAAGCTACGATGCCACAGACAGGTACACAGATACACACGTCAAACTTATAACACCCTATCTTTTTGGGTCGGGGGTTAAAAATCCTTGTTTGTAAGTTTACCTTTAAAAGATAACAGAGTTAATTCAAGTATTCATCATGTAAACCAACTTATAGTTGATACTAGTGTACTGTGAACTACACTAGTTGTACGATTGTTATTAAATTTTCCAGAGATCCAACCCCACAGACGTCAGAGCTACTACCCGTGAAGTGGTCACCGATAACCGAGCAGACTTATACATATATGAACATTGACAGCGAGCTGTCTGTTTCCACGAGACCCTACAATGACCGCATGGCGTTTTGGGAGCTGTTCTTTGAGGTCAACAAGAACAAGCTGAAGGGATATCGGGAGAACTAGATATACAAGTGTAAATTAAAAATTTATAACACCCCCGACAAGTGAAGGTAACTAGAAAAAAGCTGATAACTTTCAAACGGCTGAACCGATTTTCTTGGATGATAGCTAAGAACACTCTCGATCAAGCCACCTTTCAAACAAAAAAACTAAATTAAAATCGGTTCATTCGTTTAGGCGCTACGATGCCACAGACAGATACACACGTCAAACTTATAACACCCCTCTTTTTGGGTCGGGGGTTAAAAGCTATAATTCTCCTACGCCGATGCCGTTTGGCGTTTACGATTATTCAAATTCATAATATTTTAATTCAATTAGACGTTTACAAGTACTTTTGAATCGTCAAGAGCATCTACCACTGGTTCGGAATGCCTTTCCTACCGAGAAGAACCAGCAAGAAACTCGGCGGTTGCGTTTATCAAGATTTGATATAAGTATATTATATTATATTGCGGGATTTCACGTAAGTGAAGTCCCGCGCATTTCTGGAGCAAGTGAAATCCACGCTCTTCTATCATTTACATATATTATTAGTATGCACGATAGACAATCAACGAAGGAGATGCTATTAATATTGCTACCTATATAAGTTCGAATTAAACTATTTGTAATAAATGAAATATAACAATACTAATGTATTCTTTTCGACCAATAAACATCAGGTCTTCAATGTAATAAACCGGCCGATAATAGGATTCCGTACTCGGCTATTTTTCCGACATTTTACACGATAAATCAAAAACTATTGTGTATGAAAATAAATGAAAATCTATATTAGAATGTACAGGTAAAGCGCTTTCATATTATGATACCCCACTTGGTATAGTTATCTTACTTAGAAAATTGAAAATACTAATTATTTATTTGTTCATGAACAAACTTGAATTTTTTTTTTGTGATGTAACCACAAATATATGGTTATGCCGAATTTCATAGGGTACCCTATAGGGTTTCTTGACAGATACGACAGACGGACAGACAGACAGACAACACAGTGATCCTATAAGGATTCTGTTTTTCCTTTTGAGGTACGGAACCCTAAAAAACAATGTCGGTCAATTGAAACAATTTGTCATAAATGCACTTCTTAAGATATCGAATCTCCAAGATATCCGATAAGATTTATCTGGAGATAGCCAGTCATCTCCTGACATTGAAGATCAGAGTGGTTTAAAATACAGCGCAGGCAAGATGTGGGCTGTAGGGTTGGTTCTCTTGGCCTTCGGGTCAGCTCACGGCTTGGTCAGGTTGGATCCCTTGGTGGATTCGCCAGCAGGACTCATTCGAGGGTTGAGAGCTGATGATGGGGAGTATGCCATGTTCTTGGGGATACCTTACGCGCAAGTACAAGAGGATAACCCTTTTGGGGTGAGTGGATTTTAGTTATGAATATGAAGCGGGCTCTTAAAGAAGTTTTTAACCCCCGACCCAAAAAGAGGGGTGTTATAAGTTTGACGTGTGTATCTGTGTATCGGTGTATCTGTGTATCTGTCTGTGGCATCGTAGCTCCTAAACTAATGAACCGATTTTAATTTAGTTTTTTTTGTGTGAAAGGTGGCTTGATCGAGAGTGTTCTTAGCTATAATCCAAGAAAATCGGTTCAGCCGTTTGAAAGTTATCAGCTCTTTTCTAGTTACTGTAACCTTCACTTGTCGGGGGTGTTATAAATTTTTAATTTACACTTGTTACTTCAAAAATTTCAAAATTCAAAAATTTCACTTTATGTAGCGCAAATAGTGGTTCTTATGCTACATCTAAGGTTAAAATCTATAGACAGCACTTTGACTTTGACTTAAGTTTCAGCTAAAACGAGACAGATTTATGCGAGCGGTATAACGCGGTCTCGTTTTAACAGTGTCTAAGTCTGAGCAAAGTCAAAGTGCGCTCTATACATCTCAGCCTAAGACTCTGCCACCGATTCAGAAAGTAGATTACACTGAAAAAGTCCGGTTAGAAACTGAAAAAAGCACAAAATGGTATTTTATTGACAGCTACAAGATTATCTTACAAAGCCAACACTTCACACTTACAACAATAGATAACAAAGCATTGTTGGTGTCAGAGATAAATCTTTTGAAGTTGTTACCAAGCAGGATTATTGTTGGTATTTTCTTTATAGATTTTCAGAAGGATACTGTTTAATAACTGTGATTGTGTTTTTTTACGGCAAAGACCAAAGGAAGGGTTATGATTTTATCAGTATATTTATGTAGGTTTGTATTTATGTGGGTTCCACCGTAGCGCCTAAACTACTGAGCCGATTTTGATGAATGAGGTGTCAATCGATTTGTTGGTTATTTGGGGATATTTTGGTTTTCAGGCCTCCATCCCTCAGCCAAAATTCGATACAATTTTCGACGCTTTCAACGACTCCACAGTCTGCCCACAAGTGGAGGAGTATGAAAACACCATAGTTGGCTCTTTGGACTGTCTCCAACTTAACATCTACGTCCCGAACAAAGCAAGTTCTAGAAGTAAACTGCCTGTACTTGTATGGATCCACGGCGGAGGATTTACTATTGGGTATACTAGCAGGTAAGAAAACGAGCCAATCAGCACTTGGCCAACGTTGTGGACTTGTGGAACGTTACCAAACGTTAAGAAAGTCAAAGTCAAAATCATTTATCCAAAGTAGGTACAAATTGTACTCCATTTGATGGTCGAAATTGTGTCTATACGATATAGTGGTGATAATTAAATTAAAACTAAAGTTACGAGGGTTCCAAACGCGCCCAAGTCTGAGAAGAGCCCGCAACAAACTCAGCCGGGTATTCTTTTTTATTATCACCACTATACAAAATCACATAAACTTATTAGAACCATCAAACTAATATATTCTTCGACTAGCTGATGCCCGCAGCTTCGCCCGCGTGGATTTAGGTTTCTAGAAATCCCGTGGGAACTTTTGAGTTCCCAGGACAAAAGTAGTTTATCCGTACCGCGCGACAAAGTCTTTACTTGGTAAATATACCTTCAATATCAAGTTATAACCGACGACAGTTTCTAAATCCCATCCACTTTGGTGATCAGATCCCCTGCAGCATCAGGATTGAGGAGTTGGAATCTAAATTTTTTATAGGGCAATGTCGCAAAGTTCCTCTATCGATTAAAAAAAAAATTACTCAAATCAGTTCAGAAATCTCGGAGATTTCGGTATACATAGGTAGAAAAACACAACTCCTTTTTTGAAAGTCGGTTAAAAAGTAGCCTATTTTACACCCTGATGAATCCACTACTTGTCTGTGAAAGTCCCGTCAAAATCGGTTCAGCCGTTCCGAAGATTAGCCTTTTCAAACAGACAGACAGACAGACAGACAGACAGACAGACAGACAGACAGACAGACAGACAGACAAAAATTTTAAAAACGTGTGATTCGGTTATGGTATCGTTCAAATAACCATATGAGCTTTATATGAGGTAGTTATTTCGAAATTACAGACAGACACTACAATTTTATTTATTAGTATAGATTATTCGATTTTGTAGGCCGCTGTATGCAAAGCCGATTTCTATGCAACTTCCTCGATTTGCCAAAATGTGTTTTTACACATTTTTTATTCAATAGCAGATCCACGATAACCTTCGAGGATGATGTAATAACGCCAAAAAGGATTCCTTTACCTTGCACTTGCCTTAACGCCAAAAAGGATTTTTTTACCTTGGACAAACGATATAGCGATTTTATAGTTTATGATTATGACAAAATTACAAATTCTTTAATTTAGATCTAGATAGATTTTTTTTTAGATCTTAACGATAGTCAATGTTTCAGATTCATCTACGGCCCTAAATATCTGGTGAGACACGACGTTATTCTGATAGCTCTCAACTACAGAGTGGGGCCATATGGATTCTTCTGTCTGGATACCCCAGAGATCCCCGGAAACCAGGGTCTGAAAGATCAGGTACTGGCGCTGCGTTGGATTAGAGACAACATTGCTGCTTTTGGTGGAGACGTGGACAAAATCACGGTTATGGGAGAGAGTGCTGGAGGCGCTTCAATAGAATACCATCTCCTATCGAAATATGAGAAGCTGTTCAACCAAGCAATCACACAAAGTGGTTCCACGTATCTTCCAGGAGTTTTAGAAGAAGACCGTAGAAGCAAACCATTAAAAATAGCTGCGCAGCTTGGTTTTGATACAGAAGACGTCACTGAAGCGGTAGAATTTCTTGCAAAGACTGATGTTAAACTTGTCATAGCGGCAACTACAGAACTGGGAGTACCAATTAGACCATGCTTGGAAAAAGAGTTCGAAAATGTCGACAGTATATTAACAGATTACCCAATCAATTTGGATATGCCTAAAGCAAGGAACATTAATGTATTAGTCGGGTTTAATAATAAAGAACAGCTGCTAGGCTACGTTTTCATGCCGGCTGAACAGTTTAAGAACCTCAATGTCTTTGAAGAGGCGTTGCAAACCACGTTTGTCTATGACGAGGAACTTAAAGAAATGAAGGATATTGTCAGACGATTTTATATTGGAGATGAGGAGCTGAGCGAGGCATTACGAGACAATCTAATAGATTTTCAATCAGATCACAATTTCGCTTTTCCCATACAGCAGACCTTGAAGCGGTACCTCAAAAACGGAGCCAAGAATGTGTATCACTACATGTTCTCATACAGTGGTGACAGGAATTTCGTGAAGAAACGGCTTAATGTCACCGCGCCAGGAGCAGCGCACGCTGATGAGTTAGGATACTTGTACGATTTAGCGTATGAGACGGAGGCACCAACGGAAGCGGATCAGCTTGTGATTGACCGGATAACTGCTTTGTGGACCAACTTCGCCAAATATGGGTAACTAGATGATGCCCACCACTTCGTCCGCGTGGATTTAGGTTTTTGAAACCCCGTGGGATAATGATTTCCCGGGATAAAAAGTTGCCCATAACAATTTCCGGGATGTAGACTACTGTAACTTCATATAAATCGGTTAAACAGATGTGCCCTTATAAGAATCGCGAGGGAACTCTTTGAAGTTCCGGGATAAAAAATAGCCTGTGTCCTTCAACGGGATGTTAGCTAGCTCTAGACAAAATTTTCATCAAAATCGGTTAAACTGTTGAACCGCGAAAAGGTAGCAGACAGACAGACAGACAATCCGTGTAATTTCTTTACTGTATTGGGTTTTTACTTTTCCATCGTCTGTAGATATCAAAGACTGGTAAGTCGTTCCAAAATTGTATTTGTAAGTTACATGACAGTATGATTTTCAGGGATCCGACACCGGAGACGTCAGATCTACTTCCTGTGAAGTGGTCACCGATAACCGAGCAGACTTATACATATCTGAACATTGACAGCGAGCTGTCTGTTTCCACGAGACCCTACAACGACCGCATGGCGTTTTGGGAGCTGTTCTTTGAGGTCAACAAGAACAAGCTGAAGGGATATCGGGAGAACTAGGAATTAGGTTGCTGATATAGGAAGTCTTATTGTTTGGCAAGAGTCATGTATTACCTTCCACTTAGTACCTTAATTAAATGATGTGATACAGAAATAAGCGGTTGTTTTTTATTCAAGGGATGGATACGCAATTATTTTTTACTTTTGGTTTATAGCTCGCTCACACAGGCTGCGTAAGCGTAGACGTAGCGCGTACCATTGTGTTGTAATGTATGGAACTGTATGAAACATGGCATACCGCTTGCGTAAAGCGTGACCCGGTGTGTTAGGGGTTTACGCGCGTCACTACGCACGTGTCACGTGTACGTGCTTGGTATGAGTCGGCCTTTAGAGTGTGGGTTGTGTGCGTGCATGCGTGTGGTATGAGTGTGTGAAAACATGCGTGTATGTGAATACACGTGTGTGTCTGTGTGTGTGAATGTATATGCGCGTTAGTAAGCTAGGAATTGTTTTAAGGCGTATTTATATTAGTCGAAAAACCATGAACTTTAACAAACGTTCAAAATAATAAAAGATGAATTTGGAGTAATATAATTAGGTGAATGGTTCCGTATTTTTAAAGACCGATTATTTGTACATGGTGTTTCGTTTCCATTGACGGAGATACCTAGCTTGCTTTGTGGAGTATGTTTAAATTAACAAATTTTATTAAATAAAAAAAAACAATTTTAAAAATGTTTTAAACAAAAATATTTTTTTAAGAAACTGCTTTTTTTTATCCAACCCTAGATATTTTCCGGGATAAAAAGTAGTCTATGTCACTCTCCAGGTCTTTAACTATATGTATGCAAAAATTCACGTCGCTCCGTTGCTCTATTGCAACGTGATGTAGAACAAACCAACAAACAAACATGAACTCTTTGATTTTCCAGGATAAAAAGTAGCCTATGTGCTAATCCAGAGTATAATCTATCTCCATTCTAAATTTCAGCCCAATCCGTCCAGTAGTTATTGCGTGAAGGAGTAACAAACACACACAAACACACACACACACATACAAACTTTCGCCTTTATAATATTAGTGTGATAGTGTGATTTACTTATAAAGATAACTATTTTAATCTTTATAATTTTTCTTGTCATTAGTTTTACATTAATAGTTCCTATACGTAACCCTAAAATTAATCTACAAAAGAAGAATAAATCTTTATCAGTTCCAAACAGTGATTAAAATTCCTATCATAGACCCGATCTATCAACAATAAAAAAAAGATTTATTCAAAGCCCATAGATTAGAGGAAAAAATAGATAAAACGCGCCGCCAAAAATTCATTACGTCCAAAAAAGCATACAACTCTAGTCCTTTAGTCAGTGTACCTTTGATTTCACATCTCATAAACATATAAAGACAAACATACAGATAAACCGATATTGCACACATTTGAACGCTTGAGCTCAGTCTATATTATTCTTTAGTCTGCGATCAAAACATTCACCCCTGAACTTTAAGCGTCGAATTAACATACAAAATCATACAATTTTTAACTTTATCACCACAGCAATAGAATTGAAAATAGTTTATGAATTAAGTGATTTTTTTACTATGTCAAGGTCGCATAATTTTAAATTCGTTTAATATTAATAGTAATGATGTTTAATGTTTACAAGACGATTCTTGTAATGCGTTAAAAATAAGTTGTGATGGCGCAGTGGTAAAAAAGCTCAGAGTTGGCCAGTCCTAGGTTTGAATTTCAATTTAAAAAAAAACCGGCCCAGTGCGAGTCGGACTCGGCGACCAAGGGTTCCATAGGTACTAAAATCGTATTTTTCAATGAAATCCAGGACCTACCTATAAGCTAGCCACCAGGCCTGCGAGGTCGTTAAATAGTCTTTTTAGGGTTCAGTACCTCAAAAGGAAAACGGAACCCTTATAGGATCACTGTCTTGTCTGTCTGTCTGTCAAGAAACCTATAAGGTACTTCCCGTTGTCCTAGAATCATGAAATTTGGCAGGTAGGTAGGTCACAGGAATAAATCTGAAAACCGCGAATTTGTGGTTACATCATTTAAAAAAAAATTAAAATGTGTTCCAATTTTCAAAATAAGATAACTATACCAATAATATGAAAGGGCTCTATCTGTACATTCTAAAACAGATTTTGATTTATTTTTATGCATAATAGTTTTTGATTTATCGTGCAAAATGTTGGAAAAATACTCGAAATACAGAACCCTCAGTGCGCGAGTCTGACACAGACTTGGCTGGTTTTAAATTAAGATACAAGTTAGCCCTTGACTGCAATCTCACCTGGTAAGTGAGCAGTCTAAGATGGAAGCGAGCTAACCTGGAAGGGGTATGGCAGGTTTCATTAAACCCATACTCCTTTGGTTTCTACACTGCATCGTATCGGGACGCTAAATCACTTGGCGGCACGACTTTGCCGCCAGGTTAACTAGCCACGGCCGAAGCCTCCCACCAGACCAGGGCAGTAATTACAAGATAAAGTTGAAAACTAAAACCCGACTGGGATCGTCTTAATAAACGCTAAATATTATGGAAAAATTGTTTTTCTGTCGCTTGGTATATTTTAATGCTGTAGTACATTTGTATTTATGAACTTCGAATATTCTCCTCTTTTATTTGACACCCCACTCGATAAAATAGCAAAAAAAAAATTTTTGGAGACCCCACTTTTTTTTCATGTAACATCCGTTAGATCAATTTTTTGGTATAAAATGTAGCCTATGTCACCCGGACCTTTACGACGAATCGATTGACACCTCATTCATCAAAATCGGCCCAGTAGTTTAGGCGCTACGGTGGAACACACAGAATCTGGATACAAATATACACACATACATACATAGACTACTAAAATCATAACCCTTCCTTTTGGCTTTACCGCAGTCGGGTAAAAAAATTCCTGCCGGGAATCGAACCCGGGACCTCCCACTAATAGGACGACAGCGTTTACCGCTGCGCCAGAGAGGCTAATAAAGTCCTCATTATATAAAGTGCTTTTCGATACAAAAGCCCATAAGATGTCGCAAGATGGTGGCCATAAAATCACTTAGTAGCGTCTTACACCACGCTGATAAAAACCTCGTCACCTTAAAGGGCCATCCGTGAAATAAATCAGTTAACACTATGTACAGGGTGTGCTTGTTTTCTTCTCCTTCTTTGTTTCTGAGGACCGCTTTGTTACTCCTTCACGCAAAAATACTGGACGGATTTGGCTGAAATTAGGAATGGAGATAGATTACAAATTAAAGAGCTCTACAGGATTTTTAAAAAACCTCTATCCACGCGATCGAAGTCGCGGGCATCAGCTAGTGTATCATAAAAGTAAATGTAATCTGGTTACTTAAAAGTAACATAATTTGGTACCCTATTCACGACAAAAAAAAAGGCTTTCCTGTATTTAATTATACATGAAATTATCATGTACGAGTATACCTACATGCTGATGGGTGGATTTTAAACCTCTTTTGGTTTAAGGCTTTTAATTTAAATTTGAAATAGCCTTTAAAGGTTAAATTTCTTTAAACTTGACCACCGCTATAAAATACTTCTTTTGGTTTGAGGCTTTTAATTTAAAGGAACCAAAAGCTTAATTTACTATAATCCGTAAAACCAAAGAAATCTGTAAGGTACGCAGCACCACACAAATCCCAACACCACTCGACGCGCGTTTCGCCCCGACACCGGAGCATCCTCAGGAGATGTAGACTTTACAATGCCTAATTGCAAAGACAATTAGACAATTTGCAATTAGACGTTGTAAGGTCTACATGGACTTCAACAAAATAACGCCTGCTTCTAGAATACTTTTATTTCAATTTCAAACAGCCTGTATATGTTAAATTTCTTTAACCTTGACCACCGCCATATAGGCATTTAAGGTGAAGATGTACTTAATAACGATTCTCGATCGCGGATTGCATTGACTCATCTGTGCACACAATGGGGTCACTGTGCCGACTCGCCGCGCCGCCCCACGAGACTCGGCCAGCGCTCTAATGAGCTTACTTTGGCTTTTTTAGGCTTCCGTACCTCAAAAGGAAAAACGAAACCCTTATAGGATCACTTTGTTATCAGTCTGTCTGTCCGTCTGTCAAGAAAACCTATAGGGTACTTACCGTTGACCTAGAATCATGAAATTTGGCAGGTAGGTAGGTCTTATAGCGCAAGTAAAGATAAAAAATCGAAAATCGTGAATTTGAAGTTATATCACACACAAAAAAATTAAAAGGTGTTCACAAAAAATTAAGTCACTCACGGTTGTCAACTTAGAGAGTTCTACATAAAGATGTTAGGTGTATCTTGTACGATGGTACGGAACCCTTCGCATGCGAGTTCGACTCGCACTAAACCGTATTTTTAAATACAGATACAAGTTAGCCCTTGACTGCAATCTCACCTGGTGGTAAGTGATGATGCAGTCTAAGATGGAAGCGGGCTAACCTGGAATGGGTATGGCAATTTTCACTAAACCCATCCCCCTTTGGTTTCTACATGGCATCATACCGGAACTCTAAATCGCTTGGCGGCACGGCTTTGCCACGGCCGAAGCCTTCCACCAGACCAGACCAGAAATCTAGAAATTATAAAATTCCAAACTCCCGCCGGGAATGAAACCCGGGACCTCCCACTGATAAGACCACAGCGCTTAGGTACCACTGTGCCAAGGAAGTCACTAAAACTCTGAAAGGCTTTGCCGGCTGGGTGGTATAACAAGCCTTCCACCAGACCAGACTAGAGACAATTATATAGAAAACTAGCGGATGCCGATTGTGGAGTGGATTTCGGTTTTTTTAAATCCCGTAGGAACTCTTCAATTTTCCGGGATAAAAAGTAGCCTTTCCCGGGATGTATCCCAAGTCTCTACCTTTCATTAAAATCGGCTCAGTGGTTGGGCCGTGAAAACGTAGCAGACAGACAGGCAGAAAGACAGACAGACACACTTTCACATTTATAATATTAGTATGCAATGGATATAAATTCCTAAATTACCTCTGTGGGGAATCGAAATAATTTTTATGGCAATTTTAAGGCAGCCGATGAATCCACAATCACACCTAACTGCCATCACACATAACAAACACACATTGCACTTTTTATTTTTCTTAATACTATAAAATATACTTGTTTTGTATGTATGTGTGTATGTGTCAATTATATGCGCAATCCCCAAAAACGGAGATCACGCGATATGCACCAAAAGGTGACGTTTGAAAATAAATTCTATGTCGCAACACTTCGGTAATGTACCATTGTGGGTGGTACGTCCAAAATTATGCATAATGTTGTACCACTAAATTTCCTAATGATTACGATTTCTGTTAGATATAAATGCGAAAGTGTGTCTGTCTGTCTGTCTGTCTGCTAGTTTTTACGGCCCAACAGTTGAACCGATTTTAAAGTTTGGTACAGAGTTAGCTTACATCCCGGGGAAGGACATATGCTATTTTTTATCCCGGAAAATCAAAGAGTTCCCAATTCATAAAATATATAAATATCGTAAGTATAATATTAAAAATGTATATAAACAATTTTACTCCATATATTCCAATGTGTAAAATATTTTAGTTTGGAATTTAGACAGCCACTAGGCCAAAGTTAAATAATTTATTTAAATTAAATTATACTTATTGTACACTTTTTGAATGTCAATTATTGGATTTGTAAGATGATGCAATGGTGATAATTAATTACGTAAACTTAAAACTAAAGCTACCAGGGTTCCAAACGCGCCCAAGTCTAAGCAAACATTTTCAAGAATTTCATTCGAGTGAAGCGGGGCGGGCGGGCCAACGCGGTAATTCCCTAATTCAGTGATCATCACTGATTGATAGCCACCCAGCTGATTTGAAATTGGTTGGTTTTACTCCACTGAGTAATCCATACTTAATATTATAAATGTGAAAGTGTGTCTGTTTGTCTGCTAGCTTTTTACGGCCCAACAGTTTAACCGAATTCGATGAGAGATACAGAGTTAGCTTACATCCCGGGGAAGGACACAGGCTACTTTTTATCCCGGAAAATCAAAGAGTTCCCACGGAATGCTTATAAGGGTCCATCTATTTGGCTGATTTATATGAAGTTTGGTACAAAGGTAACTTGCATTCCTCAAACTGACATATGCAACTTTTTATCCTGGAAAATCGAAGAGTTCCCAAGGGATTTTCCAAAAACCTAAATCCACACGGACATCAAGTAATAAAATTTTTTTTTTTCTAGAAAATCTTCAATGGATTAAAAAATAATTGTCAATTGAGCTGGTTCACTAAGTTAGCGAATCACTCACAGCTCGTAGAATACAATGTAAAGGAGCCTACGCGGAATGGAACCCGCGACCTCTAAGGTAGAGAGCGGGCGTGCTACGCCGCTGCTCTCGGAGGAAGTCACAAGCCTATATATAGCGAGACCGGTGTTCATCTCGACAGTAAGTGAATCCTCCGCACACCACAATGGTGAGTGCCCTTCAGTATTGCCTAATTGTGAAATCGATTCGACATATCGATTATTTTCGAGTGAATTTTAAAAAAGATGCTCAATTAAATACCGCGTACCATATCGTTATCATGGTCTACCCATCGCCGTTCCACTACTGAGCAAATATCGCTCGGGATGAGAAGGATTTAGGCTATAGTCTATCCCGCTGGGCAAGTGCGGATTGGCAGACTTCACACACTTTGAGAACATTATGGGAAAGTCTCGGCCATGCAGGTTTCTTCACGATGTTTTCCTTCAGCATTAACGCAAGTGATATTTTATAGCTTAAAACCTTTTGATTATCTAAGAGTTCCCAGGGGATTTCTAAATGTCCATCCGTTTTACCGATTTTGACGAAATTCAGTAGGTATACAAGTAGTTTTTATGCCGAGGACAGGATAAGCTACGTTTTAGCCCGAAAAATCAGATAGTTCTAACGGGATTTTTAAAAACCTAAATTTACGCGGACAAAATCACGTGTAAAAGTTATGTATACATATAGATGTACTTTTACATATGTGTCTGCAATTCATAATATGTAATTAATGGGCCCATTGCAAAATTAACTAGTAAACGCCCCCCACTGCGCTCGACCTTCGACCCAAAGCTACAGACGTACAAATTGTAATTACAGGTATTAAGATGAACCTAACTAGTCGTCTGTCAATATTACAACATCACTGTGATTGGCGCAAAGTATAAGCTGAAGCGATTTAAATAAACAAGCAAAAATTGCAGTTACTTGTGACCATCTTAAAAGTATCGTTTAGTTGTAAATTTTCATGCAAAAAGCGATAGTGTTTTTCTCCCCGTAAATGTGCCCAATTTCCATAATTTTTAACCCCCGACCCAAATAGAGGGGTGTGTATTTGTGTATCTGTCTGTGGCATCGTAGCTCCTAAACTGATGAACCGATTTTAATTTAGTTTTTTTTTTGTTGTTTGAAAGGTGGCTTGGTCGAGAGTGTTCTTAGCTATAATCCGAGAAAATCGGTTCAGCCGTTTGAAAGTTATCAGCTTTTTTCTAGTTACTGTAACCTTCACTTGTCGGGGGTGTTATAAATTTTTAATTTACACTTGTTAGAAATGTTGTAGATATGACGAAGAACTATGCTCGTAAGTTTCAATTTTAAAGAAAAATTGCTTAAATGTAAAAAAGTTGCTATTGTAATATCAATTTTCTGACCTTAAACCGTTATCACCCGAAACAATATTTCAAGAACAAAATGTGAGCAAATGCCAACTAAAAATTCTTAAAACGAAAATCACATCACACTAATATTATAAAGGCGAAAGTTTGTGTGTTATGTGTGTGTGTGTGTATATGTTTGTTACTCCTTTACGCAAAAACTACTAGATGGATTTGGCTGAAATTTGGAATGGAGATAGTTAATATCCTGGATTAACACAGAGGTACATATATTAATTATGTATTTTATCCCGGAAAAAAAGAGTTCCCACGGGATTTCGAAAAACCTAAATCCACGCGGGCGAAGTCGCGGGCATCGCCTAGTAATATATATAGTAATATATATTTTAAATTGGTTCGCAATGACAGAAGCCCGCTCCACCTGTGTTTTCACACCAGCAACGCGAGAGCGAGTTTAAATGTCAGAGGTGTTGTTTGACCTTTGCATTCTTCTGGCGTCGCTTGATTTTATAATCAAAGGGTATTCGCTGTTTACTGAGCTATATTGCAAACTGAGTGTGAGAAGACGGACTGACAACTACGTGTTTGAATGTCAAGTTGGCTCTAGCTAGCAAGGAAGGTGTGATATAGTAATGTGGTGGCAAATGTAATATTAGCTGAGAATGTTTGCTATTCTTGCTGCAACTACATTTTTAACCGACTTCCAAAAAAGGAGGAGGTTCTCAATTCGTAGGAATCTTTTTTTTTTAATGTATTTTTTTAAACCCCCCCCCCCCCCCCCCCCCCCCCGGACCGATTTGTTTTTTTTATTTATACTGTGCAGGTGGTCCCATATAAATTTGGTGAAGATCTGATGAATATCTTCGGAGATGGAGAACAGAACTCAATGGATAAGAGCAAATTGCTCGCGATCACTGTAATAGCTTAGTAAACAGTAGGGGTTTAACTGGGCATAGCATATTATAGTACAGTGGGGCCACTAAAAATTGTGAAATAAAAAAAATTCAAAAGAAAAATAAAACCGACTTCAAAAACCACAAGCACTAAAAAGTAAAAAATAATTTTTGTTTAGCTACACATGTAATGTACCTAGGTATGAAGTCGGGCGAGCTACACTCTTGGATTTCTAATTTTGTTTTAATATGCTCGCTCGACTTCATACCTAGGTACATTACATGTGTAGCTAAACAAAAATTATTTTTTACCTTTTGAAGTCGGTTTTATTTTTCTTTTTTAAATTTTTAGCTAATCCATACTATCCATATCCATACTTCCATACTAACATTATAAATGCGAAAGTGTATCTTTCACTACTACCTTTTCGTGGCTCAACAGTTCAAGCGTTTTTGATGAGGTATAGAGTTAGCTCACAGCTCGGGGAAGGATATAGGCTACTTTTATCCCGGAAAATCAAATAGTTCCCACGGGATTCTTAAAGGTCCATATGTTTAACCGATGTCAATAGGTATATGAAATTAGTTCTAGAGGTAGTTGACTTAGGCAACTTTTTATCCCGCAAAAGCAGAGTTCCCACGGGATTTAAAAACCTAAATCCAGGCGGACGAAGTCGCGAGCATCATCTAGTGCCTCGTGTATTGCGTTTTTTATTTATTAGCTAAATTCAGAATGTGCATGGCATTATTTTTTGTGACATTCAGTGCTAAGTGTTTTTTTTGATTCCCAGAAACTCGTACTCGTCGTCCTTTTAGTGGCCTACGCGTCCGCCGACGTCTCCCACATCGTGGGCAAGACGGGCGAGGCCAACGCCAAGATCCTCAACCAGGAGCTGGACACCGGGCTGGAGGGGCAGTACCGCTGGACCTACGAGACTGAGAACGGCATCTCTGCGAGCGAGCAGGGCGCACCGAAGATTGTGCCTGGAGTGAGTGAGATGCACGATTGACTGGCTTTTTTTCAGGTGCCATGATGAAGATGCCACACTCCTTCTTCTACAACCGCACCGCACGCCACCGCAAGCAATTTCACCCTAACCATCTGGGTGCCTGGTACACTTCAACCGCCCGTTGTGCCAGATCCTTTTTTCCACACACATGCAAATTGTGGAATCAACTCCCTTCTGCGGTGTTCCTATACACATCATGGATTACATCATGGAGTTATTCAAGGCGCGGACGAACAAGTTCCTAAAAGGCTGGCAACACTGGCTGGTTCAAAGGTGGCGGTAATCACTTACCGTCAGGTGATCCGCCAGCTCGTTAGCTCGCTATTTTTATTTAAAAAAAAAAACCAGCCAAGTGCGAGTCAGACTCGCGCACCGAGGGTTCCATAATTATGCATAACAATAAATAAAAATCTGTTATAGAATGTACAGTTAAAGCCCTTTGCATATGATACCCCACTTAGTATTGTAATCTTACTTTGAAAGTTGAAAATACTTTATTTGTTCATGAACACATTTTTTTTGTGATGTGACCACACATTCACGGTTTTCGGATTTTTTCCTTTACTTGTGCTATAAGACCTACCTACCTGCCAAATTTCATGATTCTAGGTCAACGGCAAGTACCCTATAGGTTTTCTTGACAGACACGACGGACGGACAACAGAGTGATCCTATAAGGGTTCCTTTTTGCTTTTTGAGGTACGGAACTCTAAAAAGGTATAATGTTTAATGTCATGTATTAACGTGAAGCCATCTGTTCCAGGCTGAGGACGCAGCTGAGGTAGTCCAAGGCTCCGCACAGTGGACCGCCCCAGACGGCCAGGTCGTCCAGCTGACCTACACCGCTGACGAGAACGGCTACAACGCCCAGGTGAGACCTTGACCTTGGTGTACAGGTCAACAGCTAATGTTAACCTGATCAAACAAGGGACTTCGCCCTTGTAAAACCACAACGCTCGACCACTACGTCTCGTGCGTACAGTCAAAGGCCGTAAGTCGTTTAGCACCTTAACGATCATATTCGCGTGGCGCGGTTATGGCACATGCGTTAGGTGTGTGTGGCGTGTTTATAGAAAAAATTGCTACTCGAATTCTGAGGCCGACCGAAGGTACGTACGTTGTCTGGTGGGAGGCTTTGGCCGTGGCTAGTTACCACCCTAATGGCAAAGCCGTGCCGCCAAGCGATTTAACGTTACGGAACGATGGTATGTAGAAACCAAAGGATTGTGGGTTGCAGTCAAGAACTAACTTGTATCTGATTTAATTAAAAAAATGTATTAATTAATTACTATATCATGATGGTCGTCGAGATATTACAGTAGCAGGCAGGAAATATTGTACATCGAGCTGTAGATTTCAGCTTCGTAGAACGTTTTCTCTGTCACTCATACCTATGTGACGTTTGGTCGGTCTCAACGATAGAGACAACGCTCTACGAAACCACTATCTCTTTCTAAAGGTCGATGTACAATATATCCTGCCGGGTACTGCACCTCAATGATGAATTGCTTATGTATGTAAACTAAACACTATATTTGTTCCAGGGTTCCCACATCCCCACCTCTCCTCCCATCCCAGATGCCATCATCCGCTCCCTGGAGTACATCAGGGCCAACCCACCAAAGGACATCAACTAAAACTACACATTACACTAAAATAAGATACTGCCTACAAAATGGTGCATGTATTTATACTATTGTACACAAATCTCAAATTAGTTTGATTACTGACATCAAGAGACCCGCCTGCTAGGTTGCTCACTATTTTCATTAAAAAAAAAGAAGATTGACAGTTTAGTCGAATTTTAGTTTTTTGTACAATTTGTGTCTTCGTTAAATACGTTAATTTTAGACAAATTAACAGAAAATAGGTTCCCAAAAACTGTATGTCATGAAACTAAGTAAATTAAATAGTTAAAAAACTATTTTTTTATAACACTATAAAGCCTCAATAGCTCAACGGTTAGCAGTGGTCGGTTGTTCAAACCCTTCCCGTTGCACTATTGTCGTACCTACTCCTACCACAAGCTTTACGCTTAGTTGGAGGGGAAAGGGGAATATTAGTCATGGTTAACATGGCAAATATTCTTTAAAAAATAGTTATTTAATTATCAGTTTAGTTTAGTTAGCTTTAAACCCTAATTTAGTTAAAATAAACACCCAGTCAATAGTATTAGCAATAACGTTTTCAATTTCGGATAAGTTAAAAAAAATACTCATTTTTTGTACTTTTTCTTTTTATAATATTTTTAGAGCTAAGGAAAAACAACATTTTTAAGATCTGTGAATTGATTTCTATGAAATCAATCGGCCATATTTTGTAATAACTATGTGATACTTAAATAAAAAATACAATATGAATATTTTTGTTTTTTTTTGCTATTTTAAGAAAACTAAGGAAAAGTAATTTAAATAGTTTAAAAAAATCTGGACTGCAGTTTAAACTGCATCTTTCTCAGCCGCACATTTTAGTTCACAAAATCCCCCAGCAGCTGACAGCTGGATTCGATAGTCTTTCAACGATAAAAAATTTCGACGTCATAAATATCGGACACATCTATAGACGATAATCACTCAACGAAAAATTAACCGTTACGACATTTTGTGAACGCGACCTAGTCTTATTAGGTAAGTACAGTAGCCGGCAAGAAATATTGTATGTACATTGACTTTTAGAATGAGAGTTCGGCATTGTAGAGCGTTGTCTTTGTCACTCATACTTTTATGACGTTTTGTCAGTCACAACGACAGAGACAACGCTCTACAAATTTTCTTTTTCTTAAGATCCATGTATGGTCAGCCTCACAATTCAAGTAGCAATTCCGCGAAACTATTGCATCAAAAACCTGTCGCACTTATGACCTTTTTCTATAAACACGCGACCCACACCTAATGCATTTGCATAACCGTGCCACGCAAATATGATGATTAAGGTGCTGAACGATTAACGGCCTTTGACTGGACAATATTTCCTGCCGGGGTACTGTACCAATGGTTTATATTGTACACTCACCCTGGTCGCGCAGCACGGTGACTGCCTCCAGCACGCGCTTGGTGTAGATGCAAGGCTCGTAGTTGTCCATCTCTTGAGTGACTACCGAGCACACCCTGTATAAACACAGATTTTAGGGTTCCGCACGCAAACATGCGAGATTAGTCGCATTAGTCGATACTCTGACTAACTTCTTAAACAGAACACTTTCAAGTAAAGATTATATGAACCCGTGAAGATAATACTGCCATTGGCGTAATTAAAATGCCGAAAGCTTACTTTCTAGTATAAGTTTGCGAATTGCGAAAAAACCAAATTAAAATTGAATAGAGCCTCGCTAGCTCAACGGTTGAGGAGCGGACTGAATTCCAAAAGGTCGGCGGTTCAAACCCCACCCGTTGCACTATTGTCGTACCCACTCCTGGCACAAGCTTTACGCTTAATCGGAGGGTAAAGGGGAATGTCATGATTAGCATGGCTAATATTCTAAAAAAAAAAAAATTCGCGGGCAGACCCGTGTAGTGCGCCTTAACATCAGTCACTCCATAGTCTATGTATCTTCTTCTTCTAGTGCTATCTCCTATCGGAGGTTTGCAATCATTAAGGCTAATTGGATTTTGATCACTGCTACAGTGACCTTTACTGCGAAGGTTATTAAGCCAGGGTGTTCGTCGACGTCTATGCATACATAGTCTATGTATAGCAAGTCTTATTGTCTATTGTCTATAGTCTAATGTCGCTTCTCTTTGCAATAAACTAAAGTAAACAGTAACCTCCGAAGCCGGTACTCTCACCTAGAGGCTCTCCCGCGGATGGCGCCGGCGGTCCTCTCCAGCGAGTCCGGGTCTCCCTCTTGCAGCGCCACCACGCACTTGTTCACGTCCTCCAGGATGTGATTCTCTGTATACAGAATACATACTTTTTGTTGCGTACACTACTAGAGGATGCCCGCAACTTCGTCCGCATGGATGTAGGTTTTTGAATATCCCGTGGGAACTGTTTGGTTTTCCGGGATAAAAAGTTGCCTATGTCAATAACATGGACGGAAGTTACCTCGGTACCAAATTTCATACAAATCGGTTAAGCGGATGGGTCTTTAGGAATCCCCTGGGAACTCTTTGATTTTCCGAGATAAAAAGTAGCCTATGTCCGTCCCCGGGATATAAGCTAACTCTGTACCAAATTTCTTCAGAATCGGTTAAACTGTTGGGCCGTGAAAAGGTAGCAGACAAGCAGACAGACAGACAGACCGACAGACAGACAGACTGATACGTCGTACAAGCAAATGACTCACCGCTGACAGCCAGAAAGTCGTCAATAGTGGTGATGTCGTCCACAGCATCGGTGAGCAGCCTCACGGCGGCCTCCCAGGCGCGCGCGAACGCGGACGCGTTCTCCTGCGCCACGCGCGAGCGGCTGCGCGCCGCCAGCACGCGCGCCGCGTTGATCACCTGCCGAGTGAAACAACACTCCAAATCATGTTTTTAAACTTAAATAAACTGAAATAACTTAAATTAATTATTTTTTTAAGCCGGATGATTGATGATTTTGTCAGCCCTAGCACAGACTACGGTCTATTTGGGCTGCAATTTGCAAACACCAGTCTCAGATTTCTCTAGTCCTTTAGAAAGTTAAGTTTAGTCCACAAAGTTTGGTGTAAAATGTTCACTTTTCAGTGTCTGTAATTAATTAAATAAAATTTTTAAAACAAAACGGTTTTATTAATATTCTGACTTATTCTTTGTGTTCCGTACTTCAAAAAGTAAAAGGAACCCTTACTAATAAAAGCCACAAGTGTAAATTAAAAATTTATAACACCCCCGACGATCCAAAGTATCTGAGTTTTCCAAAACATCATTTTCAAATAAATAATAAATAATTATGTATTTAGGCAACGTCCATCTTGACAGCTTGACATTTGTCTATTGACATAATATTATGAACCTAACGGTTATCTAACCTTCTTTTCTACAAGAAAACTAGAAAAGAGCTGATAACTCTTAAACGGCTGAACCAATTTTTTTAGATTATAGCTAAGAACACTCTCGATCAAGCCACCTTTCAAACAAAAAAAACTAAATTAAAATCGGTTCATTCGTTTAGGCGCTACGATGCCACAGACAGATACACAGATACACAGATACACACGTCAAACTTATAACACCCCTCTTTTTGGGTCGGGGGTTAAAAAATAACAGAGGCCCTAAATGGGACCCTTGAGGTACACCAGATTGGGCTAGGTTGCTTAGGGATTTGTAACCATTCACAGTAACTATTTGTGATCTCTGCTCTAAATATGGTTCAAACCATTTTATGAGGGGGATCCTGAAACTGTACTGGGAAAGCTTGTTAACAAGAAGTAGGTGGTCAACTTTGTCTAACGCATTATTAAAGTCTGCATATATCTGCTGACCATTATCTTCTTTGATAAGATAAAGATGTAAAATGTTACAAGTTAATTTGTATAGTATATTATATAGTAGGCGTAGTATTCAAAAGTACTTTAAAAAGTCTAATTGAATTTTGAATAACTAGCCTATAGGACGGCAAAATTTGTGTACTGACCTGTGGGCACAGAGCCTCAATCTGTCCGGCTGCATGTCGAACCATCTTCACTCCGTCTTCATTGTTGGACATCGAGCACACCAGATTGGCGACCTGCAACAAAAACATTGGCTTGCTGAGAGGCTTCCGACCTTTACATATAACTACGCACTGTAGTCTATTTTTTAATCCCAGAGACTAAAATGACAGCTAGAAATGTCAAACTTAAAAATAAGTTAAGTAATTAACTGAAGTGCGTGCGTGCGTGCGTGCGTGCGTGCGTGCGTGCGTGCGTGCGTGCGTGCGTGCGTGTGTGTGTGTAGATAATATCCTGGATTAGCACATAGGCTACTTAAGCTAGTGTAATATAAAATTGTTTTTCTGTTGTTCGGTGTATTTTAACATTTTACTATATTCATATTTTCAGAAGTCCTTACTATGCAGATGTTTACATCCCAATATCTATCTGCATGCCAAATTTCAGCCCGATCCGTCAACAGCAGTTTGAGCTGTGCGTTGACAGATCAGTCAGTCAGTAAGTCACTTTTCCTTTTATATATTTACAAGTATGGGTGTCCGTGTGTACGTACCTCGACCAGCTTGTTGGCGTGCTCCGTGAACACGATAGCATACTCCTCCACCTCTTTCTCGTTGCCGCTGCGAGCCGCCTCCAACAGCACCAGAAGTGGTACGTTGGTTTCCAGGAAACTAACGATAAAATATTAAATTCTTACTACGTTAGCTACTATTAGCGATGTATAGGGCGCGTTTGGAACCCTCGTAGCTTTAGTTTTAAGTTTACGTGCGTAATTAATTAACACCACTATGTCATGTAACAAATCTAAAAATTCAGACTAAAGCTACGAGGGTTTCAAACGCGCCCATGTCTGAGAAGAGCCCACAATAAACTTAACCGGGTAACTTTTTTACTATCGCCACTTCCCAAAATCGCTTCTATCAAAGCTGTTAAGCAAATCATTCCCAAGCTTTCTTATCATTTAAATGATCCTTTACATTATATTTTATTATATTATTTTACAGTTCAAACCACACATAACTCCGAAAAGTTACAGGTATGTGTCCAGGATCGTACCCCCGACCTTTTTTTTTAATTTATAGACCAGCGCTTGGCTGTAATCAGACCTGCTAGCAGTCCATGGAGCGCGCTTGCCTAGCAGATGCCTATTCACTCTTGACTTGAAGGTACCCATATCACCTCCCGAAAGGAAGGCGGTCCTCGTAACCATGAGGATACAAGAAGCCTCACCTGTCGGAGACATGGTCCACCACGGCCTTCCGCAGCTGGCGCCGCAGGTCCCTCGTCTTGCGACACATCTGCTCCAGCGCACGCTCCAGCCCTTCCGACTGCTCCGAGCGCCCGGCCTGGGGATACAAGAAGCCTCACCTGTCGGAGACATGGTCCACCACGGCCTTCCGCAGCTGGCGCCGCAGGTCCCTCGTCTTGCGACACATCTGCTCCAGCGCACGCTCCAGCCCTTCCGACTGCTCCGAGCGCCCGGCCTGGGGATACAAGAAGCCTCACCTGTCGGAGACATGGTCCACCACGGCCTTCCGCAGCTGGCGCCGCAGGTCCCTCGTCTTGCGACACATCTGCTCCAGCGCACGCTCCAGCCCTTCCGACTGCTCCGAGCGCCCGGCCTGGGGATACAAGAAGCCTCACCTGTCGGAGACATGGTCCACCACGGCCTTCCGCAGCTGGCGCCGCAGGTCCCTCGTCTTGCGACACATCTGCTCCAGCGCACGCTCCAGCCCTTCCGACTGCTCCGAGCGCCCGGCCTGGGGATACAAGAAGCCTCACCTGTCGGAGACATGGTCCACCACGGCCTTCCGCAGCTGGCGCCGCAGGTCCCTCGTCTTGCGACACATCTGCTCCAGCGCACGCTCCAGCCCTTCCGACTGCTCCGAGCGCCCGGCCTGGGGATACAAGAAGCCTCACCTGTCGGAGACATGGTCCACCACGGCCTTCCGCAGCTGGCGCCGCAGGTCCCTCGTCTTGCGACACATCTGCTCCAGCGCACGCTCCAGCCCTTCCGACTGCTCCGAGCGCCCGGCCTGGGGATACAAGAAGCCTCACCTGTCGGAGACATGGTCCACCACGGCCTTCCGCAGCTGGCGCCGCAGGTCCCTCGTCTTGCGACACATCTGCTCCAGCGCACGCTCCAGCCCTTCCGACTGCTCCGAGCGCCCGGCCTGGGGATACAAGAAGCCTCACCTGTCGGAGACATGGTCCACCACGGCCTTCCGCAGCTGGCGCCGCAGGTCCCTCGTCTTGCGACACATCTGCTCCAGCGCACGCTCCAGCCCTTCCGACTGCTCCGAGCGCCCGGCCTGGGGATACAAGAAGCCTCACCTGTCGGAGACATGGTCCACCACGGCCTTCCGCAGCTGGCGCCGCAGGTCCCTCGTCTTGCGACACATCTGCTCCAGCGCACGCTCCAGCCCTTCCGACTGCTCCGAGCGCCCGGCCTGGGGATACAAGAAGCCTCACCTGTCGGAGACATGGTCCACCACGGCCTTCCGCAGCTGGCGCCGCAGGTCCCTCGTCTTGCGACACATCTGCTCCAGCGCACGCTCCAGCCCTTCCGACTGCTCCGAGCGCCCGGCCTGGGGATACAAGAAGCCTCACCTGTCGGAGACATGGTCCACCACGGCCTTCCGCAGCTGGCGCCGCAGGTCCCTCGTCTTGCGACACATCTGCTCCAGCGCACGCTCCAGCCCTTCCGACTGCTCCGAGCGCCCGGCCTGGGGATACAAGAAGCCTCACCTGTCGGAGACATGGTCCACCACGGCCTTCCGCAGCTGGCGCCGCAGGTCCCTCGTCTTGCGACACATCTGCTCCAGCGCACGCTCCAGCCCTTCCGACTGCTCCGAGCGCCCGGCCTGGGGATACAAGAAGCCTCACCTGTCGGAGACATGGTCCACCACGGCCTTCCGCAGCTGGCGCCGCAGGTCCCTCGTCTTGCGACACATCTGCTCCAGCGCACGCTCCAGCCCTTCCGACTGCTCCGAGCGCCCGGCCTGGGGATACAAGAAGCCTCACCTGTCGGAGACATGGTCCACCACGGCCTTCCGCAGCTGGCGCCGCAGGTCCCTCGTCTTGCGACACATCTGCTCCAGCGCACGCTCCAGCCCTTCCGACTGCTCCGAGCGCCCGGCCTGGGGATACAAGAAGCCTCACCTGTCGGAGACATGGTCCACCACGGCCTTCCGCAGCTGGCGCCGCAGGTCCCTCGTCTTGCGACACATCTGCTCCAGCGCACGCTCCAGCCCTTCCGACTGCTCCGAGCGCCCGGCCTGGGGATACAAGAAGCCTCACCTGTCGGAGACATGGTCCACCACGGCCTTCCGCAGCTGGCGCCGCAGGTCCCTCGTCTTGCGACACATCTGCTCCAGCGCACGCTCCAGCCCTTCCGACTGCTCCGAGCGCCCGGCCTGGGGATACAAGAAGCCTCACCTGTCGGAGACATGGTCCACCACGGCCTTCCGCAGCTGGCGCCGCAGGTCCCTCGTCTTGCGACACATCTGCTCCAGCGCACGCTCCAGCCCTTCCGACTGCTCCGAGCGCCCGGCCTGGGGATACAAGAAGCCTCACCTGTCGGAGACATGGTCCACCACGGCCTTCCGCAGCTGGCGCCGCAGGTCCCTCGTCTTGCGACACATCTGCTCCAGCGCACGCTCCAGCCCTTCCGACTGCTCCGAGCGCCCGGCCTGGGGATACAAGAAGCCTCACCTGTCGGAGACATGGTCCACCACGGCCTTCCGCAGCTGGCGCCGCAGGTCCCTCGTCTTGCGACACATCTGCTCCAGCGCACGCTCCAGCCCTTCCGACTGCTCCGAGCGCCCGGCCTGGGGATACAAGAAGCCTCACCTGTCGGAGACATGGTCCACCACGGCCTTCCGCAGCTGGCGCCGCAGGTCCCTCGTCTTGCGACACATCTGCTCCAGCGCACGCTCCAGCCCTTCCGACTGCTCCGAGCGCCCGGCCTGGGGATACAAGAAGCCTCACCTGTCGGAGACATGGTCCACCACGGCCTTCCGCAGCTGGCGCCGCAGGTCCCTCGTCTTGCGACACATCTGCTCCAGCGCACGCTCCAGCCCTTCCGACTGCTCCGAGCGCCCGGCCTGGGGATACAAGAAGCCTCACCTGTCGGAGACATGGTCCACCACGGCCTTCCGCAGCTGGCGCCGCAGGTCCCTCGTCTTGCGACACATCTGCTCCAGCGCACGCTCCAGCCCTTCCGACTGCTCCGAGCGCCCGGCCTGGGGATACAAGAAGCCTCACCTGTCGGAGACATGGTCCACCACGGCCTTCCGCAGCTGGCGCCGCAGGTCCCTCGTCTTGCGACACATCTGCTCCAGCGCACGCTCCAGCCCTTCCGACTGCTCCGAGCGCCCGGCCTGGGGATACAAGAAGCCTCACCTGTCGGAGACATGGTCCACCACGGCCTTCCGCAGCTGGCGCCGCAGGTCCCTCGTCTTGCGACACATCTGCTCCAGCGCACGCTCCAGCCCTTCCGACTGCTCCGAGCGCCCGGCCTGGGGATACAAGAAGCCTCACCTGTCGGAGACATGGTCCACCACGGCCTTCCGCAGCTGGCGCCGCAGGTCCCTCGTCTTGCGACACATCTGCTCCAGCGCACGCTCCAGCCCTTCCGACTGCTCCGAGCGCCCGGCCTGGGGATACAAGAAGCCTCACCTGTCGGAGACATGGTCCACCACGGCCTTCCGCAGCTGGCGCCGCAGGTCCCTCGTCTTGCGACACATCTGCTCCAGCGCACGCTCCAGCCCTTCCGACTGCTCCGAGCGCCCGGCCTGGGGATACAAGAAGCCTCACCTGTCGGAGACATGGTCCACCACGGCCTTCCGCAGCTGGCGCCGCAGGTCCCTCGTCTTGCGACACATCTGCTCCAGCGCACGCTCCAGCCCTTCCGACTGCTCCGAGCGCCCGGCCTGGGGATACAAGAAGCCTCACCTGTCGGAGACATGGTCCACCACGGCCTTCCGCAGCTGGCGCCGCAGGTCCCTCGTCTTGCGACACATCTGCTCCAGCGCACGCTCCAGCCCTTCCGACTGCTCCGAGCGCCCGGCCTGGGGATACAAGAAGCCTCACCTGTCGGAGACATGGTCCACCACGGCCTTCCGCAGCTGGCGCCGCAGGTCCCTCGTCTTGCGACACATCTGCTCCAGCGCACGCTCCAGCCCTTCCGACTGCTCCGAGCGCCCGGCCTGGGGATACAAGAAGCCTCACCTGTCGGAGACATGGTCCACCACGGCCTTCCGCAGCTGGCGCCGCAGGTCCCTCGTCTTGCGACACATCTGCTCCAGCGCACGCTCCAGCCCTTCCGACTGCTCCGAGCGCCCGGCCTGGGGATACAAGAAGCCTCACCTGTCGGAGACATGGTCCACCACGGCCTTCCGCAGCTGGCGCCGCAGGTCCCTCGTCTTGCGACACATCTGCTCCAGCGCACGCTCCAGCCCTTCCGACTGCTCCGAGCGCCCGGCCTGGGGATACAAGAAGCCTCACCTGTCGGAGACATGGTCCACCACGGCCTTCCGCAGCTGGCGCCGCAGGTCCCTCGTCTTGCGACACATCTGCTCCAGCGCACGCTCCAGCCCTTCCGACTGCTCCGAGCGCCCGGCCTGGGGATACAAGAAGCCTCACCTGTCGGAGACATGGTCCACCACGGCCTTCCGCAGCTGGCGCCGCAGGTCCCTCGTCTTGCGACACATCTGCTCCAGCGCACGCTCCAGCCCTTCCGACTGCTCCGAGCGCCCGGCCTGGGGATACAAGAAGCCTCACCTGTCGGAAACATGGTCCACCACGGCCTTCCGCAGCTGGCGCCGCAGGTCCCTCGTCTTGCGACACATCTGCTCCAGCGCACGCTCCAGCCCTTCCGACTGCTCCGAGCGCCCGGCCTGGGGATACAAGAAGCCTCACCTGTCGGAGACATGGTCCACCACGGCCTTCCGCAGCTGGCGCCGCAGGTCCCTCGTCTTGCGACACATCTGCTCCAGCGCACGCTCCAGCCCTTCCGACTGCTCCGAGCGCCCGGCCTGGGGATACAAGAAGCCTCACCTGTCGGAGACATGGTCCACCACGGCCTTCCGCAGCTGGCGCCGCAGGTCCCTCGTCTTGCGACACATCTGCTCCAGCGCACGCTCCAGCCCTTCCGACTGCTCCGAGCGCCCGGCCTGGGGATACAAGAAGCCTCACCTGTCGGAGACATGGTCCACCACGGCCTTCCGCAGCTGGCGCCGCAGGTCCCTCGTCTTGCGACACATCTGCTCCAGCGCACGCTCCAGCCCTTCCGACTGCTCCGAGCGCCCGGCCTGGGGATACAAGAAGCCTCACCTGTCGGAGACATGGTCCACCACGGCCTTCCGCAGCTGGCGCCGCAGGTCCCTCGTCTTGCGACACATCTGCTCCAGCGCACGCTCCAGCCCTTCCGACTGCTCCGAGCGCCCGGCCTGGGGATACAAGAAGCCTCACCTGTCGGAGACATGGTCCACCACGGCCTTCCGCAGCTGGCGCCGCAGGTCCCTCGTCTTGCGACACATCTGCTCCAGCGCACGCTCCAGCCCTTCCGACTGCTCCGAGCGCCCGGCCTGGGGAACCAAATCCATACTTCCATCCATACTAATATTATAAACTAGCTGATGCCCGCAGCTTCGCCCGCGTGGATTGGTCAGATCCCCTGCAGCATCAGGATTGAGGAGTTGGAATCCAAAATTTTTATGAAACAATGTCGCAAAGTTCCTCTATCGATTAAAAAAGAAATGACGCAAATCGGTTCAGAAATCTCGGAGATTTCGGTGTACATAGGTAGAAAAACACAACTCCCTTCTTGAAAGTCGGTTAAAAAAGTAGCCTAAGTTACACCCTGGTCAATCCTCTACTTGTATGTGAAAATCCCGTTAAAATCGGTTCAGCCGTTCCGAAGATTAGCCTTTTCAAACAGACAGACAGACAGACAGACAGACAGACAAAAATTTTAAAAACGTGTGATTCAGTTATGGTATCGTTCAAATAACCATATGACCTTAATATGTGGTAGTTATTTTGAAATTACAGACAGACACTCCAATTTTATTTATTAGTATAGATGTGAAAGTGTGTCTGTCTGTCGGTCTGTCGGCTACCTTTTCACGGCCCAACAGTTTAACCGATCCTGACGAAATTTAGCACAGGATTGGCTTATATCCCGGGGACGGACATACGCTATTATTTATCGCGGAAAATCAAAAAGTTCCCAAGGGATTCCCAAAAATCTATCCGCTTAACCGATTTGTATGGATGCCTAGGTAGCTTGCGTCCCCGTAATTGACATAGGCAACTTTTTATCGGAAAATCAAAACAGTTCCCACGGGATTCCCAAAAACCCACCCGCTAAACCCATTTGTGTGAAATTTAGTACCGAGGTAGCTTGCGTCCCTGTAATTGACATAGGCAACTTTTTATCCCAGAAAATCAAGCAGTTCCCAAGGGATCTTTAAAAACTTAAATCCAGGCGGACGAAGTCGCGGGCATTCTCTAGTAAATAAATAAATCTTTACTAACTTTACAATTTGCACAAGCAAATATGGTGTGCTATGCATTGCCTTCACAGCAGTAAAAGCATCTAGAGCGTCTTGACTCTTTCCAATACATACGAGAAAATCATTAAGCCCCGTCCAACAAGACGAGTCTAATAACGTATCACTTATCAAAATCGCTTGAGCCGTTCCGACAAGCCGACATAGAAACGGACATACATACATACAGGCCAAACACATAACCCTCCTTTGTGCTTCGCCGTAGTCAGGTAAAAAAACACTGACTGACTGATTAATTAAGAGTGAATAGGCACCTTCTAGGTAAACGCGTCACATCTTAGACCACATCATCACTTTCCATCAGGTGTGATTGTGGTCAAGCGCTTACCTATAGTGAATAAAAAAAAAAAATATTGACAGCCATACTCACATTGGTCATATACTCGTGCAGCAGGTCCTGCAGCGCCTGTCGCACCGCGTTGCACTCCGCCACGATGCGCTCGCGACGCTCGTCCCTGCGTCACAGAGCAAAATAGTCACAGAGCCGAGTTTCATGCTGGTTCTTCTCAGTATGAACGGCATTCCGAACCAGTGGTAGATTATTTTGACGATTCAAAAGCACTTGCACACACGCACAACAGACGGAAACGTTTAAGTGCGAAAACCAGCCCAGAGAGAGAAGAAGCACTTGTAAAAGTTTAATTGAGTAAAAACATTTTGATATTTTTACCCTATAGCATAACGTGGCCCTTCTTACACGCATCTCCATACAAACGTATTACACTTATTATTCTACTAGCTGATGCCCGCAGCTTCGCCCGCGTGCATTTAGGGTTTTAAAATCCTGCGGGAACTTTGATTTCCCAGGACAATAGCCTATCCATAATAGCCCGTCCCCGGGATACAACGTGTTTCTGTACCACGTAAAAGCATTTAAACGGTTGTTCCTTTAAAAATCTCGTGGGATCACCAGGATTTAGGAATGCAATTCCTTACAGCATCAGAGTTGAGGAGTTGGGTCCTCGATGTCAACGACAAAGTGTTTACTTGGTATAGATATTTATACTTTCAATATCAATTTATAACAGACAGTTTCTAAACCCCATCAGATTTAGTGGTCAGGTCCCCTGCAGCATCAGAATTGAGGAGTTGGAATCCAAATTTTGAATCAAAATGTCACAAAGTTCCTTTATCGAATACGCAAATCGGATATCACTGATATCTCTGAGATTTACATAGGTTGAAAAACACAACTTCTTAATTTTTAAAAGTCGGTTAAAAAAGTAGTCTATGTTACTCCCTGGCCAATCCTCTACTGTAAAAATCCAGTCAAAATCGGTTCAGCCGTTCCGAAGATTAGCCCGTTCAAACAGACAGACGGACGGACAGACAGACACACTTACGCATTTATAATATTAGTATGGATTTTAGTTCATCCGAGTCGTATATCTTACACTAAATACCTGGTGCAAGAGCTGTCGGCCATGAGAGCTGCGCCAGATATGATGGACTCTAGGCGTTCCTCCAGCGACGGCCGAGTGCGCAGTTCGGAGTACGCCAATGGTTCCATTACCATGCGCTCCTGTAAACATTTTTTTTTTCATATAGCCGATGCCCGCGACTTTGCCCGCGTGGATTTAGGTTTTTTGAAATCCCGTGCGAACTCTTTGATTTTCCGGGATAAAAAGTAGTCTATGTGCTAATCCAGGATATTATCTTTCTCCATCAGCCAAATCCGTCCAGTAGTTTTTGCGTGAAGGAGTAACAAACATACACACAAACTTTCGCCTTTATAATATTAGTGTGATTAGCCATGTTAAATGACTAATATTCCCCTTTCCTCTCCAACTAAGCGTCAGGCTTGTGCTAGGAGTGGGTACGACAATAGTGCAACGGGCGGGGTTTGAACCGTCGACCTTTCGGTTTTCAGTCCACTCCTTTACCGGTTGAGCTATTGAGGCTCTATCTAAACAAATAATTAATTGTACAGAAGCTTTGGGGAAGTCCATGATATACAAGGAATCAAAAGCTTAATTTGCTATAATCCACAGAACAAGTGTAAATTAAAAATTTATAACACCCCCGACAAGTGAAGGTTACAGTAACTAGAAAAGAGCTGATAACTTTCAAACGGCTGAACCGATTTTCTTGGATTATAGCTAAGAACACTCTCGATCAAGCCACCTTTCAAACAAAAAAAAAACTAAATTAACATCGGTTCATTAGTTTAGCAGCTACGATGCCACAGACAGATACACAGATACACACGTCAAACTTATAACACCCCTATTTTTGGGTCGACGGTTAATAAGACACGTGAATAGACTCACGTCGAAGTCGTCCAGCGCCTGCGCCAGCTCGCCAGGCCCTTCCACCGGCACGCGGTTGTTGCCTGCAAACAAACACACATACTACATTCTATGACCATAACACAGCTTTATACGCGGTTCAGACTGTAGCGGTTGCCACATTCACAAGATGACGCTTCTAAATTCAATCAGTCAAACAACGCTTGAAACACGAACCCCAGCCTGATAACTCACGACCCGCGGCCTAGATGGCAGCACGGGTACCTTAATTGGAAACTCAAGTAGAATACGCAACTTTCAATCGCATTGACAGAGCGTTTACCAAATTGCACTATAACCGTCGGCCCAGCTGGCGCTACCGAGCACAACACTAGCTCGGTGGGAATTCCCTATTGTTACGGTCGAGCACACAGACACACAGCTCCCGTACGAGACTAACATTAAACACGCGCGTTTTTTTTTTTTAAAATTTTACTTTTATTTTACGTGGTAAGTAATGATGCAGTCTAAGATGGAAGTGGGCTAACTTGGAAGGAGTATGACAGTTTTTAGGGTTCCGTACCTCAAAAAGAAAAACGGAACCCTCATAGGATCACTTAGTTGTCTGTCTATCTGTCCGTCCGTCCGTCTTATCTGTTAAGAAAACCCAAAGGGTACTTCCCGTTGACCTAGAATCATGAAATTTGGCAGGTAGGCAGGTCTTATAGCACAAGTAAAGGAATAAATCCGAGAACCGTGAATTTGTCACATCATTAAAAAAATTAAAATGCGTTTCAGTTTTCATAGTAAGATAACTATACCATGTGAGGTATCATACGAAAGGGTATCATACTTTACCTGTACATTGAAAACAGATTGTTATTTATTTTTATGCATAATAGTTTTATTTATCGTGCAAAATGTCGGAAAAAATACCGGAGTACGGAACCCTCGGTGCGCGAGTATGACCCGCACTTGGCCGGTTTTTTTATTAAACCCACATACCCTTTTGGATTATCGTGGTTGATTACCTGAGGGTGGCAGGGGTCGTCCCTGGGCGACTGCAGAGATGGTGTCGACGGCGGAGCACACGGCGCGCAGAACAAAGTCGCGGTTGGCCTTGGCCGCAGCCAACTCTGGGTGACGGACGTATACCTGATGATAAAATATTGATAATAATTAGTCCGGATTTTCACTTGTTTAACGGTAACTGTTGGTTAAGAGCATTTTCGATGTTAGTTTCGTGAATTTTCAAGGTTCGTTTATAGCTTTTTCGAGGTGGGTTTAGAGCATTTTTAAGGTTGATTTCAAGTATTTTCCAACCAATCAACCTTGAAGTTGCACAAAACCAACCTTGAATTCGTGCATTTTCATGGTTGGTTTAGCGCATTTTCATGGTTGGTTTCAAGCATTTTCAAGGGTGGTTTAGAGCATTTTCAAGGGTGATTTCGTAGTTGGCTTAGATCATTTTCAAGGTTGATTTTTTGCATTTTCATGGTTGGTTAAAAGCATTTTCAAGGGTGGTTTAGAGCATTTTCAAAGTTGATTTAGAGCAAATCAAGGGGGGTTTAGAGCATTTTCAAGGTTGGTCAAGAGCATCAAGGTGGTATGACTAACACAGCGTCAGGGTAGCCCTACCTTGGAAGCCGTCAGCAGCATGGTGGAGTGCTTCTTCAGCACAGCCCTGGCCGCAGCCAGCTCATCCTTCATCCGCGGCTCCTTCAGCTCCAGCTGCCGCCTGGCCGCTTGAGCGGCGAGCTCGTTGGCGGACCTGCCGAACTGACTCCAGCAGCTCCGACTGTGATGATGCTGACTTCAGCTTGTCAGCGTCAGGGTAGCCCTACCTTGGAAGCTGTCAGCAGCATGGTGGAGTGCTTCTTCAGCACAGCCCTGGCCGCAGCCAGCTCGTCCTTCATCCGCGGCTCCTTCAGCTCCAGCTGCCGCCTGGCCGCCTGAGCGGCGAGCTCGTTGGCGGACCTGCCGAACTGGCGCGCCGACTCCAGCAGCTCCGACTGGGATGATGCTGACTTCAGCTTGTCAGCGTCAGGGTAGCCCTACCTTGGAAGCCGTCAGCAGCATGGTGGAGTGCTTCTTCAGCACAGCCCTGGCCGCAGCCAGCTCGTCCTTCATCCGCGGCTCCTTCAGCTCTAGCTGCCGCCTGGCCGCTTGAGCGGCGAGCTCGTTGGCGGACCTGCCGAACTGGCGCGCCGACTCCAGCAGCTCCGACTGTGATGATGCTGACTTCAGCTTGTCCAGGTCGTTTTCCACCTGCCAATATTTGGAATCGATAAGTTATTTTTTTTTATTGAATCACACTAATCACACTAATATTATAAAGGCGAAAGTTTGTATGTGTGTGTGTGTGTGTGTATGTTTGTTACTCCTTCACGCTAAAACTACTGGACGGATTGGGCTGAAATTTAGAATGGAGATAGATTATACTCTGGATTAGCACATAGGCTACTTTTCATCCCGGAAAATCAAAGAGTTCCCACGGGATTTTTAAAAAACCTACATCCACGCGAACGAAGTCGCGGGTATCAGCTAGTTAATTATGAAAATTTAAGAAATAAAGAATGTACTATGTAGTTAGATGATACCTAGGTACTATAGTTGTATACAAAACTTCATGTAAAACTTCATTCTGTTGTTTAGTAAATAAAGGGCTGTATTATTATTAATATGAAAAAAACAAGGAAACCTGCACAAGTTCTCCATGATGTTTCCAAAGGTGTGAAGTCTGCTTTCAGACTATGATCTAAATTCTAAATCTTCTCATTCGGAGAGGAGACCCATACTCAGTAGTTGGCCTTCAAAGTAATGATCATAACAATTATAGTAACATTCTAGCAACGACAGCCTCAATAGCTCAATGGTTAAGCGAACTGAAATCTGCAAGGTCGGCAATTCAAATCTCACCCGTTGCACTATTGTTGTACCCACTCTTAACACAAGCTTTACACTTAGTTGGAGGGGAAAGGGTTAATATTAGTCATGACTAATATGCCTAATATATTTTTAAATAACTCACAGTGCGCAGGTTGGACAGCAGAAGATGGACATCCACCATGTCAGCCAGGATCAGCAGGCGAGTGACCGCTGACAGCAGCCCGCGCGCCGCCCGGACCATGCTGGAGCGCACCGTGGACGCGCAGGGCTCCTCGGAGAACTCCCGCGCCGCCAGGCTCATCGCTGCTCCTGTGGTTAATAAACAATTAAAGTATCTCAGGCTTCAAAGTTTGGAACATTTTTTGATAAATAATAGAGAGCAAACAAGCAAGCGGGTCACCTGATGTGAAGTGATTACCGCCGCCCATGAATAATTGCAGCACCACAGGGACCGCCGATGCGTTACCGGCCTTTCAGGAATTCGTTTGCCCGCCCCTTGAATAACCCCAGGTTGTAATCTAGTGGGAACACTATCGATAGGAGTTGATTCCGCAGTTCGCATTTGAGTGGAAAAAAGATCTGGCACAATCTAGACAAAGTCTATCAGTATTCTACAGGATATATTTCAGATGTGCCTGGTGCCTTTTGACCTGGTTCCTCTTTCACCATTCTACTATCATACCACAACGCATCGTCACAATCTGCACCCATACGTAATCAAAGTTCCATAGACAAGTATGAAGCAATTTGCTTCCTCGTTTCCAATTCCATTCACCATTACTTAAATTATTATCATACATGGGTATTTAAAAATTGTCAATCAAAAAATGTACAATGGTACCCACTCTTAAGATGCTGCAGTGCTGTTCCTGGCGGCAATAAGTATTGGAAGAGAACTGTGAAGCAGTAGCAATCACAATAGATCAGCAACAGTCAAAGTGATACAGGGTCTGAAGTGTCCAGCATAGCCGTCAAACCAACAAGAAGATGGTACCCACTTTAAATAAATGACTTTGACTAAAGGTACACTCACCAGCCTTCCTGACCTCTTCCACAGCAGCCAGCATCTCTTGAGTGATCTCCGGGTTCTCATACGCAATGGTCTGCCCCCTCTCTATGAAGATCTCCGTAGCGCGCTCCACAGTTGCCACCAACGCACTGGCACGCTTGGACTTGCCCGCTGTGACAAAAAAAAACTAAGTCTTAACCTCTCTGTTGTGCAGGTTTCCTCACGATGTCTTCCTTCACCAATAAAGCAAATGATACATATTTAAGAACTGAGTTTGTTGTGGGCTCTTCTCAGACTTGGGCGCGTTTGGAACCCTCGTAGCTTTAGTTTTAAGTTACGTAATTAATTATCACCACTATATCGTACAAATTTAACAATTTCAATCATCAAAAGGAGTACAATTGTACCTACTTGGAATAAATAATTTTGACTTTGACTTTGAACTTAAAATGCACATAACTTGTGAAACTTAGAGGTGCATACCCAGGATCAAACCCCCAACTTTCCAAATAGTAGGCAAACATCTTAATCACTACACTATCACAACTTAACTACTATGCTATTAATGTATATTGCATATGCTAATAATGTTTATTGTTATTTTAACGACTATGCTATCATAACTTCTGTGCCATCCTGTTTGCACCCTTCTGATACAGGGAGCCTTAAAAATACTTGAAATTGACTTTGAAATGAAAGAATTTTGAGTGAATGTAAAGTGCTCACGTCTCTTCTTTTTGGCAGACTTGTCCTTGCTGTTGACGAGGGTGGTGACCTGCAGCACGAGCGGCTCCAGCGTCCGCTCCACGGACATGGTGCGGATCTCCAGGTTCTTGGGGTCCCACTTGAGCGCCAGCTGGCCTGTTGTGCCGTACGGGTCTGTTAGAGTGGCCATGCTTGACGTAATTCTGAAAAGAGTGAATGTTATTGATTAGGAAGCATGAAAGGCTTTGCATTCAGCTGATTTGAAGCAAAGTAAAGTACTGCCTCATTAGTGTAATGATCACATCATGCAATGATGGCATCATGTATGTAGTCATAGAAGACTTTATTGCACACAAAAAAAGAAAAAAACCATGATAAAACAAGAAACTATAAACTAAGAGAAATTGTATGCAAAGGTGGCCTTATTGCTTAAAGCAATCTCCACCAGGTAACCTTTGGTGAAAGGAGAGACTAGCTAATGGAGCATGGTAAACTTTTGAGCATAAGAAAGCTGTCACTCAGCGGCGATAGAGAGAGCTATGCTTGGAGTTTCTCTATGTGATCAAAACCATGATCTATTGGTTGATGATGGTGATAATAATACCAATTTCAACCATAATATGTCAATGTACCATATCATGCAATAAATAAGTCTAAATCTACATAAAGTTATCAAAAAGACTTGCAACATGGTCTTAAGAACCCTTTCCTTGCCCTATATGATAAGTACAGTGAAACTTGAAGAATGACATTCAAAGTACTTAACTAATAAGATACTTTACTAGTGTAAACTCCAATAGTAGAATACAGAGTTGAAGTAGTATGGTAGCTGACTCTACAATGTATTACCGACCTCCTGTGTAAGTGGTCAATGTTTAACTTAAAAACCTGGTTTCTTGCTAGCATTCATGGGAGGCTTAGTTTCATAGCAGTAGCCAATAAGTGTAGTTTACAAAGTATGCAGGAAATATCACATAAAACTATGGAAGAAAGATTAGGTGCAGCATTGTTATAATGTCCCGTAGACACAGATTAATAGGTCCCGTACTTTTGTGAAAGTACTACCTTACATTGCCACAACAGTGTATGACTCACTTCTATCCCCAAAGTTTTTGCTATAACTATGATTGTTTTAGCTAAAACAGATTGTTACTCACTGTTATTTGAATAAGGTATAAAAAAACTCTTATACAACTGAATTATTAAACTAAAACAAAGAATGTCTTTTTAATAAACAAAACAATATAAAACTAGGTACTAATAATAAAACAGGACTAATTACAAGAGGTCACAATACAATCAAACGTCTTTGAAACATGTGTACTTCTTAAATTAGCCGGGTAAAATATTGACATTTATTTGTACTCTCCATTTACCTTAGATTTGTAGGTATTTTGAAGAGAACACGCTAAATAACACAATGTACTGCACGAATTAGAGAGTTATACACAAAATTTCACACACGTAACTTGGAATCAGAACAAATAAACAGGTAAAAATCAGAAAAATACACAAAAAGAAGTCACGAAGGCGTGTCAAAAACAGTAGGACTGTGTTGCCATGTTCTATTTTATATTTATTTTAGTAGAGAAAGGCAAAGAAAATGCAAGTTTAACAAAAAGATTATTTTAGAGAGACAAGGCACCGTAAATAAAAATTAAAGTATGGTTCATAATAGTACATACAAAAAGAAAAGGCATCACTTTAAATACTTAGAAAAGTGGAAACTGGTATAAAACGAAAATATTTCGTTTCGTTACGATTCCTAAACGTTACTTCTAGTTAGCTTTTACAAGCTGGTAACATTGATTATTATGACAATTGACAATAATATTTTTAAAATGCAAAATAACCTAAAAGACCTCTGAAACAATTTAAAAAATGCGATTTTCAATAATATTTCGTATCCCCAAAGCTGTATTAACATCGCAAATTACACGTAATTACTCAGAATATGCCCCAAAAGCTTTAAGAAGCTTAAAACCCAAGTCTACACGTAACAATTTGCAGTTTTATGTTGATTCGTGCAGAGTTAGGGCTGTTGCTGGGAACGGGGGCGATGGTTGTGTTTCCTTCCTCAGTGTGTGGTGCAAGGAGCAGGCGGGACCCGATGGCGGGGACGGGGGACACGGTGGACATGTAATTTTTCGGGTAAGTCTGACTTTTTGGTCTTCTAAAAATGTACTAGTTTCCAGTTTTGTGAAGGTTTTATTTGATTAGAAACGTTCGTATTGATATGTAGGCTCTGCTTAAGGTCATAATTAATTTAGCCCATAGTCCACCATGCTGTCTTAGTGCAGTTGGCAGACTTCACACGGAGTTCCTCTGAGAACAATTTGGAGAACTCTCAGGCATGCAGGTTTCTTCACAATGTCTTCTTCACTGTTGAAAAAGTGTATTAAATGCATATAACTCTGAAAAGTTAGCGAGGTGCATAGTCCATTTTAATTATCGTACAATTTTTTGTCTTTAATATGCAAGATGTAACTTTTCAACTGTCAAATTTCACTGGTTTAGTATTGTTGCAGGCCACTCACTCCAAGAAGAGCTTGAACCACTGCCACTCTGTGATCCAAGCGAAGCACGGTGAGCGAGGCACCCACAAAGACTGCACTGGCAAGAATGCTGATCATATTGTTGTGGATGTGCCTTTAGGTATACCTGCATTCCTTACATCACTAAAACCTGACTACTCCCTAAAAAAATTTTTGGAGACCCCTTTTTTTTTGATGTAACATCAGTTACGTTAATTTTTTTATACAAACTACCTACAAGACGGTTTGTTCAACATCTGTTAAAAAGCGTCCAAATAGAACAAATGAATTCTCAAGTATATGTTCGCATGTCGACGCTTTTTTACGCGTGAACAGATACTTTGGAATACATTTGTTACATATCAGACTGAAAACGTTCTCGTGTGCAAATGAGGCCATTATTGAATACTAACTGACGCCCGCGACTTCGTCCGCGTGGATTTAGGTCTTTCAAAATCCCGTGGGAACTTTTTGGTTTTCCGGGATTAAAAGTAGCCTATGTGCTAATCCAAGATCTTATCTATCTCCATTCCAAATTTTAGCCAAATCCGTCCAGTAGTTTTTGCATGAAGGAGTAACAAACATACACACACACACACACACACACACACACACACACACATACACACATACAAACTTTCGCCTTTATAATATTAGTGTGATAGTGTGATGTTCCCCCTCAGGTACGATAGTAAAGGACGGCTCGGGGCGAGTGGTGGGCGACCTGCAGGGGGAAGGCACGATGTTCGTGGCGGCGCGCGGGGGCGCGGGCGGCCGAGGAAATAAGTTCTTCCTCACTGACACTGAGCAGGTGGGTTAGATTCAACCATAGTACATCTAATAGTAAAACTATTTATTTATTTATTTATTTATTTAATTAATTGTTTAATTAGAACGGACCTTTTAAGTCCAATTACACTAATTAAATTAAATTACACAATAAAAATAAATACAGAAAAAAAAAAACTAAATAAATAAAGAACTATATACATATATCGTCTACTGTGAACCACATTTGGCACAAGCATAGTGAGCTCAGTTGTTTTTTATAAATTCATACTTAGCCGATTACTGCATCTATATGGATTTAGATTTTTTTTAAATCCCATTGGATTCCAATTCCCGTTCTTCAATCAAGTCTCAATGGGTCAACATGATTTTTTGCATTAGTAAAGTTAAAGATCTACACAGTGGCATAGTCTACAGTTTTATCCCAGGAAATCAAAGAGTTTCCACTGGGTTTTTAAAATCCTAAACCCACGTGGACGAAGTTTCGGGTATCAGATGGTTTGATAAATAAATTGAAGTTTGTAATTTCCATTAATTCCATTTTATCAGCTTGTATGCGTTCACTTGCGACATTGGCCTTTCCAAGAGCGCGCCACCGAACACGGTGCTCAACTTTCCTCGCCACTTTCCTTCACTTCACACACTTCAGGTCATCAGTCCATCGGGCTGGAGGTCTGAGGCTGAAAACGCCTGCCCTGCGTCCTACGACATTAATACATTATTACATTTTATTTTTTTTTAATTTATTTTATTCACAATAATTTTACCTGTCTTTAAAATTTGGTATCTCGCCAAACTGGTGGGCCAGTTTGTTGGCGAGGTGGCGCTCTTAACTTTATGCTACTTACTATCCATACTAAATCTATAACTGCTTCTAATAAACTATATTAAATATTTACTTAAACCTAACTGTTAACTAAACAAACACATGACCTGCCCACAGCTATCATCCTTTGCGCTATGTCGGTCGCCTTTGTTCTTCTGCGAATTTCCTTGTTCTGGATTTTATCCCTGAGACTGATACCCAACATAGCTTGTTCCATAACACACTGTGCAACTTTTAGTTTGTGGACGAGGCCAACTGTCAGTGTACACGTTTACGAAGCATGTTATTAAACTTAAACTTAAAACTACAACGGTCTTGAAAGCGGCCAGGTCTAAGAAGAATTATTGGTGTATAGCTGTGAAATGCAACTGACTGACAGCCAAACTTTCGCTGTTATAAGAGTTGCATGGATATGTTTTCTCAGGAACCAATGGTGGCAGAGTACGGCGCAGTGGGCGAGAGTAACCACTACACGTTGGAAGTGCGCTCAATGGCTCACCTGGGGCTCATAGGGTTCCCCAACGCTGGGAAGAGCACCCTGTTGAGGGCTATCACTCGCGCGCGGCCTACAGTGGCGCCCTATCCCTTCACCACGCTGAGGCCGCATATAGGTGAGAATATAATACTTTGTTATGGAAAAATACATATTAAATTGATTTCAAACTACGGAAATATAATATAATATATAAATATCGCTCACCCAATAATATTACATCTAAGTGTGAACACTGACATTTAAAAGTAGAGTGAGCGATATTTATATATTATATTATATTTCCGTAGTTTGAAAGCAACTTTAAACTTTGTCAATATATTTTGTGGCATAACTTTGTCAATTGCTCATCCTACTTCCTTCTAATATTATAAACGCGACAGTTTGTATGTATGTATGGATGGATGTTTGTTACTCTTTCACGCAAAAACTACTGGACGAATTTGGTTGAAATTTGGAATGGAGATAGATTATACCCTTTATTTAACACATAGGCTACGTTTTATCCTGAAAAAGCAATGATTTTACACGGGATATTAAAAACCTATATCTACGGAAACGATGTTGCGGGCATCAGCTAGTAGTAAAATACTTTGACCAAGTGTATTTGGAAAAGGTTTTTTTTTACTTTGACAAAGTTTCACCATCAATTTTATCAACTAAAGTTTTTCCATGAACACTTGACAAAGTTTTACTAGGAACACTTGACAAAGTTTTACCAGGAATACTTGACAAGTTTATTCCATGCACACTTGACAAAATTTATTCCATGAACACTTGACAAAGTTCTACCATTATATTAAAGACTTATAGTAATACTTTGTCAAAATCTCAATAGTACTTTGTCAAAGACTCATTTGTATTAAATTAGTTTTATTTTCAGGTATGGTTCCGTATGACGACTACGAACAGGTCGCTATTGCAGATTTGCCGGGTTTGATTCCCGGCTCACACAAAAACTATGGGTTAGGTAAGAAAATTAAATAGTATCATCTTTTTTTTTAAATGTTACAATAGAACTTAAAGCTAGGCTATCTAATTACTATACGAATCATGCCCGCGTGGAATGGTGCCAATAATACTGGCTGCATTTCCACCCTGGACAGCCAGGCTGATCCGATTCTATCATCTTGGTCAATTTCTATTTCTTGTCTTGGTTTTATGTCTTGTACGCCGCCTGCCCTCCCACGGCTAAACATGAAGGAAACGTGTGTCGGGGCGAAATGTGCGTCAAGTAGTTTTGTATTGTGGTGGTGCGTATTGCTTGCTTGGTGGCTGGCTTTTCCTGCATGTTTATCAGTGGGAGGGAGGGCGGTGCATGTCGCATGCTGCATGTTGTACCATACAGATTTGTCTGTTTCAGCGGATTATAGCAAATTAAGCTTTTGGTTCCTTAAGGGGCAAAGGACGGCTCTGCCCGCGAAATTCAAATTTTATTTGGTTTTTCGCAATTTGTAAACTAATACGACAAAATAGGCTTATGGCATTCTAGTTGTGACAATGACAGTATCATTTTCATGTGTTTATATAAAAATCATTACTTAATAAGGTCCAGTTTAAGAAATTAGCTCTAGTATCGACTAATTTGTGAGTTACATTCGATACTAGAGCTAATATCTTAAACTGGACCCTTTCAAGTAAAGTTTTTTATATAAATAGGTGGGAATGATACTGTTATTGTCGCACATAGAATGCCATAAGCCTACTTTGTCGTATTACTTTACAAATTGTGAAAAACCAAATTAAATTTGAATTTCGCGGGCAAACCCGTCTCATCCACCTCAAAGGACTAACTTGTAAAGGGATAAAAAACCTGTCTCAGTTCTCCATTGCAGATGAATATGTTTTCTTTTTCAGGCATCCAATTCCTGCAACACGCAGAAAGGTGTAGGGGTCTGATATTTCTTCTAGATGGCACAAACGACCCCCTAAAGCAATACAAGACCCTAAACCACGAGCTAAAGCAATACAGCGCACAGTTAGTGCAAAGACCCCGCTGTGTGGTGCTCAACAAGATGGACGTGCCGCGAGTTGCGGAGATATACCGGAACATATCAACACACATACGAACTAAGTCTGTTGGGGAAACGGCGGTTATCGGCATTTCCGCCAAAACTGGACACAATATCAGCGAATTATTGAGGGTTATACGACAAATGTATGATGAAGGTGAAGATAGTGATAAATCACACTAATATTATAAAAGCGAAAGTTTGTATGTGTGTGTGTGTATGTTTGTTACTTCTTCACGCAAAAACCACTGGACGGATTTGGCTAAAATTCTAGATATATATATATATAGATATATAGATATAGATGGAGATAGATAGTATCCTGGATTAGCACATAGGCTACTTTTTATCCCGGAAAATCAAAGAGTTCCCACGGGATTTCAAAAAACCTAAATCCACGCGGATGAAGTCGCGGGCGTCAGCTAGTAAATTATTATAATTAGGTGTGTTTTGTACTGAATCCCCACCGCTAACCTCTTGTTAAGTAACATATACAAATGTACGAAGGTGGAACGTGTTTGTGCGACCGCGCTATTGGTTCGTCATTAAACCCTTGTAATGTTGGCAGAAAGCTATCTACTAGTGAACACTAGTGTTTCGTACTGAACTAAAAGAAAGATGACTGATAAACCAATAACTCAACAGAAAACGCCCCTGCTGTCATACACTTTGTATCACTAAATTGATCGATAATCACCCGCTGCGCAGGTTCAATATCTTTGGTGTAGCTAGGTCTAAGAAGGGTTAATACTAACCTGTCCTCCCTCTTAGGTTGACATTTATAGAGTGCACATTGACTATGCCTAGGCTCAAGACGCTGATAAAACGAGACAGCGATATACTGCTGACATAAAACCATCTCGTTTTAATTGAGGCCTAAATCTGAGCAAAATCAAAGTTCGCTCTAAAGATGTTGGCCTGAATCTCAATTTAAAAAAATGTGATGGAGTAATTTACGTACTCCACTCACAAGCCTTGTCCCTACGTCGTAATTCCTGATTTTTGAGGGTCGGAACCCTTCCCAATGATCATATAATGCCCCACCATTGTTTCCATCATGCTTCAAGATAATTCGTCATGTAATAAGAAAATACTTAAATATTAAGTAGGTACTAGTTAAGTAGAAAAAAAAATGAAAAATAATTTGTAAATAGTTTTAAATTTTAATAATAAATTATAGAATGTAATATTGTTGTTTTAATTAAACTATTAAAGGCTAGAGATTTGGTGAAGATTCGGAAACGACGAACTTTATATATAGTGTAAAATAAGTGGATAAGAAAACTTATATATATTTTTAAATTACTCAGGAATGTTTGTTCAGCTAAATTACTATTAAGTACTTACTATGCCCTATGTCAGTCTATAATCATTTATGGGATAAAAGCATGGGGTGGTGCTTCCAAAACCACCTTATTAACCATAGAAAGAGCGCAACGCGCCGTACTCAAAGTAATGACCTTTAAAAAATATACTTACCCTACCCACCTTTTATATTCTGAGCTAGAGGTACTTACAGTTCGTAAATTATTTATAAAACACGCGATAATTGCACAACATAAAATTCAACCAGTTCCTGCAATTAGGCGTACAATACATAGAGTGTATAATATCCCTCAACAAAAAACAGGTTTCGCTCAAAAATTCATAAATTATCTAGGACCGAAACTATACAACGCAATAAGCAAAAAGACAATGCTAAAAGATTTTACAACATAAGTAATAAATTGAAAACGCAATTAATGAAGTATCTTAATGTTCTAAATTATAACGAAACAGAGGATCTTCTGATTAAAATAGTATGATATTAGTAGTAGTAGTATGACAAACTGCAAACATAAACAACACACAATGCACAATCACACGCAAACACACAAACACACACACGCATACTCCACATATACACACATGCACACATACATACATACCACAAAATTCACGTAAGCGCACACGCACGAAAACCTATAGGCTTAATATTTACTAACAATAACATTACATTACATTACATTACTAATATTTATTACTAGTGATGCAGGATAAGAACTCGGTCTCTAAAAACTCGTAACTCAATGTACGCACAAAGGAGTGACAGGCAGTTGGATTGCATGATACCTCACAACAATGCCGCGTGTGCGTAACTACAATCACTACCTACCCTCCATTAAAATATATTATTAAGACTTTTTATTTTTATTGGTACACTATGATTGATTATAACGCTGTTGTATTGGTACGGTTTTGCATGTCCGACCATCAGCGCACCATATTAACACATTTAAATTAAGTTCTTAGGAACGGGAGAAGTCAACCCACTGTAATACAGTGTTTACTAGCACAGGGGTTGTCAAACCTATATTTTAAGAACTAAGAATGAATAAATGATAAATAAATAAATGATAAAAAATTCCAAATTGTTTGAGTTCTCTTAGAAAATGTAGTTTTGGAAAAATGCCTTTTTCTAGGTCTAAAGGTTGGTTAAAATTATTTGCTATCGGCTATAAAAGACGTTAACCGATATGGTTTTCTGATTTTTTGGGAGACATCTGATTTCGTTCGAAGCGGTACGTCCTTGTCCGTCAATCGGCGACCAATTTTTTGTCGCCAAAAATGAAACAAAAATTGCAGTATTGCACACGACTCGCAAAAAACAGTAAAAAAATCCATACTAATATTATAAATGCGAAATATCTGTCTATCTGCTACCTTTTCACGGCCCAACAGTTTAACCAATTCTGACAAAATTTGGTCAAAATTTTTATCCTGGAAAGTCAGAGTTCCCACGGGATTCATAAAAACCCATCCGCTTAACCGATTTTTATATTTGGAACCGAGGTAGCTTGCGTCCCTGTAATTGACATAGGCAACTTTTTATCTCGGAAAATCAAACAGTTCCCACGGGATCTAAATCCACGCAGACGAAGTCGCAGGCATCCCAAAGTTTATAATAAAAGAATTTGCCGACAAAAAATCGGTCGTGGACGCAGCGCCTTCCTTATATTATTTGCAGTAATTAGCAGAATAAAACAATCATTTTGTAGGCAAAATATAGTATTTAATGCTGAGTAAAATGCCACTTGGCAAGTACACGCTAGGAGGGGCCCTGCAGCGGCGCGACCAGCTCGCCCGGCTTCTTCATCTTCTGCTTCCTTATCCTGTTCGGTTGCAGCTTCATCTGGAAGGAAATTATAAGCATTACTATTAGCCTTAATTCACACGAGCGCTATAAAAGCGTTGCGTTAGAACCTGGCGTTGGGGGGGTATTAACGTTGTAAGTATTTAAAAAAAAATTGGTTGTCTGTAAAGTCGGTTGACTGACGATAGTTGAACGTGACAACAAAGGCCGATTGTGCTTCTTTGTCGCTCGTTCCGCGCTCTCGCTTGCACTTCAAGCCTTACATGGAACGCCTCAGAGCGAGGTAACGCCGCATGAGTCATGTTTTTTCGTGCGTGCAGCCGGCTATATCGAATTATAAGACGTTGTCACGTCAAAAAGCGTTGTCGTGTGAACAGATTCTTGGGAATGCATTTGTTCTATTTGAACGCTTTTTTAACGGACGTTGAAAAAGCTCTCGTATGAATGATGCCTTAGCGGTTTAACCGACGTCAAAAAAGGAAGAGGTTCTCTATTTGACTGTATGTTTTCTTTTTTTGTATGTTTGTTACGCGATTACTCCGCCAAGTATGAACGGATTTTGATATTTTTAGGGTTCCGTACCTTAAAAGGAAAAACGGAACCCTTATAGGATCACTTTGTTGTCTGTATTTCTGTCTGTCTGTCCGGCCGTCCGTCGTGTCTGTCAAGAAAACCTAAAGGGTACTTCCCGTTGACCTAGAATCATGAAAGGCAGGTAGGTAGGTCTTATAGCACAAGTAAAGGAATAAAACCGAAAAACGTGAATAGTACTGGTACGTACCTTATAGTGCACTTCACGTACATGCCGGTACAGGGAGGAGTACCAGCCAAAAGCAGCACCGCACTGAGCGCATCGGTACGGCGTTTCGCTGGTATGCATAGCCACTATGTGGTACTTCAGCTTTGCTGCGTTCTGGTACGACAGTAATCTGATATTAGTTAATTGATCTATCTATACTAATAAATAAAATGGAAGTGTCTGTCTGTAATTTCGAAATAAATACCTCATATTAACGATACCATAGCTGAACCAGGCGCTTTTAAAAATTTTGTCTGTCTGTCTGTCTGTTTGAACGGGCTAATCTTCAGAACGGCTGAGCCTATTTTGACGGGGCTTTCACAGACAAGTAGAGGATTAGCCAAGGAGGTAACAGAAGCTACTTTTTAACCGACATTCAAAAAAGGAGGAGCTGTGAAGATTTCTGAAAGGATTTGCGTTAATTTTTTTTAATCCATAGAGAATCTTTGCGACATTGTTCCGTAAGGAATTTGGATTCGAAGTCCTTAATCCTGATGCTACAAGGGATCTGACCAATTCACGCGGCTGCGGACATCATCTAGTTACCTATCCATGCTAATATTATAAATGCGAAAGTATGTCTGTCTGTCTGTCTGTCTGCTAACTTTTCACGGCCCAACAGTTTAACCGATTCTGACGAAATTTGGTACAGGGTTAGCTTATATCCCAAGGACGGACATAGGCTACTTTTTACCCCGGAAAATCAAAGAGTTCGCATGGGATTCCTAAATACCCATCCGCTTAATCGATTTGTATGAAAAGTACCGAGGTAGCTTGCGTGAGGTTGATTGACATAGGCTTTTTATCCCGGATAATCAAACAGTTCCCACGGGATCTTTAAAAACCTAAATCCATGCGAAAGAAGTCGCGGGTATCCTCTAGTTAAAAATAATGCTGAGCGCTCACCGGATAAGACTTGCCGCACACGTGGCATAGATTCTCCTTCTTCTCCTTGTTCTTGTGCACGTTCTGCATGTGCACGTACAGGGAGGTGTGGCACTTGAACGGCTGCGACATACAGACAATCATTTTACAAAACCGGCCAAGTGTGAGCCGAATTCGCACACCAAGGGTTCAGTACCATCGGCATCGTACAAAAAAAGATATATCTAACACTTTTATATAGAACACTGCAAGTTAATTTTAGTTTCTAACCCCCGACCCAAAATGCACTCCGCATTCAGTTTTCGGATTTATTCCTTTACTTGTGTTATATAAGAACTACCTACCTGCCAAATTTCATGGTACTAGGTCAACGGGAAGTACCCTATAGGTTTTCTTGACAGACGGACGAACTATTTTTTTTTTTTATTCACTATAGGTAAGCGCTTGACCACAATCACACCTGATGGAAAGTGATGATGTGGTCTGAAATGGGACGCGTTTACCTAGAAGGTGCCTATTCACTCTTGTTTTAAAGATACCCGGATTGTAATTATTTATTAAACTAACAGACAAACAGACAGACAGACAGACAACAAAGTGATCCCATAAGGGTTCCGTTTTTCCTTTGGAGGTACGGAAGCCTAAAATATCTGTGGGCTAGGCCTAATAGTGAGCTGGCTATATGGGTATACCTTGTTGCACAGCTGGCATCGGAACTTGATCTTGTTGAGGTGCTCCCAGTCGATGTGGTCTCGTAGCCGCGTTTTGTTCACGAACTTCTTTCCGCACTCGTTGCACATGAATCTGTCAACCAAATATTATTTGATTAAAAAAAATCGGCCAAGTGTGAGACGGAGTCGCGCACCGAGGGTTCCATAGGGTTCCGGAGGGTACCGTCCGGGTATTTTTTCCGACATTTTGCACGATAAATCAAAATGCATAAAAGTGATCCTATAAGGAGAGATTTATTAGGGACTAGATGATGACTTCGTCCACGTTTATTAAGTTTTCTTGAATCCCGTGGGAACTGTTAATTTTCCGGGACAAAAAGTTGCCTACGGTACGGTCGAAGCGTCCCATTAAAAATCAAGGATATATACAAACGAAAGAATAGTAACCAGGCTACATAAATCTTAATGCTAGGTCCACACTCACGTGAAGTCCTTCTCGGAGACGTGTCGCCGCGACACGCGCAAGTGTTGGCGGAACGTCGCGACGGACGCAAAGCGCTTGTCGCACAGCCCGCAGTGCAGCTCGTTGTTGTCCCGCGCCTTTACACGGGAGGAAAAGAGACATAAATACAATAAAACCGGCCAAGTGCGAGTCGGACTCGCATACTTCACCCGCGTGGATTTCGATTTTTTTTAAAAGTAAACTCTTTGATTTTCCGGGATAAAAAGTAGCCTATGTCCTTCCCCGGGATGTATCCTAAGTCTGTACCACATTTCATTAAAATTGGTTCAGCAGTTGGGCCGTGAAAACGTAGCAGACAGACAGACAGACACACATTTATAATTATTGTATTTTTTTTGTGACATTGTATTTTTTAATTAATTACCTACCATTAAATTAACTCAAAATTGTTATTTACATTTCATAATTTTCATAATTGTTAACAATAGAATTGTAATTGTTTTAATCACCAATGTTATACTTTGCAGCGCCCTGACGGGGCTTCATGTTGTAATAATATTTTTTATGATGAAGACATGAATGCAAATAAAGAAAGAATAAAGAATATAATATTAATAGTATGGAGTATGGATACTGCAAAATAATGACAACATATGTGATTTAGCAAATATCATACAGATGGCGCTTTAGTAATACAACACATTTCAATTATTTTTTGTGCGTTGTAATCACAAATTCACGGTTTTCGGATTTTTTCCTTTACTTGTGCTACAAAACCTATTTATCTGCCAAATTTCATGATTCTAAGTCAACGGGAAGTACCCTATAGGTTTTCTTGACAGATGGACAGACACAATGAAGTGATCCTATAAGGGTTCCTTTGTTCCTTTTGAGGTACGCAACCCTAAAAATCGTGCGAGTCTGACTCGTACACGAAGGCTTTCATACCATCGTGCAAGAAATAACACTTTTTAAATTTTTCATTTTGAAATTTTAATTATTTGTTGTTAAAGAAATACATATTCTGTGAAAATTTCAACTCTACCTATTACGGTTCACGAGATACGGCCCCCTGACAGACAGACAGACGGATAGCGGAGGCTTAGTAATAGGGTTCTCGCTGACACTCTTCGGGTATGACATCCACAAAAAAATAATAAGCTACAGGTGTTCAGTGGTAAATACTCGCCTTATGGCTCCGCATGTGTCGTCCCAGGTTCGATTTCCACTGGTACACTTTGCCGCAGCGCGGACACGGGTATCTGTTTTGTCCTCTGTGCAGCACACTGTCAAAATCAAAATGAAATCAAGTGCGAGTCGGACTCGCGCACCGAGGGTTCCGTACTCGGGTATTTTTTCGATATTTTGCACGATATATCAAAAATATTATACAAAAAAATAAATAAAAATCTGCTTTAGAATGTACAGGTAAAGCCCTTTCATATGATACCCCACTTGGTATAGTGGTCTTACTTTGAAAATATAAACACATTTTAATTTTTATGATGTAACCTCAAATTCATGGTTTTTAGATTTATTCCTTTACTTCTGCTATAAGACTTACCTACCTGCAAAATTTCATGATTCTAGGTCAACGGGAAGTACCCTATAGGTTTTCTTGACAGACACAACGGGCGGACGGACACAGAGACAGACAAAAAAGTGATTCATACGGGTTCTGTTTTTCCTTTTGAGGTATGGAACCCTAAAAAAAAGTGAGTTCCATCTCACTTCAAGTGGTATCTGTAGGTCTTCCTGGAGCTGAACATTTTGCCGCACTCCACGCACTGCGGCTTCTCCGGCAGCGGCTCCTTGCTGCGCGTCCGAGCCACTCCGTTGGCCTTTATCGGCTCCTGAGGACAAACATTTTCTTTCTTAAAAAAAAAAAGAATATTTTTTTTTCTCTCTCGCCTGGCTTTACAAAGATTAGCCAATGTCAAGTTTGTAGTTATTTATAACAAGTTAGTTAAACGATACAAGTATGGACCCCGTCTGTGCAGGCGCTCGCCGACACACGCACGGCACCCCCTTAGAGCGCTTTCCAGTCAGTTTTAACAAAAAAAAAACACTCCGAAAAGGCAGAGCACGCCCGCCAGCCAACACCAACACGACGAAGTCCAAAAGAATATTAGCTATGTTAGTCATGACTAATATTCCCCTTTTCCCATCCAACTAAAGGGCCGGCCACACAGGCCGCGTATGCGTCGCGTCGCGCGTAGACATAGCGCGTAGCATTGCGTTGTAATGTATGGAACTGTATGAGACATGGCATACCGCTTGCGTGGCGTGAACGTTCACGTAGACGTAATGCGTGCAGTTATGTCTACGCATTCACGCGCGTCACAAGCAAGTGTCACGTGTACGTGCGCGCGTGTCAATCGGCTTTAAACGTAAAACTTGTGCCAGGAGGGGGTACGACAATACTGCAACGGGTGGGATTTGAACCGCCGACCTTTCGGAATTCAGTCCGCTCTTTAACCGTTGAGCTATTGAGGTATTTCTCTACAAAGTGTAACCAGAACGCTTGCAAAAACATAGCATTATTATTCTACTACCTTAACACATCCAATGCCATATAAACCTTTTCTTGCAGTTTTAGTGATTTAGTATTTTTCAAACCCGCATTGTATAGCGTGCAAAACTCGGGTCAATGCCCCACCTGCGACGCGGCATTGACTTCAAGTGACATATTTACGTAACGTTCGTTGATAGGTCAACGATGAGCGTCAGTCAAATGTTTTATTTGCAATATATTGTGAGCTTGTAAAAAATACAGGATCTTTGAATTGTACTCTTAATGTCAACTGTTTCTATCAAAAATTAACAGAAAATCTTACTTTTATAGTATGCAGACTGTCTATATGCCTCTCCAACTCTTTCTCTTGTACAAAACTCTCCTCACACTGTACACAGCCAAACTCTCTTTCTGCCTCTGCCAAATTATCTGTTGCATCAAACTCTAAGTCACTGGTTACGTCTAAACTCTCCTTAATTTTGATTGCTTTCTTTTTCTTTATCTTCACTTTCTGTTTTGATTTCTTCTTTGGAGTCTGTAAATTAAAAGAAACTTTTTCATAGACAACTACATGACATAAACCAATACATACATACGTAACTACCTATGCAAAAGTGTGTTTGGTTTATTGGTTTGTGAGTTTTTCCTCCAATCACGTTACAACGGAGCAACGGATTGATGTGATTTTTTGCATGGGTATAGTTAATAAAATGTAAAGTGAAACAGGCTACTTATTACCACAGAATACCCTTTCAAACAAAAAAAAATATATACCGATGAATTGAGAACCTCCTCCTTTTTTGGAAGTCGGTTAAAAATTAAAGAGTTCCAGCAAAAATTTATATTAAAAATCTAAAGACAAGAATCGACAAAGTCGCGGGCAACATCTAGTATGGAATAAATTGCCCAAGGATGTGGTTATGTCAAGCTCTGTTAATCTGCAGCTTGAATAGAATAGAATAGAATAGATTTTTATTCAAATAAACTTTTACAAGTGCTTTTGAATCGTCAAATAATTTACCACTGGTTCGGAATGTTCCTACCGAGAAGAACCAGCAAGAAACTCGGCGGTTGCTCTTTTCAATTGTTCAATTTACAATAATATTCTTCCCTTGATTGCGGTAGAATGACAGTTACAATGTCACGATCGCAATCACCTCTGATTGGTTAACGCTCGCTCACTATTGGCTACGATGCATTGTTGCAAAATGAATACTTTGCTCACTCAGTGAGAAAAAGTGTTCAATTTTTCTTGAGACAACACTTTTTCTCACTGAGTGAGTAAAACAACTTTAAACAGCTTTAGCTCACTGGTTTTAGACAGCAAAGGCATTCTTTTTAACCCCCGACCCAAAAAGAGGGGTGTTATAAGTTTGACGTGTGTATCTGTCTGTGGCATCGTAGCTCCTAAACTAATGAACCGATTTTAATTTAGTTTTTTTTTGTTTGAAAGGTGGTTTGATCGAGTGTTCTTAGCTATAATCCAAGAAAATTGGTTCAGCCGTATGCAAGTTATCAGCTCTTTTCTAGTTACTGTAACCTTTACCTTATAATTTTTTAATTTACACTTGTTATTGAGCTAGTGAGGTGAAAATATAATGAGTGTAAATTCCTCACCTTTTTCTCCTTAACAACCTTGGTCTTCTTATCCAATACCAGGTCATTGACAAAGGTCTCGGGCTCACAGTGGGTGTCGCTGTCGGTGGCCTCGTGCTTCACCTCCCCGTCCGAGGGCTCGTCCTTCACCCCCCTGTCCAACTCCGTCTTCACACTCTCCACCTCCGGGTAGCTGATGCTGTGCAGGAGTTTAGTAGACAGCTGGGATTTGGGGTACTTATGTATTGTGTCCTGGAACAAGGAGGAGGTTCTCATTTCGTCAGAATCTTTTTTTCAAAAAAAAAATTCATTCCTTTTGATGGTCAGAATTGTTACCCGACTGTGGCAAAGCCAAAAGGAAGGGTTATGATTTTAGCAGTCTATGTATATGTATGTATGTATGTTTGTATCCAGATTCTGTGTGTGATGGTTTAGTGAACACTAGGTTTTTAACCAGGTGTAGCATAATTTAATACAGTGTGGATACTAAAAATGGTGAAATAAAAAATTTCCAAAAAAAAAAAAATAGCCACAAACATTAAAAAGTAAAAATTAATTTAATTCATTACCAAATATATGATGTATACAAGAGTTAATGTAGTTCTATATTAACATTTGTTGGAGTCAGTGCCAATGTGGAGTCACAACATGAAGAAATTGAATTGAATTGAATGGTTTGTGTGGCTCATTGGCATCGGCCTACCTGGTGGATGACGCTGAGTAGCTCTGTGTAGCACTCCTTCACCTGAGTCTTGAATCTGTGGAAGCGCCGCAGCACGGCGCCGCACTCCCAGCACACTTGCAAGCACGATGACATCTCTATTGATATCTTGAAGGTAACAAATTCATTCACGGGTCAACATAATTTTTGCATGGTTATAGTTAAAGACCTGTAGATCTAGATGTTATTTTTTGTTCAGGAAAATCAAAAAGTTTCTTTGTGATTTTTAAAAAACTAAATCCACGCGAACAAAGTCACAGGCATCAGCTAGTACTGTACTTATAATAATGTACTTTATAAAGTAAAAACTAGTAAGTACATGATATAGTAATATTCCACTGGTTTCTGCTAGAAAAACTTGAAACTGAGCATTGTAGGCATAAATCAGATATATAGAGAACTAGAGGATGCCCGCCGCTTCGCCCGCAAGGAATTTGGTTTCTTTGAAATCCCGTAGGAACTCTTTGATTTTCCAGGATAGATAGTAGCCTATGTCCTTCCCCGGGAAGTAACCCAAGTCTGTACCAAATTTTTAAAAAATTGGTTCAGTGGTTAAGCTGTGAAAACGTAACAGACATACAGACGGACAGACAGACACACTTTCGCATTTATAATATTATACTAGAGGATGCCCGCGACTTCGTCCGCGTGGATGTAGGTTTTTGAAGATCCCGTATTAACTGTTTGGTTTTCCAGGATAAAAAGTAGCCTATGTCCGTCCCCGGGATCGGTTAAACTGTTGGGCCGTGAAAAGGTAGCAGACAGACAGATAGACAGACAGACACACTTTCGCATTTATAATATTAGTATGGAGGATAAGTTTATATTACTTAATAAGTATGGATATATTTTTGCAACCATCTAAAGCACTACAATACAAGTTCGGTACTTGCTCAAAATCAATAGGCTTAATGTATATAAACTCTTTTACGTTGTAGAGATGTATTTTAGTTCAACTTACTGATATTTCATTCAGAATTTGTGTATAAAGTTGCTGTATATCGCTGCCTTCAATGTAGAACATATTCCTCCCTGCACTCAAACAGGCTGAACATAATTCGTTCATATTTAACTTTTATTAGGTGTTTTTATTATTTTACTAGTAAATAAATGCCGTAATTTGTAAATAATTATCGATTTTAATAATGTTTACAGAACGACAAAGCGTCCCTTTAGCCCTTTCATTGTCAAAAATGTACCTACTCTGTGGTCAAACTCACAGACTAGTAATATGGTCAAAATGACATAAAAAAACAAAAGTATGTCAATGCTACCAATATTTTGACCCAAAAATAAGGGTCTCTGCAAAACGGGGCATGTTTCTAGTCATATGTGTAAAGGTAAATCACAGTTTTAATAGCTGGTTCACACAGGCTGCGTAAACGTAGACGTAGCGCGTCCCATTGCGTTGTTACATTATATTGGAACTGTATGAAACATGGCACAAAGCTTGTGTAAAGCGTGGACGTATGCGCGGGGTGTGTAAGAGGTTTACGCGCGTTACTACTTACTGCGCACGTGTCACGTGTACGTACTTAGTGTGAATCGGCCTTAAATCTAGCGCAATCGTTTATCGTTTTCCGCAGGGATTATGAATGAGTCTAGCAATAAAATACCTGTTATTTTAGTTTTCTAGGGATTTTTCAACTAAAGTGTATTCTAGCAAAATCCTCTCCAAAGTTCTAACTTCTTACCCCGTTAATTATTTATTATTGAACTTGTAAGAAGAATAAGTATTCATTAATCCTAATATTTAAATCCATACTAATATTATAAATGCAAAAGTGTGTGTTTGCTACTTTTTTAACCCATTTTGATGAAATTTAGTACAGAGTTAGATTACATCCCGGGGAAGGACAAAGGCTGCTTTTTATCCCGGAAAATCAAAGAGTTCCCACGGGATTCTTAAAAGCGCATCTGTTAAACCGATTTATGTGAAATTTGGTAACTGTAGAGATGGCTTGTATTCCAGAAAATGATAGTAGCAACTTTTTATCCTGGAAATTCAAAGAGTTCCCACTTTGGACTTCGTCTGTGTTGTGGTGTTGATGTTAGCTGGCGGGCGTGCTCTGCCTTTTTGGTGTTTTTTTTTTTGTTAAAACTGACTGGAAAGAGTTCTAAGAGGGTGCCGTGCGTGTGTCGGCGAATGCCGGCACAGACGGGGTCCATATTTGTATAGTTTTGTTAACTTGTTACGAACACAAAGATATTGGTTACAAATTACTACAAACTTGACATTGGCTAATCTTTGTAAAGCCAGAGAGAGAAAAAAAAGTTTTTTTTTCTTTAAATCTGGCTTTGCTCTGATTAGCCAATGTCAAGTTTGTGATATTTTCAAGCCATTGAATTTATACAAGTATGGACTCCGTCTGCGCCGGCGCCCACCGACATACGCGCGGCGCCCCTTTAGAGCGCTTCCCAGTCAGTTCCACCACCAAAAAACACCAACTAACACAAAAACCAGCCACTCAACAAAAAAAAAAACACTCCAAACAAGCACAGCACGCGCGCCAGCAAACGCCATCGCAGACGAAGTCCAAAAAAAAAAAAAAGAGTTCTCACAGGATTAAAAAAAAAACTAAACCCACGCAGACGAAGTCGCGGGTAGTCAGAAATAAAACAACCAAAACTTTTAAAACTGTATCTTGTATTTTTACTACTTTTCAACTCTGACACATTTGGTGCATTTTGGGTTGTACACGATCTCTTAACATTGACAGGTTTAAATATGCTATCCTTTTCACAATTTAACCTTCAGAAAAGGATAGCACATTAAACCTGTCAATCTAGGTATAGTCCATACAAAATGACTTTTTACGCGCCATTTTAACTCTATTGGTCAACACAACAGTCATGTCAAAAGTATGGTTCACCTTTAAGGTGGAAGCGAAGGGCCTGCCCGTAAAATTCAAATTTAATTTGGTTTTTCGCAATTTGTAAACTAATACGACAACGTAGGCTTATGCTATTTTAATTGCGACAATGGCAGCATCATCCTCACAGGTTTATATAAAAAATTTTACTTAAAAGGGTCCAGTATAAGAAATTAATTCTAGTATAGACTATTCTCACAAATTAGTCGAGTTATGAGTATACAGATTATAAAGAGCTCTATAAATCCCAGCCTCAGATTATGAAGACAAAGCACCCTATTCTTATTTTTCTTTCGTCACTGTATCTTTTTCTTTATTTTTCTTATGTTTTTTCTTTTTCTTTTTGGTCGGATCTTTTTTCTTATTCATGTCATTGTACTTGAGTAATCTTTTATACATTTTCAGCAACTGTTTCGCGTCTTTTTCCATTTCCTTCGTAACTTGTTTGATTCCTACTTGTACATCTTTACCTTCTTTGTTTTCATCTTCTAGATCAGTCTCTTTTGGTACTTCTGGCACTACAGGATCGACATATTTGGTAGAACCTTGCAATGTATTGAAATGTTCAATGGAACCTTCTACGAATTCACTTATCTCTGCCAACACTTCTTTATCACCTTCTGCATCACTTTCTGTAACTTGTTCTATCTTCTTTTTAGATTCTTCTAGCTTTCTTTTTAGTTCTTTATTCTTTTTCCTCAAAGCATTTAGTATATTTGACGTAGTTAGTACTCTCTTAACTTTTTTGCTGCCTAAATAACGATCGCGCCACGATATATTTTCTGTTTCGTCATTAGTTTTACTGTCCTGTAAACTGGTCTCGTTTTCTCCATTTTCGTCATTCTCGTCTTCTCCTTCTTCTTCATTTATAACAATTACATCGTCGTTGTTTATTTCATCTATTTTTGCCGATAAAGCGGCAATTTCGGCGGCCGTCGGTTCTTTTGACACCGAAATACCTTCGACTTCATAACACGAAGAGTCATCGGAAATTTCGAGAATCTCATAAATATCATCGTCGTCATCATCTAAAGACACTATATCATCACAAACTAGTATATCTTTTTCTTGAGGATCATCAAATACAGTCTCAATTTCTTTATCTTGTTGATCAATTTCTATATCTTCTGGTATCACTACTATATCTTCTTCTTTATTTTTATCGTGAATGTTGACAACTGTAGAGTTTCTTTCTGGTTCCTCTTCAAGTTCTTTTCGAATCACGACTACATTCTCTTCTTCTCTAAAAAAGTTTTGATCAGCACCCTCACGAAAATCCGACTTGGATTTCTTAGATTTCTTTTCCTTTTTAGATTTCTTCTCTTTCTTTTTCTTCTTTTTACGCTTGTCACCTTCATCATCTGACACACAAACCACTTCTGACTTTTCAGGTGACTTGGTGTTATTGATCTGTGTTTCTTGTTCTTCATTTTCTGTAATCTCTCCTTCTGATAAATCTTTGTTTGTGTCTGTTATTTCACCTTCCTCTATGGACTCTATACTTTCATTTTTATCTGAGCCTCTTATTTCACCCTCATTAGCTTTCTCCTCTGTCCTTTTTATTTGTTTAGTGTTTTTTGTATTTTGACTACCAATTTCACTACTTGATTCGGAATTATCATTTCCAACTCTGACAATAACAGATCTCATAGTTTGTTGAGTTTCTTTTGATTCAGATTCTTTAAAATTGTCATTTTTTACTTGAATAATAATAGTCTGTATTGCTTGATGTTTTTCCTTTTGACTCTCAACTATTGTATTAACTTCTTCTGTACTTTCACAAGTTTCGACTTCCATATTTGGACTTTTACTAGTATCGATTTCAATAATTGAACTTTTAATCACATCCTGGTCAACATTCAAACTTTTATCTTGAGTACCATTTTCAGTAGTGTCTTTAGGAGGATTAAGTATAGAACTGTTATCACTAAGACTAGATTCTTTTACATTGTTATCAGAATCATTAGTGTCTTTAAGAGTATTTTGTACAGGACTCGTGGATTTTTCATTACTATCAGTATCTTCAGTTTCTTTCGGGGCAATTTCAGGCTGCAGATCTTCTATTATGATTGCTTCTTTACTTTCCTTACTAACATTAGTTTCTTCTTGTTCATCGACTTCAGGAACATACATTTCTTTGTCACTTGTTTTATCTACTTCAGGTTGTGCGCTTACTTCCTCTACTGTCACGGGTATGTTATTTTCTTCACAATTCACATTATTTTTATCATTTGCCTTACTATCATTTTGACTATTTGTATTATTAATATCTTTTTTTTGACTAATTACAGTCGAATCTTGTGACGTATCATTTTCTGATTCACTTTCTGAACTACTTTCCGAGTCTTCGCTAGAACTGGTGAAGTTTTCATAGTTTTTTCTGTCAAAATCTTCTAAAAGGTCCATTTTCTCTGTATCAGATAACTGTAATGTTATTTCATCATGGTCTTCCTCTTTGTCTGACTTCTTATCCTTTTTCTTCTGCTTCTTTTTCTGTTTGGGTTTATTATTACCTGGCTTAGATTGCACTTTATTAACTTCAGATGCTGTGGTTTTTTCTTGTGTATCTGTTTTAGTAGTATTCTCTTTACTAGTACTGGCTTTTGCTTTCGAAGCAGTATCTGTGTTACTAGCTTTTGATCTATTAGTAGTATCTTGGCTACTGTCTTTTGGTTTTGATACTTCACTAGTGTTACTAGTAACATTTGTGGTGATATTTTTGTTTCGATTTAATACAATTTTCTTCTGTTTTGTCTGGGGTACTGTTACAATTAAATTGTTTATTCTTTTTGTCACTGTTTTTGAATTGCCTGGTGTTTGGTCTTTGCTCGGAGAAGGAGCCTTAACTGTGAAAATAAAACGAAAATAAGATTAAATAAATTCATTTTCGTTTTTGAATGAACTAAAAGAGAACATTCAAGTAACATTAATATTTTAAATTTCTTTGGAGATATCAAATTAAAAAGTTCTGCTACAATGCAACATCATGATCATCATTTGTGAATGTGATGATTGTGGTCATCTCTGACTGGCTAATACTATCTCACTATTGGCTATAATGTACAGTTACAGCAAGAATACCATAAATTCAGCCAATCGTAACAATAGCGATTGAAGCTATATGATAGTGAGTTTTGTGTTAAAATAGCAGTTCTCACCGGGCAAGTCTTCAATATTGGGCTTCTCATCCTCACTGCTGATCTCCACCACCTCAGCCGGTTCCTCTTTGATCTCCACCTCGTCTTCTGATGTCTCATCTTTAGTTTTTGACTCGGTTTGCTGTGGTTGTGCTGGTGCTGCTGAATTAAAAATATTTTTTAATTGAATTTAACTAATTTTGACATAGAAACTGATAGACTTTGGGGTCCCAATATGCCAGAATGGTAACCTTGCACCGTAAATAGCAGCGTTGGATCACCCCCTCATTTGATGGATAGATAACATCATCAGAAGCTGCTGGACAGGAATTTTAAGCTAAATGAAACGACGCTGCATCTCTGCTCTTAGCACCTTAGCTGTGTGCAGTGCACTTTAGACTTTTTATATAATCTGATATTTTTATAAGGCTTTCATAGGTGACCTATGTACCAGCCACATTGTTACACACAAACATGAGCCCTGATGATAGCTCAATGGTTGAGGAGTGGACTGAATTCCGAAAGATCGGCGGTTTAAACCCCACCTTTACGCTTGATTGGAGGGAAAAGGGGAGTATTAGTCATGATTAGCGTGGCTAATAGTCTTTAAAAAAAAATTATAGCTCAATCTAAAACTGTAACAATTTGAGAGAATCTGACTGAAATAACTGTAACAATCCAACAAACTCATACACTTTCATTGCCTAAAAACTCAAAGTTTGCTTAAAACACCTTACTCATAGCTTTAGTTTTAAGTTTACGTAGTTAATTATCACCACTAAATCATTTTACAATAACAATTCTGACCATCAAAAGGAGTACAATAGTACCTACTTTGGATAAAAAAATTGGTTGTCTGTAAAGTCGGTTTACTGACGATAGTTGAACGTGACAACAAAGGCCGATTGTGCTTCTTTGTCGCTCGTTCCGCGCTCTCGCTTGCACTTCAAGCCTTACATGGAACGCCTCAGAGCGAGGTAACGCCGCATGAGTCATGTTTTTTCGTGCGTGCAGCCGGCTCTATCGAATTATAAGACGTTGTCACGTCAAAAAGTTAGAGTTTACCATGAGAATTATCTTGCTGTAGCTGGGCTCTAATGGCTCGGGCTCTGGCTTGCAGCTCCAACAGTTCCAGCACAGTGAGCCCAGCTCGGCTGGCTTTGGAGCGCTCCTCCTCTTCATTTCTGACTTCCTGGTCACCCTTGTCACTGGTTTTGGAGTTCTTGCGTTTGTGTTTATTCTTGGATTTGTGTTTTTTGTGCTTGTGCTGAATGAAGAAAACATAATTTTGAAACCCATCAGTGTGTTTTTTTTTAAGTGGGACAGTATGTGGAAATATAAGGTAGTATAAGGAAACAGCCTTAAGAACTTTTATTTATTTAAAAATGGTTTTCATAAAAATCAATGAAGTTGACTAATTTTTTTAATGCTGATCGACTCAGTCTGTATAGAAAAAAAAATTGGTACAACAGAAGTTGGTCAAATATAAGTAAATATTTTTCATACAAAGAAATCTAAGTGTGAACAAAGTGATGGGCGTCAGCTGAGTAAAAACTATACTTACCTTTTTTTTGGAACTGTGCTGGCTCAAAATTTCATCATCTGAGGATATGCTATCCAAAGAAATGGTCTCCATATGCTCCGAGCTGGAGGACTCAGTGTCAGTGGGAGGCTCCGCTCCGTCCAGGATAGCACACAGGCGCTTGGAGCTTATGCCCAGCAACTGCAATCAAATACCAACTACTATTATTGCTTTTTTCAAAAGGAAAGTCAAAGTCAAAATCATTTATTCAATGTAGGTATATTGTGCACCTTTTATATGTCAGATTTATTAGATTTCAAAGATGATATAGTGGTGATAATTAAGAACAGAAAAAAGGAATCATTTTTTCAGTTCTTAGAAAAAAAGACAGACAAAATAAATGAACAAGGAAGTGATCCTATACTTCCTTGTTCATATAATATGTCTTTCTTTTTTGTTAGGAACATAATGAGATAAGCTCCTCTCTAAAGATACACAGTACCGGTTCCAATCCAAAGTGTCAAAATTTATGATAAAATCCCAGACTAAATAAAAGCAATGGGTCATAATATTATAGCATTTTTTTTTCGCTTCCAATATGTCCATTTACGATCGGCCCTCCGGCCATAATCAGATAGTGAGTGGTGAGTTGTGAAAATGTGTTAGTTAAGAGGGCATTCCAATAAATGTCCTCCTTATTTGTGCTGCAAATTATCATCTTTCGCCCAATCCTAATATATGCCAATAGCATTTATTGAGTAAGCTTTTTCAAAGGTAATATGGTGCCCATCTTTTCACTCATCTAAAAATTGCTGTGCCCTATTGGGCTGGGCACAATTAGAATATTAGGTTTGAAAGTTTTATCCTGTGTATGTTTATATTATAGGTTATTATGAGTTATATATTTATATAAGTCACCTCCTCAGTGCATAGCTCCTGTAAATCATCAACGGAGATATGGTGGACGCATTCCGGCGCCATAGCCTTAAGCTCCTTCGGTTTGATCACTGAAAACACTTGGTGCATCAGCTCCACCCTGTCGTGGATGTAGTACGCCAGATCGTGCTCTTCCTGATCGCGGAAACGAGACGTGGACGTTTCCGGCATCTCTTGCTTTATCTTGTGCCGCTTTACACGCTTCATTTCTGTTTAAAACACTTACTTTCTTTAAATAATTAAAATCGACAATTTATAAAAGCATTCAAGTTATGTTTACTTCTTATCAATAGAGTTATAATGCGAATGAATTGAAAAAATATGTTATTTAGCTCAGAAAATAAGATGACGTTCGGCTTTTTTATTTAGTAGGGTAATAATCACAGATGCAAAATGCTGCGTTCAATACGGCAAAAATCGATAAATAATTTTCGGTGCAAAAACTTCTTATATGAAGAGTCATAGAGAAGAAAAGAAGAAACTTCTTAAATGGTTTCCATAAAAATATTTAACTATGATTAAATCAATCTTGATAAAGTCAGAATTTAGTTGAAATCCAAATAGTTGAATTAATAAAAATACTGGAAATATAAAAATTGGAATGTGAAATTGGAATTAAAGTATAAAACTGATCCAAGGGCAAAATGCCTCTGGAAGATTTAGTGAACGCTTATTTTGATAGAGCCCTACAGACAGCGTTCCAAAGATTCCTACAGCATTTGTGTCCAAGGATAACCACCATACTTTTGCTCAAAATTACTGCAAAAGAAAATCCATCGATGAAATATTTTATGGGCAGATAAAAAATCTTTTGAACGCATTTTAAATTTTCGCGGTTTTAAGGACAAAATGGCTGTCGAAAAATTATTAGAAAATGACGATTTTGTTATTGTAAATAAACCGTACGACATGTATATCAATTCAAATAACGAAAATGAAAAGGTAAGTAAAGCTTTGTATTCATAGATATGTTTTGTATTCATCAGGGTACTTTATTAGTAACAAGGAACATACTACTCTATTGCGAGAGTAACAAAGTTGGAAATATTTTGTTGTTGTTGTTGTTTATTTTAGTGGCTTTTTATTGTGCCACACAGAACAATTATTCACTTCGCCAAAGACGCGTTGTTTGGAGAAAACACAAAGGAGGTTTTGGTTTATTTTTTTATTTGACGTTGACATTTGACAATCAAATCCAATTAATTGTAGTGATGTACAAAGCCATCTATGAACTCTGGTGCAGAGAATCGATTCTTAAAATAATTTTAAATTAATAGATTGTAATAGTAATGTATTTTTTTAAACGATAGTTTTTTATAGCATTTAAATATGATTATGATTTTTTAAAATGTATGTAATAAAACAAAAACTCAGCTATTATGTATATTATTTTTATCTGTATTTTAGAATACTGTAACTTGCCACATCGCGTCACATGATTCCCACCTTTCCACGTCAACGAGCCCACTATACTTTGTGCATCGCCTCGACTACTCCACCAGTGGGATACTTTGCATAGCTAAGAATAAGACAGCCGCCGGTCGCGCTGGGAAACTGTTCGAGAAGCGACTTACTAGCAAATATTATTTAGCTATCGTCAGAGGACATATTTTGAACTTTGAGTTAGCTGATATACGTTATGCTGTGGGTAAGTGTTTTTTACGCAAACCAAAAGCTCCATTTGCTATAATCCGCTAAACCAACTCTGTCTCTGTCATACAAGTCTGTATCGCAATTTTGCCTTCCGCAAAATAATGCCTGCTTCTATACAATATTTTTTATACGATAACATGTATAGAATACAAATACTTTTATTTAAATTAACTTTTACAAGTAACTACTTTGAATCATTAAATGCATCTAGCAATGTTTCGGAATATCTTTCCAAAAATAACCAGCAAGAAACTCGGTGGTTGTCCTTTTCAAAGATTTGATTTACAATATTGAGTTGAGAGTGTCCCGACTCTAACGACTTTTTTAAACCAGGTGTGGATCCGTCACCTCAAAGCTCTCACAAGATGTCGCCAGTAATAAGCTCAGCCAGTTTGAGCAACGAGCCGCGCACGGCGCATACCCGACTTCTGGTATTGGAGACTGGCACCTACTGTGGAGATCCCGTCACTGTGGTGCTACTGAAACCCATCACAGGTTAGTAGAACTACATCTTCTAGATATATATTGACATCACCTCGCTTTGCATTGTACAGTAGCGTTCACAGGATTTAAAGCCAGGGTAAGCATTAAGGTATGAACTTATTTTCTGGCGGGTCATAGTGGAGAATAAGTGTTTATTTATCACAACTAGGGTAGGCAGTACTTTTCTCTATGAGCCTCTATGCACTGCACGCCTCTAACTGTAGCTACAGGCTCTAGCATTATCATTGTAAACTGGCAGGTGATATTTCAGGTATTGCTTGATCTGGTGGGAAGCTACAACTCAGTGATAATCACTGAATGTAAGTCATCAAGCTTATTTGACATTTTATTTTTCAAAACGCAAATATTTCTATGAACATATAGTTTGTAGTATATTGTATAATATCTGGTTTGTAGTACTGCAACTTACAAGGTACTTATTGATATAATCTATGATACCTACCTAGATGACCTACCTACCTACCTACCTAGATGTTAACATGTAAAATTCAAAGTAACTAGCTACTATTGTACTCCTTTTGATGGTCTGAATTATTAGATTTACGTAAACTCCCAAGTTAACCCGTTTCCATCTTAGTATCATCACTTACCAGCAGCAGAGTTTACAGTCAGAGGCTAACTTGTATCTGAATATAAAAAAAAACTTAAAACTTAAGCTACGAGGGTTCCGAACGCGCCCAAGTTTGAGAAGAGCCCACAACAAACTCAGCCGCGTATACATTAATTTAATAATTTAATTTAACTTAACAGGTCGTCGTCACCAATTACGAGTGCACTGTAGCGCCATCGGTCACACGATCCTCGGCGACTACACATACACCAACAGAGTAGACAGCTCTCCGCACAGAATGTTCCTACATGCTACCAGGTGAGCTTGTTGCAATATCGAATAATCGTCGGATTTGAATTGAATTGTAGTACGTAGTTAGTCTTATTTTGCAAAAAAACGGCACAGAGTGAGCCGGATTCTGGACGAAGGGTTCCGTACCATCGTGCAAAATAATTACAATTTTTTTCGTGATGTAAGCACAAATTTTCGGATTTTCCCTTTATTCATGCTATAAGACATACCTGTCTGCCAAATTTCATGATTCTAGGTCAACGGGAAGTAGGTACCCTGTAGGTTTTTTGACAGACACGATAGACAGAAATACAACAAAGTGCCTCATTCGTACGAGAGCTTTTACGGACGTTCAAATAGAACAAATGCATTCCCAAGTAAGTATCTGTTCATATGTCAACGCTTTTTTATCGCGCACTGTTGTATTTTCAGCGCAAAGCCGGGTTTTAACGCAACGCTTTTTTAGTGCTCTTGTGAATTAGGGCTAATGGTTCCTTTTTTTTTTTGAGGTACGGAAACCCTAAAAATGTACAGTTCAATTGCCGTATGAACATGGTCTTAAAAGTTATATTTATTTCTCAGATTAATACTACCGTTTGAGCAAGACCCACTGGACATTCAGACCTCAGAACCATTCTTCACAGACCCGGAGCTCAGTGGTAAATGGAAGCCAGGGAAGACGTGCTACAAGTACAGCACGCCGGCGGACTTCACCGCCGCTTGTGACGTCATCGACCGCAGCTACACCGTGGGCGTCAAGTGTGAGGAGTTCTGTTTTAAACAATAAACGTGTACAATGCGACGTATTGGTTTCATTTATTAACCCCCGACCCAAAAAGAGGGGTGTTATAAGTTTGACGCGTGTATCTGTGTACCTGTCTGTCTGTCTGTGTATCTGTGTGTCTGTCTGTGGCATCGTAGTTCCTAAACTAATGAACCGATTTTAATTTAGTTTTTTTTTGTTTAAAAGGTGGCTTGATCGAGAGTGTTCTTAGCTATAATCCAAGAAAATCGGTTCAGCCGTTTGAAAGTTTTCAGCTCTTTTCTAGTTCTTACTGTAACCTTCACTTGTCGGGGGTGTTATAATTAAATTTACACTTGTTTATTTAATAACTAGCGACCCGCCCCAGCTTCGCACGGGTGGACATTTTTTTTTCTATTTTCTGGGATAAAATATAGCCTATACGGATTCGGAAGAATCCCTCTAAGTAACTAATGGTAAAAGAAATTTTGAAATCGGTCCAGTAGTTTTTGAGCCTATTCAATACAAACATACAAAAATACAAAGGTTTCCTCTTTATAATTATTAGTATAGAAGACAGCTGCAATTCTCACCTGCAGAGTGAAGTAAGCGTGCCAAGGTGCAGCGTAGATAGCACGGTCTTTTTTTTTTTATTTGTACCAGAAAGTTGTAACAATAAAAATAAAAATAAAGAAAAAGTGGTCTTTTGTGTTTTACTTGATCAATTTGAATGGTGTTTTAACGATAAATTAAGATATCGATATATTATAGAGTTCTGATTATGAATCGATTTATGAAACTGGTAGATGAGTATAGAAACGAGTACAACCCTAAATTATTAACTTCGAGAAAAAATGTCAATGTCAATTGTCAAAGTCAATAATTCAAAAAAATTGGCGAATGAAAAAATGAAAACAAAATTCGCAGTGTTGTGAATTGGCTGTATTATTTAAATTTTTCATAAACATTAAACTGTTCATTATTACCACTAAAGGTTTAGACCATCATTAATTTATAGTTATTAAACTACTTTTGTTTATCGTTTCTCAACCGTGGGTATGGTGGTCCATTTGGAGGCTTTGAATGAGGCTCGAAATTCTGAAAAAAGTTATTCTCAAAGCTTATAATTCTTAAAGATCTGAAAATTGATAAATTCTAAAAGCTATAGGTATATAAGAAAATGTACTACCTACTCGAATGTTAGTATGTAATCAAAAACTGGTGATTATTCTGTTGCAAGAATTTCTTTAATGTGTAAGAAAATAATTAAACAGTCTATTAAATAGAATGGTACAAACATGCTACATATGTAAATGGAGAGCAGACAAGTTACCCCGGAGGTCATTTCATAAGTGAGTTTTTTTTTTCTTCATATCTCTGTCATCTGCGATCAATAGGACAATGAACAGATTTGAGGACTGTAAATGTTTAACAGTTGAGGCTTTGCTCATCCAGCGATGTGACATCCCTCCAAGATGAAGTATTACTATATGCTGGCCAATCTTGTCCTCTTAAGGCGGAACATGCTGTAAGTGGCATCCAGAAGTTGGACTGCTAGGCTGTTTTTGTGACCCTCAAGTCTCTGTTTGTAGGTCTCAAGTGACCTGTCTATTTCCTCCTTTACTGTGGGGATTTCTGTGTTTGCATGCACTTCACTGTTTTTTGTGAACCATCATGTGTTTCATAAGTGACTAGCATAGTTATTTGTAAGCCAAGGCCGCAAAGTTGTTAGTTGTATTGAATTCCGAGCCAGTGTTTGTGCCAGCGAAGGGCTAAGAGCTCGTTCACACAGGCTGCGTACTTAAGTGTAGATGTAGCATGTACCATTGCGTTGCAATTTGTGGAACTGTATGAAACATGGCACACCGCTTTCGTAAAGCGTGGACGTATGCGTAACCCGGTGTGTAAGGGGTTTACGCGCATCACTACGCACGTGTCACGTGTACGTGCTGCATACGCAATTGGTGTGAATCGGCCATTAAGGTTGAACCTCACAACACCTCAAGGCTTTTCTTTCCAGGTTCCCATACGACGAGGCTGAGAAACAGAAATGGCTAGACATCATAGGCAAGAGTAACGTGTCGCTGGGCAAGCGCACCTCCATCTGCTCCATACACTTCGACAAGACCTGCTTCCGCTACGGCCTGGTCAACGGCCGCGAGCTGCTGAGGCAGGGCAGCCTGCCCACCATACAGCTCACCAGGCCACCAGGTAAGCCACTTAAAAAAAAGAAGAATATTAGCCATGCTAATCATGACTAACAATCCCCTTTCCCCTCCAATTAAGCGTAAAGCTTGTGCCAGGAGTGGGTACGACAATAGTGCAACGGGTGGGGTTAGAACCGCCGACCTTTCGAAATTCAGTCCGCTTCTCAACTGTTAAGCTATCGAGGCTTCTCATTTATTCATTGTAGGGCACACACTTGACCACAGTCACACCTGATGGAAAGTGATGATGCAGGCTAAAATGGAGCACCAATGATATTCGCTCTTTACTTAAAATTATATTAAAAGTGGAGGGAAAACTAATGCTGGAAGGTTTTACATCACACCAATATAATAAAGGCGAAAGTTTGTCTGGATGTGTGTGTGTATGTTTGTTACTCTTTTACGCAAAAACTACTGAACGGATTGGGCTGAAATTTGGAATGGAGATAGATTATACCCAGAATTAATACATAAGCTACTTTTTATCCTAGAAAATCAATGAGTTTGAAAAAACCTATATTAACGCGAACGCAGTCGCGGGCATCAGCTAGTATTTCATATCAAACACACTGTGCTCAGTAGTGGCTGAATGGTTGATGATGTGAATTTCAGAGGTGGATCCATACGAAGACTTGTACAACATGCACCAAGTGGACGTGGACATCAAGATTGAGCCTCACAGCCCTGAAGACTGGACGGAGGGCATCGGCGCCAACGTACACACGGACAGTGATGTACCGGGTACTGACCAAGGAGGAGTTATGGACAGGTAAATGTTATTTTGACTGTATAGACTAATCACACTATCACACTTCACACTATCACTCTTCACTCAAATATCATAAAGGCGAAAGTTTGTGTGTATGTGTGTGTATGTTTGTTACTCCTTAATCCGAAATTTGGAATGGAGATAGATAATATCCTGGATTAGCACATAGGCTACTTTTTTATCTAGTACTTGTATAAGTTTAGAATAAGACCACTGTATGTAGCCGATGCCCGCGACTTTGTCTGCGTAAATTTATTGAAAATCTTGTGGGAACTCTTTGATTTTCCGGAAAAAAAAGTTGTCAATATCAGGGATGCAAGCTACCTCTGTACCCATATAAATCGGTTTAACGGATAGGCCTTTAAGAATCCCGTGGGAACTCTTTGATTTTACGAGATAAAAGTAGCCTACGCGGTACCGAATTTGATCAAAATCTGTTAAACTGTTGGGCTGTGAAAAGCTAGCAGACAAACAGATACACTTTCGCATTTATAATATTAGTATGGATAGTAAAAAGGTTGAACTGACTGACTGATCTCACAGCTCAAACTACTCTTAATCTTACAACAGAGGAACTGGTGATGCGTTGGCGGCCTTTTAGGAATTTGTAGGTCCGCCCCTTGAATAACCCCATAGTTTTTCTTATATATTTTATTTTTAATCAATTTTAATATTTTTTTCAGCATGCACCAAAAAATAAAGACCAAAAACGATGAATCTTTTGAAAACTCATCGTGTAAATCTATCATTATAGAAGTGCCCCAGACTTCGAATACGAAAAACAAATCCAATGCAAAGAATAAACAAAATAGTGGAAAAATTATAAAAATGGATGTTTCTAAACGAAAGGAGTTTCTTAAAAAGCAATCTTTGATAAGAATGTTGGTAGAGAGATTGAGAAGAGATCACATTAAACTGAAGAACTATATTCAGAGCTTAGAAGAGAGACAGAAGACTAGCAGAAAAAGGAAGAGAAAGAATCTTGAAGAAAATAGCAATGAAATTGTATAAGTACACGTATTTAGGTATATTATAGTATTGTATAACTTATTATTAATAATAATATGTAATTATTATTAAGTGTTGATTAAATATAAGAAAAAAATTGACCTTTGATTTTTTATAAATACTGAACCTTTATCTCATCTGACTTAAAACTCAGTCTAAATTAGAGATGTGCCGAGTACCGAATTTTATTCGGTTTTTAGGAACTTTGCACACCGCGTTTTTTAAACGCGCCGTTGACGTGCGTTTTAGAAATGTACGTCGACGGCGCGCTTTTATCCTACAGAGCAGTTTGTTGGCTTTTGTATCGATATACACGCGTGTTAGCATCGCGTTTGTATCGATTCAAACGCGCGACACCGGCGCGTCTGTATCGACACACACGCACGAATGCATCGTGTCTGTATCGCTACACACGGCCGTTTGCATCGCGTCTGTATCGCTACACACGCGTGCCTGTATCGATTCAAAGGCGTGTTAGAATTTATACAGGTGTGCAAAGGTCTACAGGCTGCGTCTGAATCGCGTGCGTATCACGACTGTATCGCTACAAATGCGCGTCAACGGCGCATTTAAAAATCGTGGTGTCGATAGGCTCTACTTTCGCCAAACCGAGTACTCGGCCGAATAACTCGGTTCAGGTTTAAGTAGATTAGAGGCGCGCTGCAAATATCACCACAAGACCAAGTGTGGTGAGCAAAACATAATACCTCATTTTTTGGAATACTTAGCACGAATATTTTTATATGCACCTGCAATCACTATTTACAGCAATTGACTGTTCCTAGGAGAAGGGAACGTGTATGAGGAGAACAAGTGTAAATTAATTTATAACACCCCCGACAAGTGAAGGTTACAGTAACTAGAAAAGAGCTGATAACTTTCAAACGGCTGAACCGGTTTTCTTGGATTATAGCTAAGAACACTCTCTATCAAGCCACCTTTCGAACAAAAAAAAACTAAATTAAAATCGGTTCATTAGTTTAGGAGCTACGATGCCAGACGGATACACACGTCAATCTTATAACACCCCTCTTTTTGGGCCGGGGGTTAAAAATACACCTGTTAGGGCTAATTCGCACGAGTTTTTACGGACGTTAAAAAAGCGTTCAAATAGAACAAATGCATTCCCAAGTACCTGTTCACACGTCAACGCTTTTTTATCGCGCACTTTGTATTGTCAGCGCAAGCCGGGTTTTAACGCAACGCTCGTGCGAAATAGGGCATATAGTTGAGTATCTTAATCAAATAGGAAGGCTATAAGCGTTGTACAGTGCAGTGTTTAAACTATTGTACGGGTGCTGTGTCTGTGTGCTCGACCGTAGCAATAGGGAAATTTCCCAACCAAGCGGTGTCGTACTCGGTAGCGCCAGCTGGGCCGACGGTTATGCGTTGAAACTTCTATATATAGTCCAATTTGGTAAACGCTCTGTCAATGCGATTGAAAGTTGCGTGTTTCTCCTTGAGTTTTTCGATTAAGCTACCCGTGCTGCCATCTAGGCCGTAGGTCGTGTATCGAGAGTTGTTGATTGATTGAGTATAGAAGCGACATCTTCTTGCGAATGTGGCAACCGCTACACTATATTACCATATTCTGCATTTGAACCGAGTTATTCGGCCGAGTAACGGTAATAAACGCGCACTCGGACCAACTCTCGTTTTCTCTTTCATGTCTCTGGTATCTAAAGGAAGTAAATAAAAAACTGATTCATCCATTCAAATATTTTTATTTATTATTATTTATCATTAAGAATACCTTATCCTAAGAATACAGAATATATTCTTCAAATACTTCGTCAGCTCATTTAAAAGCAGATAATTTTAGAAAGTTACGAAAAATTGTATCTACTCGCATTTTTAATTGATTTAAAAAAAAAATGCGTTTCTCTAACCTATAGTCCATAATTTTATTGTCAGTACGTGAGTAACTGACTGACAATGGTCTTAACTGGTGGATATAGAAACTTAAAATGCATATAGTACACGACAGGTCCACATGGCAATCGGGTTAACCCGGTGCGGGTTAGCGCGGGTATGCGGGGCGTCTCCCCGCCTCACACTCCGATTGCCATCTCGACCTGTCGCATACTATAAGTAGGTTCTCTCTATAACATAGAAAACGAAACACTAAACGTCAGAGTAAAATGAACCCTAATGTACTTCATTTCAAAGTCTTTATTCCGATATTATTTTTTATTTTGCAAAGTATCCTTGCTGGATGTGCAATTGAATTAAAACCTTATGACAAGGTGATTTAGGTTCATTTACTCGGAAGTTAGAGTGATTCGAAACTCGAAAGAACATTATTCTTTTTGACTACCCTCATTTAATAAACTATTTAGGTTTGTCCGTGTGAATTGTTACTTGTATAGTTGATGGCGATGTTAATATAACATTATGTATGTATGTATGTATGTATATTGCTTTAGATCTTAACATTATCAATCATCTTACTTAATTTTTTAGTTTTGTCTGTACATTTAATGTATCCATTCAATGTATTTATATCAATTCATGTATTTATTATATAATTCATATAGTTGTAGAGTTATTAATTGCTGTATTTTTAAAAGGTCTCGCCATATTGCTCAGTGTCAACACTTCAATAGTGGGAGGTCCCGGGTGCGATTATCAGCAGGGGTTTGATGTTTATTAATTTCTGATCTGGTCTGGTGGGAGGCTTCGGCCGCGGTTAGCTACCACCCTACCGGCAAAGCCGTGCCACCAAGCGATTTAGCATTCCGGTACGATGATGAGTACAAAAGGGTATGGGTTTAATGGAATCTGCCATACCCCGTCCAAGTAAGCCCGGTTCTATCTTAGACTGCATCATCACTTACCACTAGGTGAGATTGCAGTCAAGGGCTAACTTGTATCCAATTTAAAAAAAAAGTTGTCATGACAATTGACACATAGAGCAAATATGGCGAGTCTCTTCTTATTTACGCACTATTTGCTGACGACATTTTGAGCAGGGGAAAGTTTTTAAACTACCCTCGAAATTAGAATCGATCTTGAATTCATTTCTTTCGTGTTGTCCGTATATGTATAGAACTCTAATTAATATATCTTGTCCGTTTGTCGCTACAGATGTTAGTAATTATTATTGAGTGTAGATAAAATAATTTAAACTACCATCAATTGCTATAGTTGTTAACACAACTGATACAACTGACCAAAAGCTTAATTCGCTATAATCCACCGAACCAAATAAATCTGTAGATGTAACATACAGCATGCGACACCGCCCGCCCTCCCACTGATAAACATGCAGGAAAAGCCAGCCACCAAGGCTGTTTATCAGTGGGCGGTGCATGTCGCATGCTGCATGTTGCACCATACAGATTTGTTTGGTTTGACGGATTATAGCCAATTAAGCCTCTGGTTCTTTGTATATTATGGACTTCCTCAAAATAACGCCTGCTTCTATACTATATAGTTGTTAAAGACATTTTGAGCGTGGAAAAGTTTTTGAACTACCCTCGAAATTAGAATCGATTTTTAATTCATTTTATTCCTGTTGTCCGTATGTGTATAGTAACTGTAATATATGTTGTCTGTCTGTTGCTACAGCTAGTAGTTATTGTAGTCATCCCCGTTGGCGTCCTCGGGGTTGTACTTGTTGTCGTCCTCGGGCTCCTGCTTGATGTGGACGTCCAGAGGAGGGATGTTGAACTCCGGGTAGTCTGGAACACCAAACAACAACGGGTTATTATTACTTATCATCATCAGATTTTTAGGGTTCCGTACCTCAAAAGGAAAAACGGAACCCTTATAGGATCACTTTGACCAGCCCAGAGAGAAGAAGAAGAGGATCACTTTGTTGTCCGTCTGTCCGTCCGTCCGTCCGTCCGTCGTGTCTGTCAAGAAACCTATAGGGTACTTCATGTTGACCTAGAATCATGAAATTTGGTAGGTAGGTAGGCCTTATCGCACAAGTACAGGAATAAATCTGAAAACCGTGAATTTGTGGTAACAGCTTCAAAAAAAATTAAAATGTGTTTAAGATAACTATACCAAGTGGGGTATCACATGAAAGGGCTTCACCTGTACATTCTAAAACAGATTTTTATTTATTTTTATGCATAATAGTTTTTGATTTATAGTGCAAAATCTTGGAAAAAATACCCGAGTAGGGAACCCTCAGTGCGCGAGTCTGACTCGCACTTGGCCGGTTTTTAAACTTTATCTTGATACCTAATGCCAAGGACTTCGTCTGTGATGGCGTTTGCTGGCGGGCGTGCTGTGCTTGTTTGGAGTGTTTTTTTTTTGTTAAGAGTGGCTGGTTTTTGTGTTAGTTGGTGTTTTTTGGTGGTGGAACTGACTGGGAAGCGCTCTGGAGGGGCGCCGCGCGTGTGTCGGCGGGCGCCGGCGCAGACGGAGTCCATACTTGTATAAATTCAATAACTTGAAAATATCACAAACTTGACATTGGCTAATCAGAGTAAAGCCAGATTTAAAGAAAAAAAAAAACCTAATGCCAACGACAGCTATCAAGGGACGTACCGTCTTGGGGCTCCTCCTTGATCTTGATGTCCTCGGGCTTGACCTTGGGCTCCTTGCGCTCCTTGTCGCGGCGGCGGCGCTTGTCGCGGTCCTTGTCCCGCTCCTTGTCGCGGTCGCGGCGCTCGCGGCGGCGCTCCGAGCGCGAGCGCGAGCGCCGGCGACGTCTGCACAGTACAAAGGATTCATTCGCATTATACTACTTGTTTCTTGGAGTTGTTTAAAACTGCCGCTAGATAGCGTTAGCAATGTTTTAAACGCGGTACAGTATTTTTAGCGAATAATAAATTGATCTTAAATCAACATAATAGAATAGAATTATTTTTATTTCATTAAAAATTTGCAAATACTTTTGAATCGTAAAATGTATGTTCCAGCACATAACCTTCCAACCACTTTGATCTACCCAGTTGTCTTTAGATCCATACTTTATCAAGTATAAAACTTGACAACAAGATAAGAACAAATAATTGTAACTAGTTTCCACTTCACATAATAACTTTCACCTTAATTTGCCGATAGATGGCAGTAGTGATACACTAAAATTCGCTGTTTATTAGCATTAGCGCTTAGACGAGGGCCTAGATTCTCTGACAACTATCTTGAAATTGGAAGAAACTACTTTTTTTTCAAGTTCTAGATAAGCTTATGAAAGCTAACGTTGGTAGTTTTTTGATTGTTATACTAGATTTCGGTAGTTATTCGACTCATCTCATCAAATTGAATATCGGAGTTGTTCCAAACCGTCGCTAGATGGAGCTACTAGTGTTTTATCTCGCACTATGACGTGTTATGTAGAGTTATCCTGAGATATTACCTCTCGGGCTCGTCCTCTCTCTTCTCCCGCTCCCCTCTCTCCGCATTCCGCTCGGGGCGCTCGGCTCTCTCCCCTCTCTCTCTCTCGCGACGCCGCGAGCGAGACGCAGAGCGTTTGCGCGAGCGAGAGCGGCTGCGGCGACGACCGCCTGCAATACAGACATATTAGATGTTCATTGTATATTTCTTTGCTTTCATATACATTTGATGGTGGATGCGCAATGCTACACTACGGGCATTGCTAATACAATAGGTACAACTTAAAAAACAGTCAATAATAATACATTACTAAATATTAAATACTATCAATTTCACGCCACGCAAACGGTATGCCACGTCTCATACATTACAACGCAATGGTACGCGCTACGTCTACGCTTACGCAGCCTGTGTGAACGAGCTCTAAAATGGGCTACGTCAGAAAACTGGTCGTCCCTTCATTCAGCTTCACCTAGTCGACCTTTGTTTGGTTACGGAGGTCGACCCGGACAATACAGTATAACAAATAAGAGTGTACTGACGGTCGCGACGCTCGTCCCTGTCCCTGTCGCGCTGCTCGAGGCGGTATCGCTCCCTCTCCCTCTCGTTGTCCTCGCGGCCGGAGTGCTTGATGTTGACGTCCGCCCCCCCGCGCCGCGTGCCCCCCAGCCCGCCGCCTGTGGATACATATTATGGTCATATCACAGATGAGTGCACCGCTTTCCTTCATATGTTACAAACGCCTGCTCTCCTATTCTGGACACATCATGCGATGTCTTTGAAAAGAGCAACCGCCGAGTTTCTTGCTGGTTCTTCTCGGTAGGAAAGGCATTCCGAACCAGTGGTAGATTCAAAAGTGGTAGATTTTGACGATTCAAAAGAACTTTTAAAATTCTAATTGAATAAAAATATTATGAATTTGAATTTGATGAAGCCGTCATTTTAGAAAAACTTATTGTGACAAGCAACGCAGATGGCAAAAGCTCGAGAGGCCGCTCACCAACCGGACGGGCAGATCAGCTTAGGGACTCCAAATGCAAACACACAATTGCAAGACTAGCCTCCGATAGAAGCCGATGGAACCGATTAATCTGCATGAGGTTGCAAGATCACAGGGACCTCAAATCTTTTTTTTTTCTCTCACGTCTGGCTTTACAAAGATAAGCCAATGTCAAGTTTGTAGTTATTTACAAGTTAGGGAAACTATATAAGTATGGACTTCGACTGTGCCGGCGCTCGCCGACACACGCGCGGCGCCCCTTAGAGCGCTTCCCAGTCAGTTCAACCACCAAAAAACACCAGTGAAACACAAAAACCGCCCACTTTTAACAAAAAAAAAAAAAAAAACACACCGCACGCGCGCCAGCAAACACCAACACAGACGAAGTGGACCTCAATGATCGAAATGAAGAGGGACTAGATAGAGAGAGAGAGAGATGTGTGTGTCCTCACCCAGTCGGCGGGGCAGCCAGCCTTTCACAGTGCGCGCGCGTTCGACGTCCACGAGCACGCGCTTGCCGTCGATCTTCTTGCCGTCCGCGTGCTTGTACGCCGCTGAAACGTACACCACAGGTTAACACGCGTTACCGCTATACAGTACCAGTCCATGCGTATGTCTTTTTGCCTACAAAAAAATCTTTTTTGAGAGTAATATTGAATTTAAAAAAAAAGTCCTAAATTGGATTAAAAAAAAAAAAACACAAAAACTAGACACATTTTTTTATTCACTATAGGCAAGCGCTTGACCACAATCACACCTGATGGAAAGTGATGATTTGGTCTAAGATGGGACGCGTTTACCTAGAAGGTATATATGATAGAAGACAGAATTAGAAGAACTATTATAGATAATAGGTATTTTATTGCACTCGATTTCGCCTATACTTTTAATACTCAAGGGAAAAACTATATAAAGACATACGCATGGAATATTAAAATCGTTAATTTGGTTCACATGGTTCAAAAAATCTAAATCAAAACCAATTTTTTTTATCTTAAAAAAAAAAGACCACGCGAACCAAAATTTTAACCGTACACAGAATACGACCGTATTATGTACAGTTAAACCATCTAAAAAAACAACATTCATAAAAAATTGTCAGAGATGCACTTTTTAAGATTTTTTCGAAAAAAAAAAATGTCAAAATTATCTAAAAAATGCATCTACTACATACACATTCATATAAAAAATATACCTACTCTGTATACCTACCGACCGAGCCGACCGACACCTTTTTTTTTTTAAATGTCAATTAAAAGACAAAATTCAAATGTACCTACCGTTAACTACTTACTTTTTTTTTACCCACAAACCCGTCGATCCGTCTTTAGCTTTACTTACGTCTTTTTAGAAATTACCGAAACGGAGCGGAGCGGCGCGGAGTTAGCCTCGCCACCGACAATGCTAAGCTATGACAAGCTATATTTTTCGAAGAAAGTTGGGGTTACTTTTTTTCGCAAAATATAGCTTTCGTCCAATTTATAAGTTGCATGGAATAGAATGCTGTATTGTTCAAGAAATGAATCTAGAATTTAATTTTGATTGTAACTATTTCCCTGGTTGATACTAGGTACGAGTGAAATAAGTCGAAAAAGCAGTCCATACTTGATAGAAATACTGTTACGGTATTTTGTATAAATAATGGTAAAATTACCGTATTTTACCGAACTTTTGATAAATTATCGTAATTTTGCAACTACTTGATTTAAAGAATACTGATATTTATTTGAATAGTTTCAACTATATTAGGGGGACCCACATTGATCATTTATTAATTACCAGCTAGGTAGATAATATTGTATTGTGTGTACATGAGTTTTTATTTTATGTTGCGATAACTTCGAAATAATGCCTGAACAGATTTAGATTATGGGGTATCTTTAGAATTCTACATCATGAAGAAATAAATTTTGTACCAAAATAGTTTTTTGTACTATTCATATTAACATTATTTTATGTTACTACTAGCCGGTGCCCGCGACTTCGCCCGCGTGGATTTAGGTTCTTCGAAATCCCGCGGGAACTCTTTTATTTTCCGGGATAAAAAGTAGCCTATGTGCTAATCCAGGATATTATCTATCTCCATTCCTCAGCCAAATCCGTTTAGTAGTTTTTGCGTGAAGGAGTAACAAACATATACACACACACATAACACACAAACTTTCGCCTTTATAATGATAGTGTCAAGTGTGATACATTGAGATAAGGGCTCTGCCTGAAAATCAGCGCTGCGGTAGTCAAATACCGCAGCATCCTGCTGAGGCAGAGCCCTTTTAGCTCACAGACACAATATTGGTCTTAGTATTTTCTAGTTTTAAGTTTAGTTGATAATTTGTATGAATTGTATTTTTATTTTTAATCTTTTTTTTTGTGATTTTGTTGTGCTGAATAAACTTTTATTTATCACACTATCACACTAATATTATAAAGGCGAAAGTTTGTATGTGTGTGTGTGTGTTTGTCACTCCTTCACGTAAAAACTACTGGACGGATTTGGCTGAAATTTAGAATGGAGATAGATAATATTCTAGATGAGCACATAGTCTACTTTTAATCCCGGGAAATCCCGGAGTTCCCACGGGATTTCAAAAACCTAATTCCATGCGGGTGAGGTCGCGGGCATCGGCTAGTTAGATATGAAAATCTAGGTACCAGTTCATTCCAAGCAGCCATAAATCAGACGGTGCAAAGCATTTTCGGTGGCGAAATATCCACCAAAACTTTACCTGGTGCGCATTTACTTACTTCTCCATATTGCGCAGAAATACAGAAATACTTTACTTCATCCAAATTGTTACGTCGGAATACAGTTTAATTAAATGTTTATATTCCTTTTGATTACTCCATAAACATAAATAATATAAAAATATGAAAAATGTTCATACTTATCTTTTCCAAGTTATTTGACGACTTTCGTAACAATAAGTGACCTAACTAGAAATTAAAAGAACTTGGCCTACTTTTTCAGACCCCCCCCCCCCCCCCCCTCCTAGAACTTTTCGACTAAATTTTTTTACACGAACATGTGTAGTTTTATGCATAATTTTTCTAAACATATACTTATTTCTTAACTACTCTTTAAAATAGTGTAACAGCCCTACAAAAATATGATTAAACTTCTAAAGAATAAGTCGTAATTTTCATTATTCATATTAGAAGTCCATATCAGGATAATTTCTCCAAAAAAACAAATATTTTTAATTCATTCTAATACAACATGAATTTACCTGCTTTTGAAAAACGGCGACCTAAACTTTTTTCTACATTTCAGACATAACTTTATCTCATTCAGATAATATGTATATTCAGTTACCCTACTTTTAATAAGTCACCTTTTTACCCTCTTTTCGAGAACAGAGTCTGAACATTGCAATAGAGTAATATTTTTATACTTGTATGTTGGTAGAACGGAGTCTAAACATTACAATATAGTAATATTTATACTTGTATGTTGGTATCTTACCACCACATACAAACCTATTCAAAAAACGCCGCAAATCTCGTTTGTGTGTGTCTTAACGGCTGGGTCTGTGGTCTGAATAGAAAAAACCACGTATTAATCATACATCTCTTCCTCAAGCTAACGTGGGTTTTCGGGCACATCTTTTTGGAGGGGTCCAATTTAGGAACTTGGATGACACACCGCCGTGCGCCCATATTCTGGATTTAGCTAATTATTTATTAAACAATGAGGGCTAGGAAAAATTTCATAAGTCTGTAAATAGATTTTACATAAGTTAAATAAAAATTGAAAAAAAAGGACTCCTCCAAAAGGATTTTCATAATTTGAGACTTGCTATGTTGTCATAATATTATACCAATTAAACATGAAATACACACATTTACACAGTTTACACATATTATGTGCAATATCAAATATATCACAGAGACATGTAGAAGAAAATGTGTAATAATAAATTATTAATAATACCAAAATTATTATGAACAACATAACAAACCTACAATATAAAACAAAATTATATAATATTATGTAATTTCAATAAAAAATCAAGTATTTTATAAGAGAAACATGGCTTCAACACAATCTTTTTTTGGTACACAATGTACTACAACTTTTACAATTATTATATCTTGTGTTCTTCTCAGAAAAGTTTTTTTTTGAATCAATTGTTTTTGATAAAAAGTTAAAATTATAAATAAATAGACCCCTCAAACCTCCAGAATTTTGAATGCAAAGTTTTTGCCTCCTGACTAATTTTATTATATAATTTGGTTCTTTGAATAATTTCTTTCAAAGAGAGCATTGGAATTGAGTTGAAATTTAAAATTTGATTCCTGCATGCATTGAGCACCATTTTGTTATATCAAATCTTCAAAAGCAATAATGTAAATAAATGAAATGAACAGCCAAAATCTGAGTATGATTATCTGATAGGCATGTTGGGGAATATAAGTTTGCCTGTGTGCTAGGTTGTGTTGCAGCCATGTCCCCAGTGTGTCGCGTGGTGCGTGGGCGTCCTTATGCGTACTCACAGTGCATGTCGCGCTCATGCTCGTACTCAATGAAGGCATAACCCCGCGGCTTGCCATTGTCCTTGTTATAAACCATGTATATCTGAAAAGGACATAATATACAGGATGTAACTAGAATGCTAGCAAAAACTTAGCGTTATTATTATCCAATCCAATGCCAATCCAATCCAATGTAATCCAATGCTAATAACCATTTGCCTTATCTTGTAGTTGTAGTGATTTAGTATTTTTCAAATCTGCATTGTATAGCATACTTAACTTGGGGCAATGCCCCACCTACGTCGTAACATTGACTTCAAGTGACCTATTTACGTAACGTTCATTGACCTTCGCTCCAGTCAGATGTTTTATTTGATTCTTCAAGCACTGCTAGTCTAGTGATTTCCATACTAAGGCCCATTTGTTCTACAAGAGCAGTGGTGGGCAAGATGTGTTTAGCAATCCAATTATAGATAGATGATTATGAAATGGGTTTCAATATTTTAATATGGAGCCTGGCGCCTGGAAAGTGACATGTTTCCAAATATAAACTATCAAAGTTGTACTGGTGGCTAGACTGTTGAACTGATGACTTCACCAGTACAACTTTGATGACTTATATCTTGGAAATATGACACTTTGGAAGCTTTTAGGAAGAATACTTGATTGTATTGATGCCAGCTATTAATTAATACAGGTTTTATGAATGGCTATTATTTTGAAAAAAAAAAGAAAAATGGTGGACTGCTAGGTAGGTCAAAATCAAAATCGTCAAAGCCCTCAATAATCCAATTCGTATGTTAGTGTTTTCAATGATCTATCAATAGATGATAATAGATAGATGAAATCTTTATTGCACACAAAAACATGAAAAGGAACACAACACAAAAGGAAGAAACAGAAAAAAAACCAATTGTGTGCAAAGGCAGCCTTATTGCTTAGAGCAATCTCCACCAGGCAATCAATCAATTTTCAAAATGTAATTTAAGGAGTACTCACTTTTTTAATGGGTCCATAGGTTTCAAACTCTCTCCTAAGCTTAGATTCTGATGTGTCATAGTTCTGAAGCAAACAAACATTATATATTATAACACATAAATGCTCTTCAAATTGAAATTTTTGAATCAACTTTCAAATATTTTTTGAAAACTTAGGTTCTCTTATAGTGTACTGTGGAAAACATAAATATTCACATGGACTTAGGTTTCTTATATTAATTCCTATGAGAACTCTTGCATTTCTGGAATAAAAAATAGCATATACATATCTGACTCTCAGATGGAAGCTTTATCTGTACAAAATTTCCTCAAAATCAGTTAAGCAGATGAGCTCTGACAAGTAAACAGACACTTTTATGTTTATAATATTAATATGGATATCACATCACACAATATTATAAAGGCAAAAGTTTGTGTATGTGTATGTTTGTTACTCTTTCACGCAAAAACTACTGGACAGATTTGGCTGAAATATGGAATGGAGATAGATTATACCCTGGATTAACACATAGGCTACTTTTTATCCCATAAAATCAACTAGCTCCCACAGGATTTCGAAAAATCTAAATTCCAAGGTCTAGTCGGTTATAAAGGAAGGAGTACTCACAACTCTGGCCACAAACAGTGTCTTGAAGGGGTCCCCAGTGACTGGCAAGTTGGTGGTGGGGTCCCACAGTGCTATCTCCTGCTCTAGCTTGTATGCAGTTTGCTCTGCTCTCTCTCTTCTTCTCCTCTCCAGGCGCTCTTCTCTTGTCTCCACTCGGGTGGGGGGTGGGGTTTCTGAAGGATGCTTAAGAAGAATAACAATTAATGAAAGCACAATTTTGTTCACACCTTTCTTTCTTCATTAACATAATCATCAATTCATGGCCAGCTTGCTACTGAGCACAGCTGCTCAATTGCAGGTAAACTATACCAGTCATTATTACAATCACAATCATTGGAATTGGCTGAATTTATGGTATTCTTGTTGCAACAATACATTGTAGCCAAAAGTGAGCAAGCATCAGCCAATCAGAGATGATTGCTATTGTGACATTGTAGCTGTTATTCTAATGCAATTGAGACACCAGTCTCCTTTCAGAATAAGAAGGGTTTAGTCTATGGTTTACCACGCTGGCCAAGTGCAGATTTGTAGACTTTACACACCTTTGAGACTATTATAAAGAACTCTCAGGCGTCAGGTTTCCTCACAAGGTTTTCCTATTAAGCAAATGATATTTAATTAGTTATGTTTGCTTAACTTAAAATAATTGTGAGTCATTTTGATCTCTACATGGTTGATGAACAGATATTACAGAAAGCTGTAATTACTTAACTAGATTTTAGTATGTGTGTAGATTGATTTTGGTTTGCATAAGTAGGTCCAGTTACCTTTTACTTTAACTTTAAATAGCATTTTTCTCAATATCTATCTTTCCAGGATAAAAGTATAAAATTACTCTCTCCAGGAAGTGAGCTAGCTGTGCACATCTATGTGCTTTTCATCAAGATTGGTGGAACAGTTGACCATGAAAGGCCACATAGACAAATTTTTTCATTTATTTTAAAAAAAAATCTAAGTAAATACAGAACGCGAAACAACGTTAAACTTAGCAGTTCTAGATGTGTTTGTAGTTTTGTACATATCTCTGGAAATTGGCGTTCCAGCTAGTAATTATAGATTTCGGTCAAGCGTAAAGCCAATAATAAAGAAACTCGATTAGAAATACAAATGCTACGTCAAAATGCTATGCTAACCTCAAAAATGTTAAGAAATGCGCCGACACCATCGTAGCCCTTCTGCTTCTTTTCATGAGGAAGCTTCGCTGCGGGCGGCAAGTACGGGATGGGGTCCCGCGCCGCGAACAGAGCGAGGAGATTCGGCGGCAGAAACTGCGTCATTTTCACCTATTTCACTACACGCCACGCCGTAAATACATTTAAAAAATCATTGAACTTCACTTATCACTTTGTAATTTCACTATACTTAAACTTGTGGTAACTTTTGTATAGTATGTTACAATTGTTTATTATGAACTATAATCACAAATTCACAATTTCATAAAACAAATTCTTGAGTACAATGCAAAAACGCCACCATTTTGATGAATTTGTTCAATTTTTTTTACAAAATCCAAATGTCATCAACAGAACGCCATCATGATTCGTATTTCGTGGTCTGTGACAGTATAATGAGCACAGACCACGAATCCGGATAATGAGTATCATATGAGTATAATATTGTAGTCTTTGGTCTGGACTTCGTCTGTGTTGGTGTTAGCTGGCGGGCGTGCTCTGCCTTTTTGGCGTGTTTTTTTTTTTTTTGTTAAAACTGACTGGAAAGCGCTCTAAGGAGGTGCCGTGCGTGTGTCGGCGAGCGCCGGCACAGACGGGATCCATACTTGTATAGTTTCTCTAACTTATTACAAATAACTACAAACTTGACATTGGCTAATCTTTGTAAAGCGGAGCCAGACGAGAGTCTGGTCTGTGACCATCATTGTAATTTGTTTTTTTTTTAAAGAATGACTTGGACTATGGACACCAGTATTTTCGTAATGTGCTATCATAGACAATAGTTAGTGGGTAACTTTAGAAATACTTCACGCATTATTATTAACTAGCTGATGCCCGCGACTTCGTTCGCGTGGATGTGGGTTTTTTAAAATTCCTGTGGGAACTCTTTGATTATTCGGGATAAAAAGTAGCCTATGTGCTAATCCAGGGTATAATCTATCTCAATTCTAAATTTCAGCCCAATCCGTCCAGTAGTGTTTGCGTGAAGGAGTAACAAACATACACACACACACACACACACACACATACAAACTTTCTTCTTAATAATATTAGTGTGATCAACCTAAGGCCGGATACAAACGGTACTAGTGACTTTCGTCGGCAGCGCCTCGTTGGAGATGTAATATTTGCTTTAAGGACGTGAAAATAGCTGTATACGAAGAACAACTGTTCAACCATCCAACACTTCGAAAGTTCTTTTATCTAAGCTTTTAACCCAACCAGGCCAACGCAGGTGCTAATGGTTGCTAAGATCACAACTAATCAGAAAGGCACATACTAATGCCCATTAAAATACATATAATATTTTATTTGCAATAAACTATAATAAAACAGCACCTGAATATACCAAAATAGTCAAAAACATTTTATTCTTTCAAGCATATTCTCGGCACAAGAAAATCACCATCACAATAATGAATCCAATAATCGTTATAGCTATTCCGGATAAGACTATGCACATAATGTTCCGCCCTACGAAACTATTTTCGCCGCGCAAAGGCGCCCTTATTCTGAAAGCAGGCTGACGGTGCATTTCTGGCTTCATGGTTGTTTTTTCCTTCTCATTAGTCATGTTGGGTTAATTTATATAATATGCTGAAAAATAAATAAATTGTTTGTAAATCTTCCCTGTATTTTATTCTTTGTCATAGTTTTAAGCAATAAAGTTGATTAAACAACATAAATAAATAAATAAAATGATCTACTTTGGTAGATAGAGCTGATTATTTAATTGCGGTTTTAATCCATACTAATAATAGGTATTATAAATGCAAAAGTGTGTGCCTGTCTGTGTAGTACCTAGATGCTTTTGACGATTCAAAAGTACTTGAAAAAGTCTAATTGAATAAAAATATTTAGAATTTTGTCTGTCTGCTACGTTTTTACGACTCAACCGCAGACCCGATTTTAATGTGGTACCTACAGAGTTAGCTTACATCCCGAGGACGGACACAGAATACTTTTTATTCCGGAACCGGACCGAAATCCTAGTTCCTACGGGATTCTTAAGGATCTATCCGTTTAACCGATTTATATGAATTTTGTTACAGAGATAGCTTGCGCCCTAGAAATTGACTTCCGTAACTTTTTATCCCGGAAAAGCAAAAAGTTCCCATGGGATAGAAAACCTAAATTAATGTAGACGGAGTTGTGGGAATCATCTAGTGATGAAATAATTTTACTATTGGAGCTCTTATTTCAGTATTTGGGGTATTTCGTCGCATAGTAGGATTTTTGCAGAGCCTATTATTCCGAATATACAACTTAATGAACAAACTGAAATCTGAAAACAACGTAGTTTAGATTTTAGATACTTTGGAGTTATATCGTTCCGATACTCGAGGATGTACAAAACAAGTGCATGTTATAGGTAAATACAGGTAATTTTTAAAATCTTACATGAGGATGGACTAGGAATTTAAATATTAACACAGTTAAAGCGATTGCTGTTCCACCTAAACCTAGGCCGATCAGAATAAGCCTAGGTCTGCGGTCTCTGTTGTTTAGTTGGTCTATGGGTGTCCTAGTATGTGTTTCTCGTATTGTATTTTTGATACATCTAAAATTTAAAATTATATTTTTTAACAAGTGACCACCCGCACCTCAGATTTGTGAAAATATAAATCCTCTATCCCGTGGGAATTTCAGAAAAATCTAATCTTACTTTTTGTCTAGGTACAATTATAATATTACAAAGGAAACTTCTGTGCGAAACTTTAAGAAACTTTTGTGCAAAAGTTTGGTCTGGACATTGGTTGGACACTAAGTCAGGACTTTTCTTTTGATATTACACTGGCGATCCACCCTGGCTTCGCAAGGGTAGCTTTAGTTTTTGATAAACCCAAACTTCGAATTTATGTGGCATCGTATTGGAACGCTAAAATATCACTTAGCTATACGTCTTTGACTGGCGTACATAGCCGAAGCGTTCCATCTCACAAGAAGCAATTTAGAAATCATAAGTAACCAATTGCCCTTGACTCTTAAGTTACCCATATTGACCGAAAGTTATTATTACGAGAACAAAAAAAAAACATTGTGGTCTATGGAATTTGCTGTCTTTACGCGGCACTTTTAAATAGGTAGGCACGTATTTTTTCACTAAAATAGTAAAACAACAACGTAGGAACCTATGAGTTTTATGTACAAAGCAAATTATTTAATCACTGAAACACGTTTACTAAGTACTTGGTATTTTTATATGAACTTTGTTATGTATTTTAATAGTTTCCTTCAAGTAGGTACATACTTAAACTATACCTTAATACTTACACGCTGGGTTTTTGGTCCTTGTTTTGCGTCTCAGTCATCTATATTTATTTTATGACATCATTACAGAACTTAAATTAGCTTATACTGTGCGAGAAATACATTGTTTTCCTTTTAATGTCAGATTTGGCATCTTACTACTTTGAATTTGAAGTTCAAAAACAACAGACTAAGACAAAACTTGCTTTTGCATTTTGTTTTGTGTTTAAAAAGTTCCAACTTCCGTATCATATTCTTAATATAACGCATTGGAATTGTGATCTCAGTGCAGTTTACATATTTCTGTGACTGAAAGGTATTTATAAGAACAGTTATTTACCTACCAGGATATACAACAACACTACCACACTGCGCGCCGTCGGAAAACAGCTTCTACTGAAAATAGCACACTTTGACTTGACTTTGCTCAGACCTAAGACTGTTAAAACGAGACAGCGTTATATCACTCGCATGGATCTGTCTCGTTTTAACTGAAACTTAAGTCTAAGCAAAGTCAAAGGATTTCAACCTGAGATTTAGGGAGAGATTTATAAAACGCACTCTGACTTTGCTTAGACTTAAGACAGAGTTAAAACGAGACAGATGTATTCCTCACATAAATTTGTCTCGTTTTAACTGAAACTCAAAAGTCTAAGGAAGGTCAAAGTGCACTCTATGGATTTCAACCTGAGATGTAAGGAGAGATTTATAAAGCGCACTCCGACTTCGCTTAGACTTAAGACAGGGTTAAAACGAGACAGATGTATATCCTCATATAACTCTGTCTCGTTTCAACTGAAACTTAAGTCCACTAAGTGTAAACAAAGTCAAAGTGCGCTCTATAGATCTCAGCCTTAGACAGGGAATGGTACCGATTCTGATGGCAACTAAATTTTAGAGCGTTCGCATCTCTTTCTTACCAATGTAATAAGAAAAGGACAAATAAACTTATTTTAATTTAAAACTGTCAAACCTTGTGACTTTAGGCGCCAGTCTTGCAGTGCTTAAAACATAGCACTAAAATTTTAAGTTGTTCGTTAAAAAATCATTTTCTATTAGACCTTTGCTAGCAATATTAAAAAGATGTAGATACATTTTAGTTTAGAGAAAAACCATCAGAATCAACACCAAAGCTTTGTCTTTAAAATATTAAAAAAAACACGATTAAAATCATAAGAAATTTATTATGCATAATATACAAACAATTACTAAGTAACTAGGTATTTATTTATAAAAGCTTCCAAGGCACTATCAGGCTGACTATAGAGCACACTTTGACTTTGCTTAGACTTAAGTTTCAGTTAAAACGAGACAGATTTATGCGAGCGGTATAACACTGTCTCGTTTTAACAGTGTCTTAAGTTTGAGCAAAGTCAAAGTGCGCTCTATAGGTCTCAGCCTAACACTTACAATACATTTTATTAAATATTATGCCTTCATAGCTGCTACTACTGTCAGCAAAGGTAAGTGGTAACTAAAGTAAAATAAGTGATTGCCTGGTGGGTGGCTTCGGCCGTGGCTAGTTACCACCCTACCGAAGTCGTGCCGCCAAGCGATTTAGCTTTCTGTTAAAAACCGATCACGGTTATGAGTTTAATGAAACTTACCCGTACCCCAAACATAGCCCGCCATAACATACCATCTTAGACTGCATCACCACTTACCACCAGATGAGATCACAGTTACGGGCTAGCTTGTATTGGTATCATGCCGTGTAATAACCGATCAGGGGTATGAGTTTAATGAAACTGCCGTACCCTTTCCAAGTTACCTCGCTACCTTAGACTGCATCATCACTTACAACCAGGTGAGATCATAGTTAAGGGCTAGCTTGTATTGGAATTTAAAAAAAAAGTTAATGTTTCCCTCACGCAATTGAATTAGCATAAAATTTATAAAGAAATAACAAAATAATAGCTATGGCAGTTCCCTTACAACAATAAATTAGAACATAAAAATACTGAAAATTACATAAAATCTCAAAGTCTCCTTTTTAGAACATATAAATAATAGTAATTATATTTATGTAATCTTGCAAGTATCATTCGGCTCATCGCACTTCGGAGATTTGCTTTGGGATTCGTCTGTCTGTGGAAATAAACATTTCATTATCACACTAATCACACTAATAGTAAAAGACGAAAGTTTGTGTGTATAATTATGTGTGTGTATGCTTGTTACTCCTTCACGCAAAAACTACTGGACAGATTGGGCTGAAATTTAGAATGGACATAGATTATACCTTGGATTAGCACAAAGGCTACTTTTTATCTCGGAAAATCAAAGATTTCTCACGGGATTTTTAAAAACCTACATCCACGCGGACGAAGTCGCGGGCATCCTCTAGTATAGTATAAAATTGTTTTTCCGTCACTCGGCGTATTTTAATTTTATACTATATTTATATTTATGAACTCAGAATTTTTTCCTCTTTCACTTGATACAATAGGTAAGGCAAAAATTTGGAGACCCCAACTTTTTTGGATCAGGTCGTATTTTTCCTATAAAATGTAGCCTATGCCACCCGGACCATAATGGCGTATCGATTGACACCTCATTCATCAAAATCGGTTCAGTAGTTTAGGCACTACGGTGGAACATACATAAATACAAACCTACATATATACACACATACGTAGACTGCTAAAATCATAACTCTTCATTTGGTTTTGCCGTAGTCGGGTAAAAATATGAATTTAGAAATTTTAAACCTTTTTTTTTTAACTGTAGGTATGCTTACCGTGTCTTTGTCCAAGTAAGGCACAGGCCTCCGCAAAAGCCTCGCTAGGGCTCCGCGTTTGTCTTGACGCTTGCTTTTGACTTCAGGTGGTGACTGAAATAATAGGTAAAACTAGTATTTATGAAAAAACTAAATCAAAAGAAAATAAAAAAATTCACATTTCAAAATGGCGCTATTCAGCCATCATATTAGTTTTTTTTTTCAAAAAAATTACAGCCACTACACAATACAATACAATTTCGAATTAGAAACGAGGAGGCAAATCGCTTCGTACGTATCCATGGGATTTCGACTACGTACGTGTGCAGACCTTGATGATTGATGAATGGGAAATGGGTCATTTACAAGGAACCAAAACTTTAATTAGCTATAATCCGCTAAACCAGACGAATCTGCATGGTGCAACATGCAGCGTGCGATGCGCACCGCCCGCCCTCCCACTGCTAAACATACAAGAAAAGCTAGCCACCAAGCAAGTAATACGCACCACCACCACCACCACACAAACCCCAGAATATTTTGCCTTACAAAAATTATGTTATCTATACTAATAAATAAAATTGAAGTGTCTGTCTGTAAATTCGAAATAACTACCTCATATTAGGCTCATATGGTTATTTCAATGGTACCATAACTGAATCAAACTTTTTTAAAATTTTTGTCTGTCTGTCTGTCTGTTTGAAAGGGCTAATCTTCGGAACGGTTGAACCGATTTTGACGGGATTTTCACAGACGAGTAGAGAATTTTGTAAATATATTGAGGAGGCTACTGTAAGGATACCTATTTCCTTAAATTCTTCTCGGAGGGAATCGCGTGGTTTTAAGTTATAAATTGCGCGTATTGCCCTTTTTAACCCCCGACCCAAAAAGAGGGGTGTTATAAGTTTGACGTGTGTATCTGTGTATCTGTGTGTCTGTGTATCTGTGTATCTGTCTGTGGCATCGTAGCGCCTAAACGAATGAACCGATTTTAATTTAGTTTTTTTTGTTTGAAAGGTGGCTTGATCGAGAGTGTTCTTAGCTATAATCTGAAAAATTTGGTTCAGCCGTTTAAGAGTTATCAGCTCTTTTCTAGTTTTCATGTAGAAAAGAAGGTTAGATAACCGTTAGGTTCATAATATTATGTCAATTGACAAATGTCAAGCTGTCAAGATGGACGTTGCCTAAATACATAATTATTTATTTGAAAATGATGTTTTGGAAAACTCAGATACTTTGGATCGTCGGGGGTGTTATAAATTTTTAATTTACACTTGTTTGTATTACAAGGTATGGTAAGGTGTCTTACTCCGTTAGTTGGTGGTGTTCCCGTGACGTCAGCGCCACTGGTGTCGGTGTCCATGCGGGCGTCGGTGTTGCGCTCAGCGCGTCTATTCTGATCTACGTACGTCTCTGCTGAAATTGAGGGATTAAACTAAAGCATACTACTCTACTCCAGATAGACCGATAAAATTCAGTCACTGCGCAAGTTCAACTAACATCAGCTGTAGGCAACATGAAAAACCGGTCAAGTGTGAGTCAGACTCGCGCACCGAGGGTTCCGTATTCGGGAATTTTATCTACATTTTGCATGATAAATCAAAAACTATTATGCATAAAAATCTCTTTTAGAATGTACAAGTAATGCCTTTTCATATGATACTCCACTTGGTATAGGTATCTTACTTTGAAAATTGTAAATACTATTATTTATTTGTTCATGAACACAATTTTTTTTTTATGTAAGTAACCACCAATTCACGGTTTTCAGATTTTTCCTTTACTTGTGCTAAGACCTACTTACCTGCCAAGTTTATGATTCTAGGTCAACGGGAAGTACCCTATAGGTTTTCTTGACAGACACGACAGACGGACAGATAGACAGACAACGAGATGATCTTATAAAGGTTTCTTTTTTCCTTTTCTATTCTAGTCTGAATACTCACTACTGTGTGTGATATTGCTCGCAGGTAGTGCTGTGGGTTGCGTGTGCGGTTGGTGCTGTGGGTTGTGTACACTGCTGGTGTTGCAAGGAGTGGGACTGCTTTGACCCTTCACTATCCGCTTGATCTCCTCCGCCCGGTCCATGTATCTGATCATGTCAATATACCTTGTATAATATATGTAACTGTATTTAATATAACATACTAAATATAATATAACATAACTAATGAATATAATTACATAATTATAATATAACTTACTAACACACACACACACACACAAACGCGCGCGCGCTCGCGTCACAATAGCAGCGGGGTGGGTTGGACGCAAGCCACCAGTGACCAGGGCTCCAGAGTGAGGAACCTCCTCACAATGCGTGCCGTCTCAAGAACCACTGCCTTCTGTATCTTACCCTTTTTTTTTTTAAAGAATATTAGCCATGTTAAAATGACTAATATTCCCCTTTCCTCTCCAACTAAGCGTCAGGCTTGTGCTAGGAGTAGGTACGACAATAGTGCAACGGGCGGGGTTTGAACCGCCGACCTTTCGGTTTTCAGTCCACTCCTTTACCGGTTGAGCTATTGAGGCTTTTTTTGATCTAACAGCTAAGCAATAGTTTCTTAAGATGTCGGTTGAAACTTTATATACTATTCTTTATAGTTAGACTATTATTACACCTCAAAGACCGACCGACCGTAAAGAATGACCGACATAGCTCAAAGAATTAGCCGGCTGAAGCGGCAGTGGGCACGTCTGCCGCAGAACTGATGGCAGCTGGGGCAGACGTGTTCTGGAGTGGAGACCGCGTATCAGCAAGCGCAGTGTGGGACCTCCAATCCGCTGGACTGATGACCTTAAGAGGATAGCGGGGAGCGGGTGGATGAGGAAGGCGGAGGACCGTGTGTGGTGGCGCGCTCTCGGGAAGGCCTATGTCCAACAGTGGACGCAAACAGGCTGCTTAATTGATTGAGAGTATTAATAATGTTATTTTTGCTTTGATTAGTGTAATAAGTAAGTAAATACATGTCTTACTGTCTCAGTTTGGCCGCCAGCGCGCTCCGCCGCACCGCGTCGCTCTCCGCTCCCACGGCCGGCACCTGGCCCAGAGGGGAACTTACTTGCAACACTACATACATTACTAAGTACTAACAGAGGTTTCGATTACAACCTATACTAATATTAAAAATACGAAAGTGTGTCCGTCTGTCTGCTATCTTTTCACGGCCTGGCACTCAAACCGATTTTGATGAAATTTGGTACAGGCTTGGCTTACATCCCGGGAAAGGACAGGAAAATCTCGGAAAATCAAAGAGTTCCCACGGGGTTGTTAAGGGGCCCATCCATTTAACTGATTTATATGAAAGGTTCAGAGGTAGCTTGCATCCCGGTTTACATAGGCACCTTTTTAGCTCGGAAAATCAAAGAGGGAGGAATTTAAAAAACCTAAATCCACGCGGACGAAGTCGCGGGCATTTTTCTTGTAGATAATAATCTCTACATAGTTAAAGTCGCTTTTGTATTGTTCTTGTTCGTCGTAACACTCTTGACAGAGCGGTCGTGGTCATCACGAAGCGACGTTTTTGCGGGCAGATATTGTACACGGCGTAACTAGAGTGCTAGCAAAAACTAAGACAAATGATAGCAACTAATTACTTATAAGTGATAACATACCATAAAAGGAACTCCAAAAAAATAATAATTAAGAAATGCTGTATTTTTTAAAAGTTCACAATATATTGCAAATAAAACATCTGACTGATATTAGAGGTCAACGAACGTTCCGTAAATAGGTCATTCGAAGCCAATGCCGCGTTGAACAATTACAATTTACTGGACAACAAGTGTGAATTAAAAATTTATAACACCCCCCACAAGTGAAGGTTACAATAACTAGAAAAGAGCTGATAACTTTCAAACGGCTGAACCGATTTTCTTGGATTAAAGCTAAGAACACTCTCAATCAAGCCGCCTTTCAAACAAAAAACTAAATTAAAATCGGTTCATTAGTTTAGGAGCTACGATGCCACAGACAGATACACACGTCAAACTTATAACATGCCTCTTTTTGGGTCGGGGGTTAAAAAGTATATAGCCCGGATAAAGTGAGGGCGGGACGCTAGTGTTGTGTACAGTGTTCTCACCAAATAGCGCAAGCTGTCGCTGTAAGCGGTCAATGCTTCAGGTAACCTTCCAGCGCACTCCAGCTCGATGGCCAGCTTGATCAGCGCCACCGCCTGCAACCGGTTCCCCTGATAACTGGTATCACTAACCAACATTGACTTATAATAGTAGGTGTAGACGAGGACTCAAACAAAATGACACTGCTCAAGTGGCCTGGTTCCAAAGCAATAAGTCTGAAAATTGGAGTAATTTAAAATAAGCATATGGGCTGTTAATTTTCGGGCCGCATTCGAGGCTTATTTCATTTCTCGAACATTTTAATTCAATGCTAGTCAAAGAAGACATGGATATCATTTATTTGCTACGGAGATAGCTTGTATCCCAGAGTACACATATTATAGAGTAGATATTTACACAACAAAATAATCAGATAGTTGCCTACGCGCCATGTTTTTTACGCGCGAATTATGAGCGAGATAGCACGAATCTCCGTTGTTCTTGTGTTTCAAATCTTAACGTCAAGCAATAAGGTCTGTATTTCATTGCTGCAAACTGTACCTTATTGTAGTTCTCCTTGGAAGGCATGTGCTCTAGGTCCAGGTATTCGTGGTTGAAGAAGTCGTCGTACGATATCCGCTGCTCCGGGTCGTGTCGGAGCAGCCTCGTCAGCAGGTCGCGACAGCCGGGGGATATGGACGCGTTGGCTGGAATCTACATACAATACAATAGAATCACCATCATCGTGATTAACCCATTGCCGGCTCACTACAGAGCACGGGTCTCTTATCAGAATGAGAAGGATTTTGACCATAGTCTACCACGCTGGTCAAGTGTGGTTTGGCAGATAATAGAATATATTTTGTACTAGGGGATGCCCGCGACTTCGTCCGTTTATAAAGATCCCGTGGGAACTGTTTGATTTTCCGGGATAAAACCTACCTATATCCGTCCCCGGGATAATATAAGCTAGCACTGTACCAAATTTCTAAACCGGTTAAACTGTTGGGCCGTGAAAAGTTAGCAGACAGACAGACAGACAGCATTTATAATATTACAGTATGGATAGAAGCAGGCGTTACTTTGCGGAAGTCCATGGTATACAATGAATCACAAGCTTAATTTGCTAATATCCACTGGAAACGGCAAATTTGTATGGTACAACATGCACCACCCGCCCTCCTACTGCTAAGTATGCAGGAAAAGCCAGCCACCAAGCAAGCCCCAAGTACCACCACGCAACTCCACACAAATCCATCAGAACACACTCGACGCACGTTTCGCACCGACATCGGAGCATCCTCAGGAGATGTAGACCTTACAATACAATGAACTATTGCAAAGTAATGCAAATAAGTACAACACCAAAGAACCCATACATTACTAGTTGTTTTATGTCATTGTATTATCTGTCATCTGTCACTTTTTGCCTTCACTGTGTGCCATTGTATTGCGTTTGTAAAATCCATTTAAAATTATTATAATACTAGCTGACGCCGCGACTTCGTCCGCGTGGATTTAGGTTTTTCGAAATCCCGTGGGAACTCTTGGTTTTCCGGGATAAAAAGTAGCCTATGTGCTAATCCAGGATATTATCTATCTCCATTCCGAATTTCAGCCAAATCCGTCCAGTAGTTTTTGCGTGAAGGAGTAACAAACATACTCACACACACACACACACACAAACTTTCGCCTTTATAATACATATTAGTGTGATTAATTAGCAATTCCCTTGTTTTATTAACATAGTTCCAATACAAAGTGATTGCGCATTGTAAGGTCTATAATTATAGGTAATTGCTTGGTGGCTAGCTTGGTGGCTGGTTGATGATGATGACCTGTATGGGGGCGCGACGCTGGATCTTGTCGATGAGCTCGTTGAACGTGGCGGAGGAGTAGGGCGCGCGCCCGAACAGACACTCGTACATGATGACTCCTGCAACCAAACATAAGTATACATTAATTGCTCGCATTTAAAGCTGTGGCAAATGAAACAACCCTTTCAATTCACTCGATCGGAAAAGATTCCTTTTACCCTTTGAAATCTATGTGGAAAGTGGTTATTTTGCTCGCTAGCTTGCAAAGTACGAATTGAAATTCGAACGTGACGCACTGTTGAGATGAGGATATTTATTTATGAATTGCTGTGTACACTTATTAGGGGTCATTGCTTGGAGCCCGAATAATATTGTATATCAAATCTTTGAAAAGAGCAACCGCCGAGTTTCTTGCTGGTTCTTCTCGGTAGGAAAGGCATTCCGAACCAGTGGTAGACGATTCAAAAGAACTTTTAAAAGTCTAATCTAATTGAATAAAAATATTTTGAATTTGAAATTTGAATTTGATCTATTATTTTGATATTTAGACTTTTAAGAGTTACAACCTGTTTAGTGTGCCTTTTTCAATAAAATAAATCCATACTAATATTATAAATGCGAAAGTGTTTCTGTCTGTCTGTGTGTCTGTTTGTCTATCTGTCTGTCTGTCTGTCTGTCTGCTACCTTTTCACGGCCCAACAGTGTAACGGATTCTGACGGGTACAGGGTTAGATTATATCCCGGGGATGGACATAGGCTACTTTTTATCCCGGAAAATTAAAGAGTTCCCACGGGATTCCCAAAGACCCATCCATCTAACCGATTTGTATGAAAGGTACCGAATTAGCTTGCGTCCCTGTAATTGAAATAGGCAACTTTTTATCTCAGAAAATCATACAGTTCCCACGGGATCTTCAAAAACCTAAATCCACGCTGACGAAGTCGTGGGTATCCTCTAGTGAATAAATAAGGGGAGAAGGGGTGAGGTAGATGAGAGGGGAGGTGAGGGAAGGTACCCTTGGGTGGATAAGGTGTGGGATAGAAGCTCACCTACACTCCACAGGTCGACCCTGGCGTCGTGTTCCCCAAGTAACATCTCAGGCGCCATGTACAGCGGCGATCCGCGCACGTGGCGTGACGACTCCTCCGACATGTGCTGAGCGAACCTGTGTTGGATACAAGCAGGCATTACTTTGCCAAACTCCATCATTAGTATAACTGTAATATGTAGATTGTATTAAAGAAGCAGGCGTTATTTTGCGGAAATCCATGATATACAATTAATATTAGACTTGCCTTTACCAAAGTTTAAAAAATCCATTAAAAGTATGCTCCTGGCAAAAGCATATTACACAATCGAAGATTATGTAAATGATAAAAAAGCATGGATTTGACTCGCTCCAGCAATGCGCGGGACTGCAATTGCTTGTATAGTATAGAATATTATTGTAAATTGAACAATTGAAAAGAGCAACCGCCGAGTTTCTTGCTGGTTCTTCTCGGTAGGAACTTTCCGAACCAGTGGTAAATTATTTGACGATTCAAAAGCACTTGTAAAAGTTTATTTGAATAAAAATCTATTCTATTCTATTCTATACAAGGAACCAAAAGCTTAATTTGCTATAATCCGCTAAACTAACGAAATCTGTATATTACGCAGCACCACACAAATTCCAACACCACTCGACGCGCGTTTCGCCCCGACACCGGAGAGAGAATTAAGATTTTGCAATCAGACATTGTAAGGTCTACATCTGAGGATGCTCCGGTGTCGGGGCGAAACGTGCTATGTGTGTTTTAAGCAATTAAATATCTTCCAAAAGTTAAGAGCTTACAGGATTTACTATTTTTAACCCCCGACCCAAAAAGAGGAGTGTTAAGTTTGACGTGCGTATCTGTGTATCTGTCTGTGGCATCGTAGCTCCTAAACTAATAAACCGATTTTAATTTAGTTTTTTGTTTGAAAGGTAGCTTTATTAAGAGTGTTCTTAGTTATAATCAAAAAAAGTCGGTTCAGCCGTTTGAAAGTTATCAGCTCTTTTCTAGTTACTGTAACCTTCACTTGTCGGGGGTGTTATAAATTTTTAATTTACACTTGTTTAAAACTGTTGTTTTAATGTCTCGGCCGAAATATCAATAAACAACATCGTTTAGTGTAAAGGACTCGGGCGGTAATAGCTTTATTTCCAGCCTGGACAGTAATGTAGTATTTTGTGTCTCACCCAAAATCCGCTACCTTGAGTATGTATTTCCCCTCAGATCCTTTGTGGAGCAGCAAATTGTGTGGTTTTAGATCCATGTGGACTACACCTGTGAAGACAACTTAATATCAAACACACTGTGGTTTCAAAGTCAAAGTCAAAATCATTTATTCAAAGTAGGTGCAATTGTACTCCTTTTGATGGTCGAAATTGTTAAATTTATAGGATACTAGCTGACGCCCGCGACTTCGTCTGCGTGGATGTAGGTTTTTAAAATTCCCGTGGGAACTCTTTGATTTTCCGGGATAAAAAGTAGCCTATGTGCTAATCCAGGGTATATTCTATCTCCATTCTAAATTTCAGCCCAATCCGTCCAGTAGTTTTTGCGTGAAGGAGTAACAAACATACACACACACACACATACAAACTTTCGCCTTTATAATATTATAAGTGGATAGTGGTGATAATAAATTATGTAACTTAAAACTAAAGCTACAACTACGACTAAGCTTTTTTAAATTCCCTTTTAGTAATTAAGTACTAACATAGTTTTTAAGTTTTTATTGTTACTAACACTGAATGGATTTTTGTTGTCCGGTTAATAAATAAATTGATTGATTGATTGATTTTTACATATAGGAGTATGTAATATGTTTAATTTAGATTTAATAGAATATGTAGATGATATTAAGAGCTAAGACCTATGTGATATATTTATGTTAGATGTACCATATTCTGGCAAAATAAATGGTTTTCATTATCTTTGTTGTATTTATTACTTGTATGCAATTTAATTTTGTGCAACCATCCCACGCTCTGGTCACTAAATCCGTACACCAAGTTTTGCCTGTAAGAGATTTCTATAGCAATAAGGCCCCCTTTGCACCATCTAGTATAGTTTCTTCTAATGTTTTCTGTATATATGTTTGTGTGTGCAATAAAGTCTTCCAAATAAATGACTATGATTATGACCAAGTGCGAGTCGGATTCGTGCATTGAGGGTTCCGTACTTTATAAGGATACCGTGTGTTATTACTTTGTTGCTTAAATTAACTTCAACTGCAAATCATCATCACCACTAATCCGTTACCAGCTCACTACTGAGAACGGGTCTCCTCTCAGAATGAGAACGGCTTTAATCTACCACGCTAGCAAAGTGAGAATTGGATTGGATCCTTATGAACTTAAAATATGTTATGTCATGTAATAGTTTCACAAACATTAAACTGCCAAGCCATACTTTTTTTTTTTAAATGTAGGGTTTGTAGAATCAGAGCTTGTTAGTAGAGTTATTTGTTATTTATTGGTATAAATGTGGTACAGCCAAGAGCGCTTAAGAGCTATATACTTTGGACTTGGGATAGCTCCCATGGTCAGCACAAATCTAAGCTCAGCTAGGGGCTTGGCTCTAATAGAGATCTCATAACTTTTTAACAGTGAAAACATTATGAACTTGTGAGTCTTGGCAATCTTTACATGAAATGTTTTTGGTGGGATTACCTTTTTCTCTTAAAAACTTTAATGCTGATGCCAATTGCTGAAGGAAATACAGCACCTGCAAGAAATTACTTAGTTCAGAATTTTTGAGAATTCAATATATATCATAATCATAATTTATTTTGAAAACCAGTACAGGATACTGGTTTTCAAAATAAATTATGATTATGATTATGGAAAATTACTTTAAGGTCCAGTGGTCACCCATTACCTTCTCTCACATTCTAATATTTTCAATGATTGTGCAATTTGTGAAAAAATCATTTCACTTTTAACAAATGTGACTCAGCCAAGTCCTAACAATAAAATTGCATTCATTTTAGACAAATTTTTATTGTAATATTAGTAGTATTTCATAGAGAAAAATTGCAAAAACATTCACTATTTTTAACAGACTACAACTAGTGTAAATTAAAAATTTATAACACCCCCGACAAGTGAAAGTTACAGTAACTAGAAAAGAGCTGATAACTTTCAAACGGCTGAACCGATTTTCTTGGATTATAGCTAAGAACACTCTCGATCAAGCCACCTTTCATTAGTTTAGGAGCTACGATGCCACAGACAGATACACAGATACAAACGTCAAACTTATAACACCCCTCTTTTTGGGTTGGGGGTTAAAAAAAGAAGCAGGTTCTCTATTTGAATGAATATATTTGGAGATAGAGAACAAAACTTTTTAATGGATAAGAGTAAGGATTAGTTTTGATTTTTTTTCATTCATTATCATTTTTCTCTATCAGAACTTAGGCTTAGTGAGAAACAGAAACCCAGAAAGAAAGAAGAAGTATGAGCCACTTACTTGCTTCTCTGGCACTCTCCCGTATCTGTGTATGTACTTGGACAAGTCTCCTCCACAGCAGTACTCCATTATTATATAGATGTTTCTGCAAAATCCATATCCATACATCACACTTCACACATATATTATAAAGGCGAAAGTTTGCGTGTATGTGTGTATGTGTGTGTGTGTATGTTTGTTACTCCTTCACGCAAAAACCACTGGACGGATTTGGCTGAAATTCGGTATGGAGATAGATAATATCCAGGATTAGCACATAGGCTACTTCTTATCCCGGAAAACCAAAGAGTTGCCACGGGATTTCGTAAAACAGAAATACACGCGGACGAAGTCGCGGGCGTCAGCTAGTAATTTATAAATGCTAAAGTGTGTCTGTCTGTCTATCTGCTACCTTTTCACGGCCCAACTGTTTAACCGATTTTGATGAAATATGGTTTACATCATAAGCTACTTTTTATCCTGGAAAATCAAAGTGTTCCCACGAGATTATTAAAGGCTCATCCATCTCTTCATCTCATAGTACTCTTTTAGTTAAATCAATAATTTAAAATGCTTAGCAAACTTGAAACTAACAGTGGACATTGATTTTAAGAATTTTAGGAAACCCTCTATATAATTATTCCAAAGAAACAATTTACTTTTGACCTACACATCATCCCAATTTAGTTACAGTTTCAGTAAAGATCTAAGTTGTCAAGATAAGGCTTAATAATTAAAATTTCATTATACTGGGCATCAGGTGAATATTTGACCTTTATAGGGTCCCATGGTGATTACCCGGGACCTCTAAATAGGAAACCAACATGTTAACCACTTGGCTATTCAAATTCAAAATATTTTTATTCAATTAGACTGTTACAAGTTCTTTTGAATCGTCAAAATCATCTACCACTGGTTCGGAATGCCTTTCCTACCGAGAAGAACCAGCAAGAAACTCGGCGGTTGCTCTTTTCAAAGATTTGATAAACAATACTATGCCATGTATAAAAGCAATTGAAGTCCCGCGCATTGCTGGAGCGAATTGCAGGTCAAATCACGCAGAACATAGATACATAAAAGTATGGATAGTACCTGTCATCCCAAGTGAATTCCTTCATGTGGACTATGTGTGGGTGTGTGAGAGTCTTCAACAATCTTATCTCTGTCACCAGGTTGTCTATGGCAGTGCCAGAGTGCTTGATGCGGGACTTGTCTATGCATTTTACTGCTACAGTCGTTCTGGCACCCACCTGAAGATTATAAAGAAGAATAAGCATTAAAAAGAGGACTTTGTCTGTGTTGGTGTTAGCTGGCGGGTGTGCTTTGCCTTTTTGGAGTGTTTTTTTTTTGTTAAAACTGACTGGAAAGCGCTCTAAGGGGGTGCCGTGCGTGTGTCGGCGAGCGCCAGCACAGACTGGGTCTATTCTTGTATAGTTCCCTAACTTGTTACAAATAACTACAAACTTGACGTTGGCTAATCTTTGTATAGCCAGAGGAGAGAGAAAAAAAGCATTAAAAAAATTATTACCTATTGTGCACAGGAGAAGCAAAGCTGTCCTCTGTCTCTCTCACTCATAATAGCAACAATATGTTTAGCTCATAGTTTTAATGAAAATCACTCGTTGATTTACTGAGTCTCACATTGTTTGACCAAATGCTTTTACAATTATAACTTAAGTTCTGTATAAATGTTAATAAATTTTACACTATTGAATAGAATGCTTATCCTAGATTGTTTTAGTAAATAAAACATTATTTTAATAGCAAAAATTAGGAAATTATTCTCACATTTATTTCAAGGACTTTTAAATACATCTATGACCTTATTTATGATTGAATATGCGATTAATGAAATTAAATTTAGATAAAATCTTCATAATTGAACTACTAAGTATAGTTTTTTTTTTAAATACAGTTAAAATCGCTTGTTAAAGGTCTAATAGTGTGTGTCTTTGTTAACCCCCGACCCAAACAGAGGGGTGTTATAAGTTTGACGTGTGTATTTGTCTGTGGCATCGTAGCTCCTAAACTAATAAACCGATTTTAATTTAGTTTTTTTTTGTTTGAAAGGTGGCTTGATCGAGAGTGTTCTTAGCTATAATCCAAGAAAATCGGCTCAGCCATTTGAAAGTTATCAGCTCTTTTCTAGTTACTGTAACCTTCACTTGTCGGGAGTGTTATTTTTTAATTTACACTTGTTTACCTTAGTATACGCTTTATAGACTGTTGAATAGCTGCCCGAACCGAGTTTCTCAGTGACTACATATCCTTCGATCTTTGGAAACGACATGTTTTACATTAAATGTTGCTTCATTGGCAGGAATTTAGTATTCTTGCGATAAAATCACGAATTTTAACGTAATTATGAAAGTGGAAACGTCAAATGTTTGTTATGACAGCTGACAGCTTTTGTGATATGAAGTATTGCCAGTTAGTTGCCAATATCACACATTTTGGTAGAAAATTAAATGCAAAACTAATAGTAATTGGCTCATCCTATAAAGGACTTCATCCGTCTCGTCTGAATTCATACTAGTTAATATTATAAATGCGAAAGTGTGTCTGTCTGTCTGCTACGTTTTCACGGCCCAAACACTGAACCGATTTTGTTGAAATTTGGTACCTACTTACCGACTTAGAATACATCCCGGGGAAGGACATAGGCTACTGTTATCCCAGAAAATCAACAAGTCATTTTAAAAGTTTTCAAAAAACCCAACTGCTGTTTGCGCTGCATTTTTTCAGCCCGCTTATTAAAGTGCATAAAATCCGCCATCTTGATTTTCTAAGAGTTTTATGTACCTACCCAGTACAATTTTATACACGGAACAGAAATTATACAATGACATTCGCGCTATCAAGACAAATCTAATGATGTATCATTAATTTATCAAAATCGTTTGGCCGAAATACAGTGTCATACAAAGTATAGATGGGTTTTTAGGAATCCCGCGGGAACTCCTTGATTTTTCGTTATAAAGATATAAGCCTATATACGTCACCAGGATATAAGCTAACCTTGTACTAAATTTCATCAGAATCGGTTAAACTGTTGGGCCGTAAAAAGGTAGTAGACAGACAGACTATAATATTAGTATGGATTTTTTATCGAAGACTGAACTTTAACTTTTCATCTATACATAACTATAATAAAATTGTAGAAAAGTGTCGGTACAATGGAAATATATAAAACAAAAAGTAGCAGAGGTTGTTATTATATCGATGCCGAACCCGAAATTGTAGTTAATTTTTTTTTGTCTGTTTGTCTGTGTGTTTGTGCACGCTAATATCAGAAATGGCTTATTCGATTTAGATACGGTTTTCACTAATATATTGTAGTTAGTAAGCTTCACTTAACATTTAGTGTTTATTTCATATCAATCGGGTCATAAATAAAAAAGTTATGTCAATTTAAAGAATCACGCTGCCCGAAAAGTCACTATTCCACGCGAACAAAGTCGCGGGCACAGCTAGTAATATAATAAGTACCTAATACTATAAAGTTAACATGTCAAGCTTATTATAAACTTGTTGTACGAGTGTATAAAGTCATGCATAGCACTACCTATTGTGTTCAAGAACTTAGCATGTTCTTAACAAACTATCTAGTTATCAGAGCTACTTATTTACTCAATGTATAATAATATCATAATATCATGAAACTTGCGAAACATACTTATCAGTTATCTTTTATGTCATAACTCATATTATTATGTAAATGCATTTTATGCTTGGTTGAATAACTTTATCGTAAAAGACGTCACTATAAAAAATCTTGTTTTCAAAAATCATCATATTCTTCAAGTGTAAATTAAAAATTTATAACACCCCCGACAAGTGAAGGTAACAGTAACTAGAAAAGAGCTGATAACTTTCAAACGGCTGAACCGATTTTCTTGGATTATAGCTAAGAACTTCCAAACAAAAAAAAATTAAATTAAAATCGGTTCATTAGTTTAGGAGCTACGATGCCACAGACAGATACACACGTCAAACTTATAATAACCCTCTTTTTGGGTCGGGGGTTAAAAATAACATCAATCCATCATCAACGAATAGAGCCACTGGTAAACATAGGTCTCTTGACCCTAGTGGGGGCTCTTCCAACGGACTAATGCTGCGCTTTCCCTTAGGTCGCCTTTCCAGCATCTTGGGACCCCAACGTTTAACGGGTTTTCCAACTATGTGCCCTGCCCATTGCCACTTCAGTTTCGCAACCCGTAGACATAACTGCACGCATTACGCGAACGTTCACGCCACGCAAGCGGTATGCCATGTCTTATAGTTCCATACATTACAACGCAATGCTACGCGCTATGTCTACGCGCGACGCGACGCATGCCTTCGTGGCCGGCGCTTTATTCTGGTTACTACGGATTATTTTTTTTACTCAGATACAAGTAAGCTCTTTCAAGAGCTGGTGATAAGTGATGATGCAGTCTAAGATGTAAAAGGGCTAATCTAGAAGGGGTATGGCACCCCTTTGGTTTCTACACGGCATCGGCATGTCCCGGGAGGCTTAATCTCTTGACGGCACGGCTTTGCTGGTACGATGGTAACTAGTCACGGCCGAAGCGTCCCACCAGACAAGACCTGTAGAAATTCGCGGTTTTCAGATTTATTCCTGTATTTGTGCTATAAGACCTACGTACCTGCCAAATTTCATGATTCTAGGACAACGGGAAGTACCCTATAGGTTTCTTGACAGACACGACGGACAGACGGACAACAAAGTGATCCTATAAGGGTTCCGTTTTTCCTTTTGAGGTACGGAACCCTAAAAATGCAAAAGTGTATATTTTGTTAGTTTGTCCTCTAAAGAGCAATGGATCGATGTGATTCTTTGCATGGATATAGTTGAAGACCAGATAATGTAGGCTACTTTTTTTCCGGAAAACCAAAGAGATCCCACGGGATTTCGAAAAAACTAAATCCACGCGGAAAAATTAGCTGAAAAGTTTTGAACTTTATCTTGTTTCTTTATGACATACGGAACCATAAAAACGCATTAAAAAGTACATAATGTAATAACATAATGACGCATATTTCGCAGCTAATAAATAATTTGGCGCGTTATCATCCGTCCCCAAACTGTTGCTGCATGCGAAAAGTTAAATTACATTACACCAACTTCGTTTTGCGCTTCTCATTAGTTAAAATGACTCTTATTACCAGGGAATAAGAGTGCTGTAGTGGTGAGTGGGTGGTATTGTTAAGTTGGTTTCACGCTAGGATGGGATGCTGCATTGTAATGCCGTGTTTCAGGGTTGTCGCTTGCCGGTAATAATGTGGGTGTAAGGTTAATTAAAATATTCTGGGTGAGTAAGGAGTTAGGGTGTGGGCAATGGTGACTTATTTTGTGTTGTTTATGGAAATTATTTTGAGGGCCGATTATTCAATCTCCAAAATAAAGTTTATTTAAGGAATAAAGACGTTTTGACAGTTTTTAGGTTTCCGTAGTAAATAAGGAACCTTCATAGTTTCGCCATGTCCATCTGTCTGTCCGTCCATCCGCGGTTATGATTTAGCGTAGGTATATTAATCACGCGGACAAAATGGAAATCTTGGAAAAATATTTTTGGGATACCTCCCCTACACGTAAACACGTTTTTTCTCGCAAAACTCTTTGATTGATAAAAAGTAGCTTATGTACTAATTCAGGATATAACCTATTTCTATTCCACAGCCAAATCCATCCAGTAGTTTTTGCGTGAAGGAGTAACAAACATACACACACACACACACACACAAACTTTCTCCTTTATAATAGTGTGAAAGTGTGATAGTGTGATACGCTACAGAATTCTAACAAGGTTATAGGTAAGTAAACTAAACTTTCCTGTTATCTAGTCTGAACTCTGGCCCACTACTGTTTAAAGGCCTCCTCCCAATTTCCAACAAATCTTTATTTTTAGGGCTCGGTACCTCAAATGGAAAAACGGAACCCTTATAGGATCACTTTGTTGTTTGTCTGTCTGTCAAGAAACCTATAGGGTACTTCCCGTTGACCTAGAATCATGAAGGTCCTATAGCACATGTACAGGAATAAATCTGAAAACCGCGAATTTGTGGTTGTGTGTGGAAGGTGTGGTGTGGTTGGAAAAAGTACCCGAGTACGGAACCCTCAGTGCGCGAGTCTGACCCGCACTTGGCCGGTTTTGTGTGAATATTTTGTCTGGTACTGTAACAGCTGAGTGTCAGCCCTGCACGACGCAGCCAATGGCAGTACGTGTGCGGTTCTTGCGGTGGGAGCTCGTACACGTCACTCTCACGCGTCACACTACACGTGCGATATTGTCTGACACGCGTGTCGCGTACGGAATAAGGACATTTCACGCGCGCGGATTTAAATGTTTAATGTGGCAACACCGGCCCTGTCTGCTACGCGATACAGATTATAAATAGATAAGTTACGAATAAAAAACCGGCCAAGTGCGAGTCGGATTCGCGCACTGAGGGATAATTTTTCCGACATTTTTCACGATAAATCAAAAACTGTTACGCATAAAAATAAATTAAAACCTGTTTTAGAATATACAGGTAAAGCCCTTTCATATGATACCCCACTTGGTATAGTTATTTTACTTTGAATATTGAAACACTTTTTCTTTTAACTTTTTGATGTAACCACAAATTCGTGATTATCAGATTCATTCTTTAGTTGTGCTATAAGACCTACCCACCTACCGCATGATTCTACGTCAACGGGAAGTACCCTATAGGTTTCTTGACAGACACGACGGACAGACAGGCAGACAACAAAGTGATCCTATAAGGGTTCCGTTTTTCCTTTTGAGGTACGGAACCCTAAAAAGGGCGATGATAGCCTAGTGGTTAGAACGTTACGAACGTTACGTTAACGACCCACTAGTTAGGGGTCCAGGGTTTATTTATTTATTTTTTATTTATTTATTAAGGAACGCTAACAATATACATATTTAACATTTTATATATACTAACTTACAAACTATTACATTACCGATATGTATATCAATAACTAGCGTCCACAACATTTATATAATATAACAGGGTTCGATCTAAATCGTTGTTTACCCGACTACGGCAGAGCCAAAAGGAAGGGTTATGATTTTAGCAGTGTATGTATATGTATGTATGTATATGTATGTATATGTATGTATGTATGTAGGTTAGTATCAGATTCCGTTCAACGAAAGGCTGTTGGGGGCTTCGGCCGTGGTTAGTTACCATTCTACCAGCAAAGGCGTGCCTCCAAGCGATTTAGCGTTCCGAAACGAGTGAAAAACTAACACAAAAAGTCTTAAACGCCAGGCAAGTGGCGTCGCTTACGCGTTTCTGAAGGTTTCTGCGTTTTAAGTGAACTATGGAAAAACGGATTATAGTATTACCAGTATAACGTACATTAATGTCTGTATTTATGCCAACTGAATAGCTATTAAAGCGCACAGCGCACACATTCTTATGCCCGGTTTACATTGTACGAGCTAGCGTGCGAGCTGGCCTGGCCAGTAGCTGTAGTGCAGCAACTTGCACGTATTGGACGTATCACACGAGGCTTGCACTTGCGGACAGCCTATCGCATCGGATTAATTAACCCCGACCCAAAAAGAGGGGTGTTATAAGTTTGACGTGTGTGTGTATCTGTGTGTGGCATCGTAGCTCCTAAACTAATGAACCGATTTTAATTTAGTCTTTTTTTGTTTTAAAGGTGGCTTGATCAGGAGTGTTCTTAGCTATAATCCAAGAAAATCGGTTCAGCCGTTTGAAAGTTATCAGCTCTTTTCTTCTTGTGTAATTTGGTAGCTTAGTTTTAGCTTGCATCCCGGAAATTGAAATAGGCAACTTTTCATCCCAGAAAAGCAAAAAGTTCCCACTGTATTTTTCAAAAACGTAAATGCCATCGCACTAATAAGATCACTGACCACAGCGCCGGGCAGGTCGTCAAAGCTGTCTACTGTCCAGCCAGCAACTCGCACGGTGTAAACTGGTCTTTATGATACAACATACAAAGGCAGTCACGCCCGCGCTACCCGCCTGGCAGAGTACCAACTTGTACCATAGTTAAGAGGGGTCTCTCCGTCACTCGCCCCATACAAACGTAGTTCGTCTCTCATTGGAATACTAACCAATCATACTCAATGGAATTTTGTAGAAACGTTCCGGGAACCTATCCCTCCCCGGTCCCGGGGATCTATGCTTGTGGTTTTCCAGATTTCCGTTAAAATATTCGGTTTCAAAGTTACGCGGTCTTAAAAATTCACATACAAATCTTTGAACCCCTGTAATTTTAAAACTACATATTTTTAGAAAAATCTAAAACACCACAGGCACAGATATAGTTTCTAGAATATGTCTTCAAAATTTCATGGACTTTGGTTGCTCAATATTCAAATGAAATTGGGACTACGATTGTATGGAGTACGTGACGGAGAGAGGCCTGTTAATACGATTACGTACATAAGCCTTTATATTTATTGCATCGCTTGCCGAGACATTAAGGGAAAGCCTCGATAGCTCACTGGTTAAGAGGATGGTCTAGTTGTAAATTTTTCCAAATTTTTTTCATAGTGAAGTAGACATTTGCCTACATTTTATTCTTGAAATATTGTTTTTATTTATTTTATTTATTTATTAAGAGGGCTCTCTCTGTCACTCGTTTCCACTCGTTTCATACAATCGTAGTTCCAATTTCATTCAAAGTCCATGAAATTTTGCAGACATATTCTAGAAACAAATATCTATGTCTGTGGTTTTCCAGATTTCTGTTAAAATATTCGGTTTCAAAGTTACGCGGTCTTTAAAATTTTCATACAAATCTTTGAGCCCCTGTAATTTTATAACTACATATTTTTAGAAAAATCTAAAACACCACAGACACAGATATTAGTTTCTAGAATATATCTGCAAAATTTCATGGTCTTTGGTTGCTTAATATTCAAATGAAATTGGAACTACGATTGTATGAAACGAGTGACGGAGAGAGCCCTGTTAAAGGCGCCGGTATAATTTAACCCGTAAGGTATAACTGCCAATGTGTGTGCCAGCTTACATCAATTAAATAAAAATGTTTTTTCTTTTTCTTTCTTTTCTTTATTTCACCTAGATCCTAACTTATAACGGTATTAATTAAAATATGGGTTCTCTCTAGAAAAACTGAAAAGCTGATAAATTAGTGGATTTGAGTAGGTACTTAGCTGGTTAACTTGTGAAGAATTGTCGGGACTTTGGTGAATTGAAGGCAATGTACAGCTTTGTGACGGGGCACAAGCAAAGTCAGGAGAAACAACAGAAGGAAAACGTAAGTATATACCTATCTATAATACGTAGGGTTGCCAACATTTCTTCAGTGAAATATAGAATTTTTGAGACTAAGCAATAGAAATATATAGTACACTTAAAAAATATATAGGTAGTATTTTATGGAAAACGCAAAAAGTAGACGGAGATATTTATTTGTTATTTATTAATTTTTATAAAAATTATATTGATATGCACTTCTTGCATTTTTAACAATTTTTCGTCCAAAATAAAAGTGTCATACTATGCTTTATCACATTCAATTATTATTATTAAATTAACGTAAATCAAAAGCTCAATTTTATTAATTACCTATGTGATACTATACTACATCTGTTGCTTTCTTCTCGCCATTTCGAATTCATAACCGAAAATATAGTATTTTTGTGTACTATATGTTTCTTCAACAATAAATAGTACGCGGACCCGAAATACAGTACAATACAGTATAGTACGGTTGGCAACCCTAATAGTACGCGACAGGTCGAGATTGCAATCGGGGTATGAGGGGCACACCCGCGTGACGAGCGGGTATGGGAAACATTCTTAGTTACAAAAAAATCCGTGATTTCCACGACCGGACCGGCAAACTAGAAACCGTGATAGGCTCGCATATCCTACGCTCCGCCTCAGGAAAGTTGGAAAATCGTTTGTGGGAATGAGTGTAATATTTTATAATAAAATTCCACAGTCAATTTTAGACTTGCCTTTACACAAGTTTAAAAAATGTGTTAAAAGTATGCTCCTGAAAAAAGCTTATTATACAATCGAAGATTATGTAAATGACAAAAAATCTTGGATTTGATTCTATTGGTTGGTTATTATTATAAAATTACCAAATTATCTCGATCGGATCCTAACTCACACATCGCCAGATTCTTTTTTCCACGTAAATGCAAACTGTGGAATTAACTCCCATCGGCGGTGTTCCCATTAGATTACAACGTGGGGTTATTCAAGGGGACCAACGAATTCCTGAAAGGCCAGCAACGCATCCGGCGATCCTCTGGTGCTGTAAATGTTCATGGACGGCTGTAATCACTTAACATCAGGTGACCCGCCTGCTCGTTTGCTGTCTATTTTATCATAGAAAAATATCACACGTAGGAATAGGTCTATATTCCCGTTCGATGGAGTCAAGGGCCATTACCCGCAGCCGGCAGCGACCTCGTCCAATACCGATTTATGGTCCATTGCGCGACGCCTCACTATAATATATCAAAACGAAAGAACTGCCCAGCTCCATTATAGAGTTCTTAATTTATGACGACTCGACCGTAAAATTGCTTTACCATTTTTGGTAATAAATCCAGTAAATCGAAATTTTCCGCACGGCGAATAAAAATCGCGCGATATTTTTCGCAATTCTGTAACACTTGCAATCATATAGAGCGTAATGCGACATAAAATTCACGCTGGAAAAAATATGCAATTTGTGAATATTTTTAAATACATATACGAGTACATATGATATCAAAAATTGGCGAACCGGCAGGATTCGAACCTGCGTCCTTCTGGGTTCGCGCCCGACGCTCTTCCGACGTCCAAAATGTCGGAAAAAATACCCGAGCACGGAATCCTCGGTGCGCGAGTTTGACTCGCACTTGGCCGGTTTTTTCTGGTATAGGTAATGGTATCGGTCCTAGGAAATAGGAAACTTTTATCTTGGAAAATTGAAGACTTGTCACGAGATTTTTTAAACCACATAAATACAACCCATCGGCCGTTTGGCCGATTGAAACATTTGACCGGCAACGCATCGGCGGTACTTCTGGTGCTGCAAATATTCATGGGTGGCGATAATCACTTAACATCAGATGACCCGCCTGCTCGTTTGCTCGGTATTTTAAATGAAAAAATAAAAATAAACTGACAAGGTCTATTATAGCCATCTAGGGAAATTATTAAAGCCATGTTCTTTTGTACAAAGCGTAATGTTATTTTAAATCGAATCTTTGAAAAGAGCAACCGCCGAGTTTCTTGCTAGTTTTCTCGGTAGCCTATATCACCCGGACTTTTACAACGAATCGATTGACACCTCATTCATCAAAATCGGCCCAGTAGTTTCGGTGCTACGGTGGAACACACAGAATCTGAATACAAACATACACACACACATACATACATACATAGACTGCTAAAATCATAACCCTTCCTTTTGGCTATGCCGCAGTTGGGTAATAAACCAGTTTCACGTCTTGTTGTAGGTGGAAGAGAAGTCGGATATGAAGAAGGGCATGCGAGAGAAGATTCTGCAATACTTCAAGAGGGGCGGAAATCAGAAAGAAGGTACCTACGTTTAAAGTTAAGCGGCTTTAAAAGCTTTATCTTTTTTTAGGGTTCCGTAGAAAATTATGAATTCTAACTTTCGGATTTTAATCTAGACTCTTTGTATCTTTAGGCCTGATTGATACGAGAGCTTAAATTAAACGCCCGTTAAAAAAAGCGTTCAAATAGCATTCCCAAGTATCTGCTTTTTATATGTTTTTTATCATGCACTGTTGTATTTTCAACGCGACGCTTTTTTTTTTAATTTTTATTAATTTAATTTTAATTATTTCATTTTAATATTACTTTTAATGTACGTAATTTAATTTGAATATAACTAAATTATGGACATGCTATTATTGTCTGAAATAAAATATTTTTATTTGTTATTTTTCTTTTATTTTAACGCTCGTGTGAATCTATACTAATATTATAAAGAGGAAACCTTAGTATTTTTGTATGTTTGTATTGAATAGGCTCAAAAACTACTGGACCGATTTCAAAATTTCTTTTACCATTACTTAGAGGGATTCTTCCGAATCCGTATAGGCTATATTTTATCCCGGAAAATAAAAAAAATAAATGTCCACCCGTGCGAAGCCGGGGCGGGTCGCTAGTATTATATAAAATTAAAGTAACTTACGCCATCTATGTAAGGACTTCAGAACAACTTATTAAATTAGCGTAGTTTAAGCTACGTTCACTAGAGAGAACTGAGAACGTCTTCGTGGTTTACTTTTACTCACACCAGGGTGCCAGTGGTTTGACGTGTGTATCTGTCTGTTGAATCGTAGCTCTTAAACTAATGAACCGATTTTAATTTAGTTTGTTTCGTTTGAAAGGTGGCTTGATCGAGAGTGTTCTTAGCTATAATTCAAGAAATCGGTTCAGCCGTTTGAAAGTTATCAGCTCTTTTCTAGTTACTGTAACCTTCACTTGTCGGGGGTGTTATAAATTTTTAATTTACACTTGTACTTAGTACCTAATTATACAAGGTACCAAGTTTGAATTTACAATCAAGTTACAATTAAAAGTAACAGGAAAACAATACAAGAACGAAGTTGTAACAAAACTCTAGTTAGGGAATTTGTAATTAAATGGCTAAATTGGAATAATTGGTAATGTGATAAGTTTTGTCAGGGCCAGTTGGATAACAGGCGGTTAATAAGTTACGTTACGGTTTCCGTTAAACTGTACGAGTTCGAACTTTTGACATACGCGGATTTAAGAGGGGTCTCTCCGTCACTCGCTCCATACAAGCGTAGTTCCAATTTCATTTGAATATTAAGCAACCAATTCCATGAAATTTTGCACACATATTCTAGAATAAAAAAGTTTTCTTTCTTTCTTTCTTTCTTTAAAGCAAGTGATATTTAATTGCTTAAAACTCACACAACCAATGTCAAACGAGCTCGGTGGCTGTCATTAATCGTTGAACACTGAGTTAACGAATCAGCACTTTTTGTTTCATTTATTCAGATACAAGTTAGCCCTTGACTGTAATCTCACCTGGTGGTAAGTGATGATGCAGTCTAAGATAGAAGCGGGCTAACCTGGAAGTGGTGTGGCAGTTTTTATCAAGTCCATACCCCTTTAGTTTCTACACGGCATCGTGCTGGAACGCTAAATCGCTTGGCGGTACGACTTTGCCGGTAGGGTGGTAACTAGCCACGGCCGAAGCCGGATCGGACTAGTAATTTAGAAATAATAAAATTCAAAACGCCTAGCGGGAATCGAACCCGGGATCTCCCACTAATAAGACCACAGCGGTTAGCTTAGCGCCAGGGAGATCGTCAAAATGCTGGTAATCGTAAGCCTCAACAGTAACCGGGACATAACTTTAACCGCCTGCTATGCAACTGATTCTAGACCATTAATTACTCTACAAATGAGAGTCGAGAACAAAAGGCGCAGTGGAGGCAATAGGCAAGAAACGAAGGCCACACAGGCAACACTCGCCGATGGTCGGGAAACAGTAAATAATTCGCTTAGCGAGCTGCCAGTCTGTCTGTTCCACGTGACTAATCTACTCAACTAAAGTGGCGGTCACATTGGTTAAGAGTTTGCTAGACTCTGACGGAGAAACCACAGATAAATAAATAAATAAATGTAGCAGGAATACACCCCTTACGGGACGTCGTATTTAATTTTTTGGGATAAAAGTTGCATAGCTCTATTTTTTATTTTTATTTTATTTTATTTTTGTTTCCTTTATTAGGTTAATGAACAGCTTGTTACATTTAGTACATTAATAATAATAATAATTGAATTCTACAATATTTAAGTAAAATGTTAAGCTAACTAAATAGGTAAACACAGCATACAACTACATAGTGACAATATTAAGTTAGGTACAACTATACAGTTTATTATTATTATTAGTAGTAGGAATATTTACAAAAAGATTACAAGAAAATTTTTAAAAGATTCACAATAAGTTTCAAAACAGATTCAAAACATAAATATTAACATCAAAAACATTTCATGTAAAAAAATAGCCAAGACTCACAAGTTCATAATGTTTTCACTGTTAAAAAGTTATGAGATCTCTAGTAGAGCCAAGCCCCTAGCTGAGCTTAGATTTGTGCTGGCCATGGGAGCTATCCCAAGTCCAAAGTATATAGCTTTTAAATGTTCTTGACTATATGACATTTATAACAATAAATAACAAATCACTCTACTTACAAGCTCTGATTCTACAAACCCTACATCTTGGTAAAAAAGGACGGCTTGGCCGTTTAATGTTCGTAAAACTAATACATGACATAACATATTTTAAGGCCATAAGGAATAGTTTGTTCGACAATTACTAATTTGTATTGTACTTCGTTATGGTCGCAGAAGCTATTCCGGGCTTAAATGTTATTTCAGATAAAAAATCCACGAACTGTAAACGGCCAAGCCGTACTTTTTTACCAAGATATAGGGTTTGTAGAATCAGAGCTTGTAAGTAGAGTGATTTGTTATTTATTGTTATAAATGTCATATAGTCAAGAACATTTAAAAGCTATATACTTTGGACTTGGGATAGCTCCCATGGCCAGCACAAATCTAAGCTCAGCTAGGGGCTTGGCTCTACTAGAGATCTCATAACTTTTTAACAGTGAAAACATTATGAACTTGTGAGTCTTGGCTATTTTTTTACATGAAATGTTTTTGATTGGATTTCATTTCTTTTTGGCAGGTGCCCTAGATTTTTTTTGGATCTATTTCTTGTAGGTACATCATTTTCATGGCCCACTCTCTATCGTTACCTCTTTTTTTAAAAGCTTTTATTCAACTTGCAATGTACTCGTATGTAAATATGTTTGTTCGGGTGGAATCTTGCAACTCAATTTTGAAGCAGATATACCAAACTTCAGTCTTTTAGGACTTCAGGAAACACAGATACTTGGTACGTTTGATAAATCTGCCACGGACATCTTATCTTGAAAACTTTAGTATTCGAGTAACAGATTTTACAGATATGTATCTCATATACGAGGGGATGAAGGGGGACCCGATTTCTTAATTTATCTGTTGTTCATAATTCTTGAAATTCCTGCTTAATGCCAAATTTCAGTCTTCTAGGACTTCAGAAAGTACCCTAGAATTTGTGACTAGAAGTTTTGACTGTCAATAAATCTGAAACTATAAAAGTTAGACAATTGATAGTCAATGCGTTTAATAAATCTGCCAAGGACATCATATCCTGAAAATATCAGCATTCTAGCGACAGAATTTACAGATTTGCTTCCCCCATAAGAGGCGTAGAGGGGGGGAAATTTCCAATTTCTTAATTTTCCTGTAGTTTGTATGCAATTTCTAGTCTACATACCAAATTTCAGTCTTCTAGGACTTCGGGAAGTACCCTAGAATTACAGACTAGAAGTTTTGACTGTCAATAAATCTGAAACTATAAAAGCTAGACAATTGATACTCAGTGCGTTTAATAAATCTGCCAAGGACATCTTATCCTGAAAATATTAGCATTCTAGCGACAGAATTTACAGATTTGCTTTTCTCATAAGAGGCGTAGAGGGGGGGCAATTTCCAATTTCTTAATTTTCCTGTAGTTTGTATGAAATTTCTAGTCTACATACCAAATTTCAGTCTTCTAGGACTTCGGGAAGTACCTTAGAGGTTTTGAGTAGAGGTTTTGATGATCATCAGTGAGGGACGAAATCGGCGTATTTTAGGTATCAATAAATCTGTAACTATAAAAGCTAGATATTTGAAACTTGGTATATTTGGTAAATTTGCTGAGGACACCTTATATTGAAAATTTCAGCTTTCTAACGTCATCCAGACCGAAGTTATGACGGGTCGAAAATACGGCGAAACACTTCGAGAAAAAGGTACGTAGCGCCCCGGCCGCCGTTTGGCTCGTCTTGGCGGGGGCACTGCCGTGCCCCCTGAAATCGTCATCTTTTGTTCACATTACTTATTATATGATCTAGAAATTTAACTAATAACTATTATATTTAACTAATTTTAACTACGACATGGAATTTCTTATATTTTTATCTGATTGAGTAATGTTTTTTTTTAAATTTTTATTTCATCATGTAATAAACTAGAATAAATTTAATATTACATATAAGATTCATTAATCTATTTGCATACCAAGACCTGGTAGAATGTGTAAGGTAACTCAATTAATGTTCTTACATTAATTGAGTAATTAAACGACGTATCCACATTCCAGCAAAATTATTTATTACCTCCAACTCTACTAACCCATTACTAACCTTAATTTGTTTATACTTGATGTAATTTCTCATTCACAGTTTTGTTTTTTTTTTTTTGTTGTACACATTGCTTACTCGTTCATTGCACTTGAATATGAATAAATTAGCTTTCTTTCTTCTTCCTTTCATATTTATCCTTTTCCTACTTCCTTGGAAGGACTCAATCAGGCACATGCTCTGGAAAGTTCCTCATTGTGAACGCGTCCTCATGTCAGTGGGTAAGTAATGTGGGCTGCGGTCGGGAGCGGCGTAAGGTTAACGTTCACAATGATTTATTGACCAATACACTATCTGTGCTTAGTTGTTGCCGCTCTCTAACGCTCACCAAAGCTGCCGTGCCTCGTGATATTGTAGAACACTGGGAATAACAGTGGAGCAACATTGGAAAAATATGTCACTTGTCAAAAAGTATAGAATAGAAGGAACTCGTATACAAGGAACCAAAAGCTTAATTTGCTATAATCTGCTAAACCCATCGATGGCTAAACCAAACAAACATGAGCCTCGATAGCTCAACGGTTGAGGAGCGAACTGAGTTCCGAAAGGTCGGCGGTTCAAACCCCACCCGTTGCACTATAATTGTCGTACCTACTCCTGGCACAAGCTTTACGCTTAGTTGGAGGGGAAAGGAGAGTATTAGTCATGAATAGCTTGGCTAATAAAAAAAACCACCCGACGTACAATGTACGTCATTAATTAATTATATTGTATAACTAGCCGATGCCCGCGACTTCGCCCGCGTGGATTTAGGTTTTTTGAAATCCCGTGGGAACTCTTTGATTTTCCGGGATAAAAAGTAGCCTATGTGCTAATCCAGGGTATAATCTATCTCCATTCTAAATTTCAGCCCAATCCGTCCAGTAGTTTTTGCGTGAAGTAACAAACATACACACACACACATACAAACTTTCTCCTTTATAATATTAGTGTGATATTATCATGGACTTCCGCAAAATAACGTCTGCTTCTATACAAGAAGTACTCGTATTTTTATTCAAATAAGCTTTTACAAGTACTTTTGAATCGTCACTTGCATCTACCACGGGTTCGGAATGCCTTTCCTATCGAGAAGAGCCAGCAAGAAACTCGGTGGTTGCTCTTTTCAAAAGATCGATTTAAATATTATTATGCCTCGAATGCAAGCAATTGCAATTCCGCGCATTGCTGGAGCGAGCTGCAAGTTAAAGCCACGCTCTTTTATCGTTTACATAATTTTCGATTATGTAAATGCTTTTGTCAGCTGCTTTTAATAAATTTATTAAACTAGTGTAAAATTTGTTGCGGAATCATTCCTACAAATGGCTTTTTGTGACCTTGTTGTTTTTGTAACATCCTCTGGTTTTCATAAATCTCTGGTCTCGTCTGTTGGGAGGCTTCGGCCGTGGCTAGTCACCACTCTACCGGCAAAGCCGTGCTGCCAAGCGATTTAGCGTTCCGGTACGATACCGCATAGAAACCAAAGGGGTATGGGTTTAATAAAAACTGTCATACCCCTTCCAGGTTAGCCCGCTTCCATCTTAGACTGCATCATCACTTACCACCAGGTGAGATTGCAATCAAGGGCTAACTTGTAAAACAATTTAATAATTACAGAGAAATCTACAGCGAAATATTGCAAAAAAATCTTAAAAGCTAATTACAGAAATATGGCCAATTACAGATTTTCTTTAAAAAATTAACAATTTGTGTGAAAAAGTTGAAAACATTTCATTGTTAGATACAATTATTTTGTTAGATATTTAAAAAATATACAGTATATGTACAAAATCGCGGGGAAAACAAGTGCCTAAGAACATATTATTGTTTTAAAAACTTCAAATAGGTATTTCACAATGGTCCGTTGCGGTCCACGCTACTACTGTACACTACTACACTGATGTAGTGGGACTGATCATTTGAAATAGTTCAGCTCAGTTCTGGTCATTAGTTGGAACTTGGAACACAAAGGAACGTCGAGTGGTTGGTAGGTGACCTACCACAGAATTTTAAAGAGTACTATAGAAATACCATCAGAGGCCTACCGCCCGTAGAATGACAGCTACAGTGTGATGATCGCAAACATCTCTGATCACAATATTATCTCTTTGTAAAACGGTTAATATAACAACTAATAACACACACACACACACACACACACACACACACACACACACACACACACACATACACAGTACACACTGTTGTAATTATTGTATGTTTTCTCTCTATTCTGTTAAAATATTTTTCATTTCATTTTAAGTAATCTCTTGTGGCCTTTTGTTAAACTTAGATTAATATTATTATAATAATTTTGTTGAACGCTGTAGATTACAATTAAATAAATAAAAATAAAATAAAAACATAATATTCTTACAAAAAAATTGCGTTAATTTTTAAACTGTACTTAGCACTAATTAAATATGTTTGATTTTAGAATAAAACGCTGATGTATCACTAGTCATCTGCGCGATGGCAACCTTCACTCCTTTACCATTTCTATACCTATTACGATTTCAATGGTAGTTACCGATTGCTCGGTGGAACTTAGACAAAGGCTTACAAATGCTAAGTTGCTAGACTTGGACTACAGAGTTGCGTAACCACTGGCGACTTGGTGACATTATGTTAACAGGGCTCTCTCCGTCACTTACTCCATACAACTGTAGTTCCAATTTCATTTGAATATTAAGCTACCAAAGTCCATGAAATTTTGCAGACATATTCTAGAAACTAATATCTATGCCGGTGGTGTTTTAGATTTTTCTAAAAATATGTAGTTTTAAAATTAAAGGGGCTCAAAGATTTGTATGTAAATTTGTAAGACCGCGTAACTTTGAAACCGAATATTTTAACAGAAATCTGGAAAACCACAGACATAGATATTAGTTTCTAGAATATGTCTGCAAAATTTCATAGACTTTGGTTGCTTAATATGCAAATGAAATTGGAACTACGTTTGTATGAAGCGAGTGACGGAGAGACCCCTCTTAATGTGCCTACTGTGTTTAGATGGAGCTGTTGTATTGACTAGTAGAATTCCATTGCACAATGCGGTATTTGCCTATATCCACAAGTGTAAATTAAAAATTTTCAACACCCCCGACAAGTGAAGGTTACAGTAACTAGAAAAGAGCTGATAACTTTCAAACGGCTGAACCGATTTTCTTGGATTATAGCTAAGAACACTCCCGATCAAGCCACCTTTAAACAAAAAAACTAAATTAAAATCGGTTCACTAGTTTAGGAGCTACGATGCCACAGACAGATACACACGTCAAACTTATAACACTCCTCTTTTTGGGTCGGGGGTTAAAAATAAATTATTTCTCAGTGATTATTAAAAAGACGGTCTTTCAAAATAAGTAAAATCCACGTCCTTTGTTAGTTTTTAGTTTAATAACCACCTTGTATGTTTGACAACTAGTCAAATCAGTATCTTTTTATCAAACGTCAAAACACGCGCTTAGTATGCGAGCTTCTATGAAATACTGGCATGTGACGTCACAATTATTTAACGTGTTTTTTTTTTAATTTAATCGATAGTTTAAAATGGTAAGTAAACTTAAAACTAATAGAGGACGTGGATTTTACGAATTTTGGAAGACCCTCTATATTAAGTAAAGTAAAGTAAAATATTCTTTATTGTACACCAACAAGACAGTAATATATAAATAACATTATAGATTTATGTACAAAAGGCGGCCTTATCGCTAAAATAGCGATCTCTTCTTCAACCTTAGGGTGAGGAGATAATAAAAATTAAAGAAATAATAAGTTATATAATAAGCTACTAAGAAATAATTTCCATCAAAGTCACTCGATGTAAAGGTTGCCAAGACTCACAAGTTCATAATGTTACACTGTTAAAAAGTTATGAGATCTCTAGTAGAGCCAAGCCCCTAGCTGAGCTTAGATTTGTGCTGCCCATGGGACCTATCCCAAGTCCAAAGTATATAGCTTTTAACTGCTCTTAACTGTATCACATTTATAACAATAAATAAGAAATAACTCTACTTATAAGCTCTGACTCTACAAACCCTACATCTTGGTTAAAAATTGGTTGTCTGTACTCTGTAAAGTCGGTTTACTGACGATAGTTGAACGTAACAACAAAGGCCGATTGTGCTTCTTTGTCGCTCGTTCCGCGCTCTCGCTTGCACTTCAAGCCTTACATGGAACGCCTCAGAGCGAGGTAACGCCGCATGAGTCATGTTTTTTCGTGCGTGCAGCCGGCTCTATCGAATTATAACGTTGTTACGTCAAAAAAGTATTGCTTGGCTTTTTGAGCTAGGCATCAACCCCATTAGTGTTATTAGTGAGTGGTTATCGACCGGAACCTCTTCAGGCTCCACCGTGCTGCTTGTTTGCGTTGGATCTCCGCTTAGCTGGTCGTTAGTGCCGGCTAGTGATGGGACAGAGTATTCGTTTATCGATTTGAATATTAATAATAAATTAATTTATAACACCCCCGACAAGTGAAGGTTACAGTAACTAGAAAAGAGCTAATAACTTTCAAACGGCTGAACCGATTTTTTTGGATTATAGCTAATCTGAACATTGTCGATCAAGCCACCTTTCAAACAAAAAAAACTAAATTAAATTCTGTTCATTACTTTTGGAGCTACGGTGCCACAGAGAGATACACAGATACACACGTCAAACATATAACACCCCTCTTTTTAGGTCGAGGGTTAAAACTTAAACTCCCTTTTTATTGCTAGATAAGCTTGCGCTTGACAACAGCTATTATCCATTCTATTAAGAATGCTATTATGAATTCTATTGTAAATGCAAAAATCTGTCTGTCTGTTAGCTTAAAGGTCCATCTGCTTAAACGATTTTGACGAAATTCAAAATGTTTCAAACACCCAAAATATGACGTTCATAAAAATTATCTACGGAATCCTAAAAGAGTGAGGCCCGACTCGCACATGGCCGGTTTTTGTATTTTTTTGTGTATCTATACTTCCGAAAGTGTGTCTGTCTGTCTGCTACCTTTTCACGGCCCAACAGTTTAATCGATTCTAACGTTTGGTACAGTAATAGCTTATATCCCGAGGACGGCCATACGCTACTTTTTATCCCGGAAAATGAAAGAGTTCCCACGGGATTCCTAAAGACCCATCCGCTTAACTGATTTATATAAAATTTGGTACCGAGGTAGCTGCGTCCATGTAATTGACAAAGGCAACTTTTTATCCTGGAAAATCAAAGAGTTCCCACGGGATTTTTAAAACCTAAATCCACGCGGACGAAGCTGCGGGCATCCTCTAGTCTATACTAATAAATAAAATTGGAGTGTCTGTCTGTAATTTCGAAATAACTACCGCATATTAAGGTCATATGGTTATTTGAACGATACCAACACTGAATCACGCGTTTTTAAAATTTTTATCTGTCTGTCTGTCTGTCTGTTTGAAAAGGCTAATCTTGGGAACGGCTGAACCGATTTTGACGGGATTTTCACAGACAAGTAGAGAATTGACCAGGAAGTAACATAGGCTACTTTTTTAACCGACTTTGAAAAAGTGAGTTGTGTTTTTCTACCTATGTACACCGAAATCTCCGAGATTTCTGAACCGATTTGCGTAATTTTTTTTTAATCGATAGAGGAACTTTGTGACATTGTTTCATAAAAAAATGGATTCCAACTCCTCAATCCTGATGCTGCAGAGGATCTGACCAATCCACGCGGGCGAAGCTGCGGGCATCAGCTAGTAACAAATAAAAGAGAAGTGTTGGCATCACTACAGCTAGCTAGGTCAAGTAACTGCCGTGAAATTTTAATTTGTAGCTCAAACGTCTCACTAACAGCTAACAGCTAACAGCCGCCTTTACTGTTGACACTTTGTTTACATTCAGAGCGACTATCTCTAGCAGCTTTGTTGTATCTTCCTCTAGCCCGTAGTAGTTAGTGTCTGGCCAAACGTGCCACAAAAAGCACACGTCTCACTAACAGCTAACAGTTAACAGCCACCTTTATAGTTGAGATTTTGTATACATTCAGAGCGACTATCTGTGGCAGCTTTGTTGTATCTTCCTCTAGCCCGTAGTAGTTAGTGTCTGGCCAAACGTGCCACAAAAAGCACACGTCTCACTAACAGCTAACAGCTAACAGCCACCTTTAGAGTTGAGATTTTGTATACATTTAGAGCGACTATCTGTAGCAGCTTTGTTGTATCTTCCTCTAGCCCGTAGCCTCCCATAGTTAGTGATTATTATTACGGTCTTCTATTTTAAGGAGTTCATTTATTGTTGAAAACTGTTTTTCTTGCTTAATAAATATATATTCTTATATTTAAACGTGCCACAAAAAGTACGTGTCACTAGCAGCCGAGCCTTTCTGTAGCTAATCTTGATTCTCTCACTACCGGCAAACTGTAGAGCTAGTGTAGCATTCAGACGCGCACAAAGCGCACGCGTTTCACTAACAGCGAACAGCTGAGCTTTTGGTGACTATCTGTAGACCGGCTTGTTGCTCTAGCTTGCCCGTAGCCAGTCAGTTAGTTTCTGTTCACACGGGCCACCAAGTCGTAATAACAGCCGAGCCTCTCGAGCAACTAACTAACTAACTGTAGCCAGTCTTATGTTCTCTCTATCTGCAGCCTGGCCAATAATGTTCATTCAGACGTGCCACATAGCACTTATACAGCTTTTATATTGCCTGGGCGTAATCATTGTTAAATGTAATGTTGTTAGCGACCTATATAATGAGAAGAAATGAAGAGAGAAAATAAAAGGCTTATTTGTTTATTTATTTTTATTGACTGTGCGATGTAATGCACTGTAATGTGTAGGTATTTTGAGCATATTCAATGTGCATTTAAACTGTCTAACTAAATTCTGTACAGTTTAAATATTTGCACGCCATTACATGGCAAGTGTAGTGGTACTAAAATTAATTGTAAAATCTATGCTAAACTACATTTAAGCATATAAATAAATGATTGATTGATTGATGTCCTGGTTGTGGTGTGGCTCGTGTGAATTGACGCTTACAGTAGGGGCTCGTTATAAGACGAGTAGTGTAAACGCTCGCCGCGGGGGGCGACAAGCTCGTTGGGATGTACAAGTGATGGAGAAGAGCGAGCTGTTGGAGGACAGCTTTCATAATAAATGGTTCTTTACTTTCTTTTACGTTGCAGCTTGCAAGGTATTGCGCGGATTTTATTCATTTATTTAAAAAAATTAAACAGCTCCATCTTTTTAACCCCCGACCCAAAAAGAGGGGTGTTATAAGTTTGACATGTGTATCTGTGTATCTGTCTGTGGCATCGTAGCTCCTAAGCTAATGAACCGATTTTAATTTAGTTTTTTTTTTGTTTGAAAGGTGGTTTGATTGAGAGTGTTTTATCCAAGAAAATCGGATCAGCCGTTTAATCAGCTCTTTTCTAGTAACTGTAACCTTCACTTGTCGGGGGTGTTATAAATTTTTAATTTACACTTGTTTTTTTTTCTTCTTTATAAGAGACTTCGTCCGCGTGGATTTAGACTCTAAAAAATCTCTCTTTTCTAAAGAACTCTTCGATTTTCGACAGAGCTTCCGTACAAACTCCATGTTGTAATCTAGTGGGAACACCGCCGATGGATGAGGCTTAACAGGGCTCTCTCCGTCACTTACTCCATACAATCGTAGTTCCAATTTCATTTGAATATTAAGCAATCAAAGTCCATGAAATTTTGCACACATATTCTAGAAACTAATATCTGTGTCTGTGGTGTTTAAGATTTTTCTAAAAATATGTAGTTTTAAAATTACAGGGGCTCAAAGATTTGGATGTGAATTTTTAAGACCGCGTAACTTTGAAACCGAATATTTTAACAGAAATCTGGAAAATCACAGGCACAGATATTAGTTTCTAGAATATGTCTGCTTTGGTTGCTTAATATTCAAATGAAATTCTCTCCATACAAACGTAGTTCCACGTTTGTATGGAGCGAGTGACGGAGAGACCCCTCTTAAAAGCACATAACTCTTTCACCGCTACATTATCACGTCTCTCCGGTTTCATTTTTTTTAAATAGAATACTAGCCATGCTAATCATGACTAATACTCTCCTTTCCTCCAATGAAGCGTAAAGCTTGTGCCAGGAATGGGTACAACAATAGTGCAACGGGTGGGGTTTGAACCGCCGACCTTTCGGAATTCAGTCCGCTCCTCAACCGTTGAGCTATCGAGGCTCGGAGTTCCCAGCTCCTCAACAGTGAGAAGCAGACAGCTTCCTCGCAGTGCGGCCGTCGAAAAGTAATAAAGTGGGTATATGGGATTTAATTACGCCTCAGCTGCACTGCCTGCGGGTCGAACCACATTACACTGTACTCCATTATAACTTCACTACTTTTTCCGAAAATCCGTAATTTTTTCAAATTATATGTGATAATTGGTCTTTGGACTTTCGAGCATAAATGAAAAAGTATCCGCGTATTCAGAAGTTTTGGAAATACTTTAAAAAATTCCATCGGGTCAGCTAGTAGATATATTTTACTAAAGTGGTATAGACTAGTGGGGGGGGGGGGGGGCGGGGGGGCGAGCGATGCATATCGCATGCTGAACGTGCTCTCTTTTGGCGGATTATAGCCTTTATTATTCATTGTTGACCGCGTGTTGTGTGTGACCAGGCCTTTAGCGTAAAACGGCACTCTATAAGGATTTATCCGAAGCTCCAGACATTCATATAACTTGAACTCAGCTCTAAGTAAGACGCTACTTAGCTGTAAGTAATGCTAACTATCTGCAATTAAGTTTCACTATTTAGCCAGAAATCTTTGAATAAAAAAAAAAAAAACAAAATTCAAAATATTTCTATTCAATTGAACTTTTACAAGTAGTTTTGAATCGTCAAATGTATCTACCACTGGTTCGGAATGCCTTTCCTACCGAGAAGAACCAGTAAGAAACTCGGCGGTTGCTCTTTTCAAAGATTTAATGAACATTTTTGTGTCATGTAAAAAGTAATTGAAGTCCCGCGCATTGCTGAAGCGAGCTGCAGGTCAAATCTACGCTCTTTTATCAATTACACAATTTTCGATTGTATAATAATATGCTTTTTTAAGGAGCAAAATGTTCCAAAATTATTTGGAGCAGTATGAAAAACTGACGATTTCTCCCTTAACCCTTAACCGACAAGGGTTGTCGAATGTAGGTTTAATAAAACTATCATACCTACCCTTTCTAAGTTAGCCCACTTCCATGTTAGACCGCATCATCACTTACTATTAAATGAGATCGTCGCTAAGGACTAACTTGTACTGGAATGAAAAAAGTCTACGTGGGGGGAGTCGCGGGCTTCATCTAGCATTAACAATATTATATGAATTGCACGCCACGGTATGGCAGATTGTGTCTTTATTAACATTTTTTTAAAATTAACAACTAATTTATGTACCTACCAACAATTAGTAAATAAATGACTTGATTTGATTTGCTTTTACTTAGCCTAGAAATGAGTTAATCTTAAGAATGGCCTTGTAGTTTATACCCATGAATGCTAGTGCGCTATAACCTCTACTCCACTAGGCGTATATAAGGCAGATGCATGGCAGTTATAGGTATAGGTAGGTATACATTCATTACTGTGCGCGCTTTCACTGCAAGAAGCCCGCTTCACTCAATACGTGCTTCAAAATACCTACAGCCACACAGAAAACCTGCACGCTGATATGTTATTACTATGTGGAAACCGAGATTGGTATTCTTTCTTTATAATCGTATTCTTCATTGCTGAGGGCCGTGACTCCTTCCCATTAATCACATAATGGCAGGAGTTGATGGTGGATTGACTTGGGATGATGAATCAATGAATATACTTTATACGATGTGCCTTTTACCCGACTGCGACAAAGCCAAAAGGAAGGGTTATGATTTTAGCAGTCTATGTATGTAGGTATATATGTATCCAGATTCTGATCCACCGTAGAGCCTAAACTATTGTGCCGATTTTGATGAATGAGGTGTCAATTGATTCGTTATAAAGGTCCGGGTGACATAGGCTATATTTTATACGAAAAAATATTGACCTAACGGATGTTGTATTAAAAAAAATGGAGGTCTTCAAATTTTTTTTGTTATTGTATCGGGTGAGATGTCAAATGAAAAAGGAAAAATTTTGGGCTCATGAATTTAAATGTACAATAACATTAAAATCCAAGCGACAGAAAAACAATTTTACTATAGTATTTCGTCGTTTGTTAACAGGGCTATCTCCGTTACTCGTTTCATACAATCGTAGTTCCAATTTCATTTGAATATTAAGCAACCAAAGTCCATGAAATTTTGCAGACATCTTCTGGAAACTAATATCTGTGTCTGTGGTGTTTTAGATTTTTCTAAAAATATGTAGTTTTAAAATTACAGGGGCTTAAAGATTTGTATGAATATTTTTAAGATCGCGTAACTTTGAAACCAAATATTTTAACAGAAATCTGGAAAACCACAGACATAGATATTAGTTTTTAGAATATGTATGCAAAATTTCATGGACTTTGGTTGCTTAATATTCAAATGAAATTGGAACTACGATTGTATGAAACGAGTGACGGAGAGAGCCCTCTTAAGACGATCGCTGTCGGGTTTTAGTTTTCAACTTTATTCCAATTGAGGCAGGAACCCTAAAAATGTACAAGTGTATATCTTGCGTCGTATATCAACGACACTTGAAGCGGGTTTGATACTCCGTGCAGCATAACGAGATTCTAATTATTTTGCTGTATAACAACTTTTATAATTTAAATCATTTCAATGCAGTCATACACCACTCGTTGGATTTCTTTTTGATTTTAATCAACTGATTCATTTTTGCAGCTACAGTGAAAAACTAACTCCAGAAGGTCTAAAGCGCCGGGCAAATAGCGTCGCTTACGCGTTTTTCGAGATGGATTCAAAATCAAAGTCAAAGTCAAAGTCTTTTATACAAATTGAGGCAACTAGCGTCGATAAAGTTTCTGCGATTCAAAATCAAAGTCAAAGTTGAAGTCAAAGTCATATTCAAATTGGGTCGGTACTATTGTACACTTTCTGATTGTCAAACAATGATGTAGTGGTGATAATCAATTAATTACGTTAACTTAAAACTAATGCTACGAGGGTTTCAAAAGCGCTCAAGTCTGAGATTATTTTATCTTTCAAGGAAACTAAGGAAAATTATCTACTACGTCTGCCAAACCGCACTGGGTCGGCGTGGCAGACTATGAGCTAAACCCTTGTTATTCTGAGAGGAGACCCGTACTCAGTAGTGCGCCGGCAATGGTTTGATCATCATACTGAAGGAAAGGTATACAACATAACATGCTACACAATTTCGTAGCAGCTCTACGCCGTAGCCGCGCTACGCCAGATGCGACACAAATCCTTCCCAGTGTCGCAATTTTAAATTTTAGACGTAAAATTTTTACAAAATGAAATCTTTTCTCATAAATTTCAAACTGTAAGTAAACAGAATATACCCGGAAACTACCGAGTTACACGTCTAGAGGTAGACATACTGATACAAAGCGAAAAGAAACTCCTTGCATCGCAGAGAAATAAATAGAAAAACCAGTCAAGTGTGAGTTGGGCCTCATTCTGTTAGAGTTCCGTACATAATTATAGACACCATATTTTGGGTGTATGAAATATTTCTTTTCCGAGCTAGAACATCGCAGTAAACCGTGAAAGAAATAACCGAAAAATGTTCGTTTATTTTGACTACAGCTTACAAACTATTTTATAAATGGTTGTTTTCAGTATTTGCTGTTTAAATAAAGAAGGTATATGGCCATGGTAGGTAAATATACCGAAATTTAATATTCCTAATTAGTTCAGTTGTTGAGATATGGTTGAGCAATCGCTGAGTGGAGTCTACTTTGGTACCACGCACCACGCATCTCATCTTATTTCGAGCTTTTACTGTATTATCTTATTTCTGTGGCACCAAATAAACAGATTTTTTTTTCTTTCTTTCTTTGTTTCTATGATACTTACATAGTTGCATTCGTACCATAACTTCCAATGTATCGTATCGTAAAAGACAATTTTTTGAATCATCAATACACAAGCCAGATAGTGTCACAAAGTTTCAAGTTTCTAATAAGTATAGCAAAGTCAAAGACAAAGTCAAAATCATTTATTCACTAATATAATCACTCAGTGCCCGGTAAAACCAACTGTGGTTTTTGTGGCGCTGACTGTAATAAAAACTCTCTGTATATTTTAAATGTAAATAATAATAAATAAAATAAAATAAATTTATTCAAAGTAGGTACAATTGTACTCCTTTGGATGGTCAAAATTGTTAAACTTGTACGATATAGTGGTGATAATTAATTACGTTACTTAAAACTAAAGCTATGAGCAACTTGAAATTTTGTATAATATCAAATATGTAAAAGCATTAGTAAAACTGATTGTAAGCAACATGACATGTTATCGTTTGCAGACAATATGTTATCGTAAGAACTCAATGTCCTGCAATTTGGCACTTAGGATAAACGAACTTCAATTTCAATCATTGTACGAAAAAACCTTCAACCAAAATCTAATTTTTACCCGACTGTGGCAAAGCCAAAAAAGCAAGGGTTATGATTTTAGCAGGCTATGTATGTATGTATATGTGTATTTTTGTATCCAGATTCTGCATGTTCCACCGTAGCGCCTAAACTACTGGGCCGATTTTAATGAATAAGATGTTAAACAATTCGTCGTAAAAGTCCGGGTGACATAGGCTACATTTTATTGCGCTTACAAGTGAAAAATATTAAATCTCGGAGTCGAAGATGGGACAAACGAATAAAATTGACCTAATGGATGTTACATGAAAAAAATGGGGGTCTCCAATTTTTTTTGCTATTGCATCGAGTGAGGTGTCATATGAAAGAGAAGAAAATTTTGAGTTCATAAATACAAATGTACTACAACATTAAATATACCAAGCGACAGAAAAACTATTTTACTATAATATTTAGCGTTTATTAAGACGATCGCAGTCGGGTTTTAGTTTACAACTTTATCTTGTTGTCGTTTACACTAAGGTAAGGCTCGATATCTCCTCCCCTCGAGGGCGGCGGTCGCTTTTGGCGAGAACCTTTTATTAAACCGTCGTAATATCAAAGAGCTCCAATATGATTTAGGCTCTCATCTCTCTTATCTCCGCAATCTCCAAAACTAGATATTCTGGAATGAGGTTTCAGTACTCTGCTGCATAAACCTGAACACACTTTAGTGGATGAGGTCGGGGAATAAATTGAGGTATAGGTTAACGCTGAAGCGGTGCCAAGTTCCGTTTTTGTACGTCTTTGTGGCTTCAATATGGCCTTTAGCGAAACGTTAAACATTAAAAAAAAAATCTATATTAAATAAGTATATATAAAGAGGAAAGATAGTTAAACATTCTTTTCAAAAAATAATTATCTGTATTAAATAAGTATGTATAAAGAGGAAAGATTTGTTTGTAATGAGATTTGATTTTTATTGTTTCTTTGAACTTGTAATTTATATTATAGCTGCGTTCCCGAGGATATAGGTTTTTAAAATTCCATTAACAACTCTTTAACTTTCTGAGATAAATAGTAGCCAGTTTTAATCCAGGGTGTAATCTATCTCCATTCTAAATTTCAGCCAAATCCGTCCGGTAGTTTTTGCGTGAAAGAGTAACAAACATACACACATACACGTAAACTTTCGCCTTTTTAGCATTAGTTTGATTTATATGTTTTTTGCGCTTTTGCTGTACCCTAACAGGGTCGTATGAATACCTAATGTGCAATGTATGTAAAACGTGCAATGCAGGTATTTGGCAAACAAAATGAATGCAAACAACCATTTAGATATAACTGTTGTTTAGAAAAAATACGGCAGCGCTTTTGCATAACTCCAGTCGGTTAAAAACTAGTCGAAAATTTGTGTACACGCGAATTTCTTTCATACTGAAAATCTTTTACACAGCTCCGCTGCAGGCAACCTAAAAAGATTTGTCTTTTAACACGAGGTTTTCTTTGCCCTCTTTTCAGCTCTCTTTTACCCCTTTTTGTACTATTTCCCTCTTTTTGTCCTATTTCCCTCTTTTTGTCCTATTTCCCTCTTTTTATCCTATTTCCCTCTTTTCGGCGGAACTCCGGAATTCTTTCAACTTCGCACCTCACTTGTGTTTTGTATAGAAACTGGTGTTTAGAGTCATTCAGTGTTACAGAGATTTAAACAAAATTGTAGAGCGGCCATTTAACGTGTTAAAAACGACTGTACGGTCGGCCTCAGAAGTCGAGTAGCAATTCCGCGAAACTATTATAGTAAAAACCTGTCGCACATGACTCTTTTCTATAAACACACCACATCCCCCTAACGCATGTGCATAACTGTGGCACGTGAAAATAATTATTAATGTGCTAAACGACTTACGGCATTTGATTGTACATGGAACCACAAGCTCAATTCACTGAAATCCGCAAAACACAAATATATACGACTAAATGATGCCCGTGACTTCGTCCGCGTGGATTTAGGTTTTTTAAAAATCCCTCAGGAACTCTTTGATTTTTCAGGATAAAAAATTGTCTATGTCAGTTTCCGGGATGTAAACTAACTCGGTACCAAACATCAAAATCGGTTAAACTGTTGGGCCGTGAAAAGCTAGCAGACAGACAGACAAACACACAGACAGACACACTTTCGCACTTATGATATTAGTATGGATGTAAGGTAGGTACAACTAACATATGGTAGGTACAATGAAAAACATTTTTTTTCAGATGATAAAAAAATTGAATTTCGTTTCACCGACGTGCCAACATCAGTGCCGGGGAGAAATATTGCCCGATAGATGTAAAAAGTAAACTAATGTTATATGGTTTTAATTATGAAATTTTCATTGTAGTACTATAATTTATCAAAACTCAAAAGTATCTACTGTTATTTCATAGTTTCAAGTTTTCACTTTTGTCGGCGTCGCCACTGACTGCTATTTTTTGACACATTAAATAGTCTCTGGCATAACCAAAGAAATTTTAAGTACCAGTTGCCTTGTAATAAGTATTATTACTTGCTAAATCCATGGGAATAACTCAGGAAGAGAAAGAGTCATTTAATCTTTTATACGTCAATAACAATAATTCGAATTAAAATTTATAACAACATGTCATAATAAAAGCTAGATATTTGATATTTGGTATATTTAGTAAATTTGCTGAGGACACCTTATACTGAAAATTTCAGCTTTCTAGCGTCATCCAGACCGAAGTTATGACGGGTCGAAAATACGGCGAAACACTTCGAGAAAAAGGTACGTAGCGCCCCGGCCGCCGTTTTGCTGGTCTTGGCGTCTGATAAACAATTTTGTCTTGAATCTTTCTAAGTATGAAATCATTATAACTATAGAATCTCTTTATATGTAGAGAGTAGGTATCTAAAATGATGTAGGTATTTTGTAGCTTTGTCCTCTCTGTCACGCATAGGAAGTGTAATTATCTGCAGTCAGTATAAATAGTGCAACACTTAAACGCTCCTTTCAGCCTGCGACCTCTGACCTTTCTTTGAATTAATAACTCTGCGGATTTTTCTTTTCAGATTTAATTTCTTAGCCGCCAGTCACTATTTACTGTTGAAGTTTTATACAACGGCTATTCCAAGCAAAAATCCTTTTATATAAAGCTGTCAAACTTAGTAATATAACTCAAAATTTAAAAACCCCCGACATAAAAACCTCTATAAGAAAACTAGAATTAAAAATTTATAACACCTCCGACAAGTGAAGGTTTGAGTAACGAGAAAAGAGCTGATACCTTTCAAACGGCTGAACCGATTTTCTTCAATTATAGCTAAGAACACTCTCAAAACAAAAAACTGAATTAAAATCGGTTCATTAGTTTAGGAGCTACGATGCCACAGACAGATACACAGATACACACGTCAAACTTATAACACCGTTCTTTTTGGGATTTTAAATTATTTTTATGCATAATAATAATTTTTGATTTATCGCGTAAAATGTCGGAAAAAATACCCGAGTACGGAACCCTCGGTGCGCAAGTCTGACTCGCACTTAGTCGGTTTTGTCCCGTTTTTTTAAGCCTATGTGTATATACCAGTGACGTCACAGGTCACTCAGCAATAAAATACCGGATAAACCCGCCATAACTCAGTCTGATCCAGAAAAATCCAGATTTAGCCGCACCGCATAGATCTGGCGATACATCACGCGTCTCTTTCAGTGAGAGAAAGAGATATAGAAGTTAATATATTACGTACACATTTATACTATTATGTACTAGCTGATACCCGCGACTTCGTCCGCCTGGCTTTAGATCATTTATAATCCCGTGGGAACTCTTTGATTATCTGGGATAAAAAGTAGCCTATGTCACTCTCTAGGTCTTTACTTCAGGTTTCTGACGTCAAGTCAGTTCTTTTTCCATTACGGATCTGATTGACGGACAAACCAACGAGCAGACACACCTTCACTTCACACTAATATTATAAAGGCGAAAGATTGTGTGTGTGTGTTTATTACTCCTTCACACAAAAACTACAGAACGGGTTTGGCTGGAAATGGAGATATATCCTGGATTAGGCTACATTTTATCCCGGAAAATCAAAGAGTTCCCACGGGATTTCGAAAAACCTAAATCCACGCGGGTGAATTCGCGGGCATTAGCTAGTTTTTAATATGGGAAGGAAAACATTGTGAGGAAACCTGCATGCCTGAGAGTTCTCCATATAATGTTCTCAAAGGTGTGTAGTCTGCCAATCCGCGCTCAAACTCAAAATCATTTATTCAAAGTAGGTACTATTGTACACCTTTTGATACTCAGAATTGTTAGATTTGTACGATGATGCAATGGTGATAATTAATTACGTAAACTTAAAACTAAAGCTACGAGGGTTCCAAACGCGCCCAAGTCTGAGAAGAGCCCATAACAAGCTTACCCGGATACTCTTTGTACTATAACCACTTCACAAAATCGCTTAACTTATTAGAACTATCGAAGCTGTTAAGCAACTCATTCACAAGCTTGCACTTACCCAGCGTGGCTATGGTCAAACCCTTCTCAATCTAGGGGGAGAGGGGGGATGATAATATATGTAGTTGAAAATTGAAAAGAGCAACCGACGAGTTTCTTGCTGGTTCTCTCGGTAGGAACCGCATTCCGAACCAGTGGTATTTTGACGATTCAAAAGCACTTGAAAAAGTTTATTTGAATAAAAATCTATTCTATTCTATTAAACTCGGCCAAAGGACACTGAAATTATTATACTATCTGACGCCCGCGACTTCGTCCGCGTAGATTTAATTCCTCTTCGATTTTCCGGGATAAAAAGTAACCAATGTGCTAATCCAGGATATTATCTATCTCCATTCCGAATTTCAGCCAAATCAATCCAGTTGTTTTTGCGTGAAGGAGTAACACACACACACATAAATACACACAAACTTTCGCCTTTATAATATTAGTGTAAAGTGTGATACCGAGAGCATCTTTCATTTCTCTATGATGGAGACGATTCGACATAAAGCGTCTTAGAAAACTAAACCTTACAATAGAATTGCGCTAGTAAAATAAAATGAAATAAACTAGAAATTCACTATTCAGCCTTCGGGGCCGATTCAAGCGACTACAAGCTGCAGCCTTCGGTTAGCCTCAGTTCACACTATCGCCCAGAGAAGTGGCATTTTTAACTGCCCAGAAAAGTAGTGTAGATACAATGGTTTTACGGTTCATGTATTTTAAATACTTGAACAGATTTCAATCTTACATAGAGAATCTACATCGTCCCAAATGACACGCTGAAATTAAAGAAAAGAAATTCAAAATGATGGATGTATTGCGTCCTATTAAAATGTAAAAAAAAAATCAGATACAAGTTAGCCCGTGACTGCAAACTCACCTGGTGGTAAGTGATATTGCAGTCTAATATGGAAGCTGGCTAACCTGCAAGGTGTATGACAGTTTTTATTAAACCCAAATCCCTTTTGGTTTCTATGCGGCACCGTACCGGAACGCTAAATCGCTTGGCGTTACGGCTTTGTCGGTAGGTCGGTAACTAGCCACGGCAAAAGCCTCCCACCAGACAACTGCATTATCATTTACCACCAGGCGAGATTGCAGTCAAGGACTAACTTGTATTTGAATAAAAGAAAAATCTAAACGTTAAGTGTTTGTTTGCTGGTTTGCTTTTATTTAACTTAGTAAGGAATGAACGAATCAACGTGATGTTACCGATCTAACACAGTTATTTATAGTGTAATTTTAGACACTGCAAAGTCGTTAGTGTGGTCTCACCCTAATGCAATTGAGTAAATCGTATCTAATAGGACGCGGTTTACCTCGCCTACATTATTCACTAATGTCACCCTCTCTAAGGCGGTAAACGGCTGTAAACGCCGGTAAATGCAGGTAAATGAAGTTCAAATTGGTGGAAACTGGCCTGTGTTTGAAAAAAAAAGAATAAACGGCCATTTCTGTTTTTCCTACCAGTAACAATCCGGGTATTTTTAAAACAAGAGTGAATAGGCACCTTCTAGGTAAACGCGTCCCATCTTAGACCACATCATCACTTTCCATCAGGTGTGATTGTGGTCAAGCGCTTGCCTGTAATTAATAAAATAAATAAAAAAGTATGAATCGGACTCGCACACGAAGAGTTTCGCACCAGTTTACTGTTTTTTTTTAATTTTTTTAACTTTCCATAGCGGCCGTTTTGAAATTCGCCATCTTGGTTTTTTTATTTTTTGTTATAGTGGCAATAGAAAATATACTCTGTGATACCTACTAGCTGATTCCCGCGACTTCGTTCGCGTGGAGTTCGTTCGTTTTTTAAGGAACTCATTAATTTTCCGGGATGAAAAGTAACCTATGTGTTAATCGAGGGTATCTATCTCCATTCTAATTATTAAATATTATTGTAAATTGAACAATTGAAAAGAGCAACCGCCGAGTTTCTTGCTGGTTCTTCTCGGTAGGAACGGCATTCCGAACCAGTGGTAAATTATTTCACGATTCAAAAGCACTTGTAAAAGTTTATTTGAATAAAAATCTATTCTATTCTATTCCACAGCCAAATCCTTCCAGTAGTTTTTGCGTGAAAGAGTAACAAACATACACACATACGCACACACACACATACACACAAACTTTCGCCTTTGTAATATTAGTGTGATTACGGTTCATGAGATACAGCCTGATGACAGACTGACGGATGGATAGCGGAGGCTTAGTAATAGGCTCCCATTGGCCACTTTTGGATACGGAACCCTAATAATAATACAAGTAAAGTTTCATACGATTTTCACGCAGCCTAAAAAGCTTGGTACTAAGCCAAATTATTTCTTCAATCAAGGGATCACAAAAAGGCGATACGAGAAACTTCTTTATTGAGTGAAAAAGTGCTGAGTTCCGAAAAAAGGTATTATTTTGTTGGCAATTTGTAGAAAACTCGGATACACCAACATACAGAATGCAATAGGAAAATAGGAAAAAAGAAAATCTCTTTATTACAGTTAAAAAAGTGCCCAATTTTTTTTCAAAAAGCCTTTTTTTCCGAAAACTACAAAAAACTAGTTTTGTAAAGCCTGAAGTTGGAGGCAGCGATTGCTCTCTTACGTAACTTTCAATTTAAGCGGGTAGAACGTATAGATTATGTACTAATTGAACACAAACCTTATCACTACGATTTAGGGTCTATTTTTCGATGACCAGTTAAAAATAAAACGTGTATGTTCATTGAAAATTTAACTGTAAGTCAAACGCTGTAAAGTCGTTTTTGCAATGGTATAAGTATGTAGAATTATATGATCTTTGGTATATGGTTACAAGCATTGGTAAGTAGATTTTTGTTGAAATTGTACTTTAACAGCAAAGCTTTAAGGTTGTTTTTCAATGGCCAGTAGAACATAACATTGAGGGATTTGAGGGATTTGAAGGCTATGGTTTAGAGTTTAAGGTTGGTTTTGCAGTGTTCTGGATTTGTATTGGGATATCTGGGATGCATTCGAAGTTATGAGCGGTTGCAAGGTGTATTCAGGTTTGGGGGCTACCACGGGTTTTATACACAAAATCGATTCTAAAATGCAAACCATTTTCGAGTAGAGATCCCAATAAACATGTCTTGGGCTCATTTTCAGGTTGAATAAAATCTTTCTAAAAGGCTAAATTCAAATATGCGTAATATTAAGGTAGTTACAGACTGCAAGTTTTGAATTTCAACAAATGCCACGAGACGCATGGTAACTAGAGTATGAAATAATAGGAAACACTATCATAATACATCTCATTCATCGCTGGATAAATCCTATATTTGTACAGTTATACCTGGTAGGAAATATTATACATAGACCTTTAGAAAGAGATGGCGGTTTTGTAGAGCGTTGTCTCTGTCACGTTGACTCACATAGGTATGAGTGATAGAGACAAGGCTCTACGAAGCCTAATTTATCTCTTTCTAAAGGTCGATCTACAATATTTCTTGCCGGCTACTGTGTGTGTTTGTCTCTTTTTAGTTTCACTTTTTCATTTCAGGCAGTTTCATATCACAACATTACTGCAGTTTTCACTTCAAAAATGAAATCCACGCGGTCACGTGAACTCGATCATCTTGTATGAACTAATAATATTATCCTGCGTAGTTGATCTATTTTCTTGAAGCCGAATTTTGGCGAACATCTGTTTTAGAATGTACAGATATTAAAGCCCTTTCATATGGTACCCCATTTGCTATAGTTATCTTACTTTGAAAATTGAAACACATTGTAATTTTTTTCTGTGATATAACCATGTCGGATTTATTCCTTTACTTAAGTATAGCACAAGTAAAGGGATAAATCCGACCTACCTACCTGCCAAATTTCATAATTCTAGGTCTGGGAAGTACCCTATAAGTTTTCTTAACAGACACGACGGACAGACAGACAACAAAGTGATCCTATAAGGGTTCCGTTTTCCTTTTGAGGTACGGAACCCTGCAAATGTTTCGAGATCCCGTAGTAGCGCCCCCACGGGCTGCAGATAGCGACACAAGCGACTGTCTTATCTAAAACTTGCACAAAGCCACACCACGGAATGTATAATACAACCGCGACGCGTCCTACATGTCACGCTGGATGCGGCGATCCACACTTACTCACAATAACTCTAATACAATTATCACAAGCGCGGATTCACCGTTGTGGGCACGATGGCATACCCATAACGTTAATAGATGTGTGACGTCACACTTCCACGGTCGGCATTTGATATCCTTTAAAGTTTCATCAAAATCGATTTAGTAGCTAAGACTCTAAATGTGACACTGTAATGTGTAAACAAATATAGTTACTTTTGTAACTTGTGAACGAAAAAATACCATTTTACAGGTTTATTAATTGACCAGTGTTCGCCGCACGGCTTCGCCCGCGTGGAACTAGATACACTGTAGACAACCTTGGTTAGGTTGGCACATAATTTATAAACATCTCCTTTATAGGAATGCACTAAGCGATAATGACCGAGTTCGTACTTCGACTCGCACTTGGCAGGTTTTCGGCTGGCCGTGACCACAAGCTTTTTTCAAAGTCAAAGTCAAAATCATTTATTCAAAGTAGTTACAATTGTACACCTTTTCATGGTCGAAATTGTTAAACTAATTGTGAACGAAGTGTGATAATTAATTACGTTACTTAAACGTGTTTTTTAGTTTAACTGTAAATTTACTTTCCATAGTTTTAAAAATATATACATATATTAAGAATTTGTATTTTAGGTTAGTGTTAGATTAGTTTTATTATAAAGTATACACCTGTAATCGACAACCATACTGAAGTTATTTTGTATTTTTTTTGTCTTATTTGTATGGAAGTTGTTGGTGTAATAATTAAAAAAAAAAAAAAGAGCTTTTGAGGTCTGGATCCGCGCCTGAACGAACATCGGTGTCCGCGCTCTTATCACTCGTAGTTCACTTTAGACGACGCAGTCCGTTTCTACGAACATACATAAGTTAGAAAATACTATAGGTACCTTCTACAACTACCTGTATCATATTTACCTACATTAGCGTGGGCCCGGAACTGGTTGAGAAAGTAGGAATCCTTTTTGGATGTGAAAATTGTTGAAGTCGCGGGCATCAGCTAGCGTTATTATGAAGCGCCGTATCTAGTGGACCATTTGTATCGCTGGTTTACTGAAACTTTCTAGAACAATGAAGAATAGTTCCGCTTTGGAGGCTTTACCGTGGATTGGCAATCTTCATCTGTGCCATTTGGAGATTACCTTTCTTGGCTGTTGGGGATGTAACGGGAATTTTTTTTTTTAATTATATAGACTAGCGCTTGGCTGCATCGCACCTGCTAGCAAGTGATGATGCAGCCTAAGATGGAGCGCGCTTGCCTAGAAGTTGTCTATTCACTCTTGACTTGAAGGTACCCATATTATAGGTGGAAGGGAAAACTGACGCCGGAAGGGCGTTCCATATCCTAGCGGTTCGAATTAGGAAAGAGGAAGCAAATCGTTTCGTACGTATTCGAGGAATTTCGACTACGTATTATTAGTTTATAAGTTAGTTTAGTAGATTAGTTGCTTATGTGATTTACATTGATGGATGGATGACCCGGGGGCGGGTGTCTGTCAGTCAGTCAGTTGCCTTCCTCCCTGGCACAGTGGTAAGGGCCGTGGACTTATTAGTGTGAGGTCCCGGGTACAATTTTCGGCATGGATTTAGAATTTTATAATTTCTAAATTTCTGGTCTAGTCTAAATGAAGATTATTTTATGTTGTTATCTATTGCAAGACGTGTGAACCAGTTGTGTCAGAAGATAACGCATAATATTCAATTGCGATTGCTAAGCAATTTTAACTCAAGTCAATAGCTGGATGGGTGACCGGCTTTGGAAGTCTGAATTTGGCATTTTCGTTTCCTCCGCGCACGCTGCACGCTCGACTTTGTGCGACCATGGCGAGCGCTCTTAACAATAAATACAAAACAATATGCCGACATAATGCAGTTCACAGCTCCCAGCTGAATTGAAGTAAATTGAATTTTATTGTTTCAGGAATTAAAGTTTATGATTTTACCTTTTGTTTTCATTTGTATTGGAATTTAACCATACTAATATTATAAATGCGAAAGTCTGTCTGTCTGTCTGCTACCTTTTCACGGGCCAACAGTTTAACCGATTCTGACGAAATTTGGTACAGGGTTAGTTTATATCCTGTTTATAGCCTGACATAGGCTACTTTTTATCCCGGAGAATTACTAAGCCTCCGCTATCCGTCTGTCTGTCTGTCAGCGGGCTGTATCTCGGGAACCATAATAGGTAGAGTTGAAATTATCATAGAATGTGTATTTCTATTGCCGCTATAACATACATATGTCGCTATAACAACATAGCATATTCCATATTTTGTAATTTTTATGGTTTTAAGGTTTCGTAACTCAAAAAGAAAAACGGAACTCTTATTGGATCACTTTGTTGTCTGTGTGTCTGTCTTGTCTGTCAAAAAAACTTATAAAGTACTTCTCGTTGACCTAGAGTCGTGAAATTTGGTAGGTAGGTAAGTGTTATAGCAAAATTAAAGAAAAGAAAACCGAAAACCGTGAATTTGTGGTTACATTACAAAAAAAAGTTACATAACTGTACCAAGCGGCGTAGATTCTACAACAGATTTATATTTATTTGTATGCATAAAAGTTTTTGATCTATCGTGCAAAATGTCGGAGAATATACCCGACTATGGAACCCTCGGTGCGCGAGTCTGATTCGCACTTGGCCGGGTTTTTTAGTTTAATTTCCCTTAGGTAGTTGAAAGTTTACACAATCAGACTAGCTATATCCCACAGCATTTCATACCTTAGGCACAGTATAAACTGCAAATGAACCAGCTCAAACGAAACGCCTCACATTCCTTGCTCAGAGCTAGTGTCAAATATTTAAGAGGGGTCTCTCCGTCACTCGCTCCATACAAGCGTAGTTCGTCTCTCATTGGAATACTAACCAATCATACTCAATGGAATTTTGTAGAAACGTTCCGGGAACTAATAGCTATGCCTGTGGTTTTCCAGATTTCCGTTATCGGTTTCAAAGTTACGCGGTCTTAAAAATTCACATACAAATCATTAAGCCCCTGTAATTTCAAAACTACATATTTTTAAGAAAAATCTAAAACACTACAGGCACAGATATTAGTTTCTAGAATATGTCTGCAACATTTCATGGACTTTGGTTGCTTAATATTCAAATGAAATTGGGACTACGATTGTATGGAGTAAGTGTCGGAGAGAGCCCTGTTAAGAGGGCTCTCTCCGTCACTCGTTTCCACTCGTTTCATACAATCGTAGTTCCAATTTCATTTGAATACTAAGCAATCTAAGTCCATGAAATTTTACAGACATATTCTAGAAACTAATATCTATGTCTGTGGTTTTCCAGATTTCTGTTAAAATATTCGGTTTCAAAGTTACGCGGTCTTAAAATTTTCATACAAATCTTGGAGCCCCTGTAATTTTAAAACTACATATTTTTAGAAAAATCTAAAACACCACAGACATAGATATTAGTTTCTAGAATATGTCTGCAAAATTTCATGGACTTTGGTTGCTTAATATTCAAATGGAATTGGAACTACGATTGTATGGAGTAAGTGACGGAGAGAGCCCTGCTAAGAGCTAAGTATGCAGCCTAGAGGTCTTAGATAACGTCGCATTCCCCGGTCGCTGCCTCAGACGCGGCCTTTGTGCATAATAGCTTAAACATTACTATTATCTTACTAGCACACTACTTACCAGTAAGCAATAAAGCCGCCTTTGCATACAACTGTTTTTTTCTGTTTCTTCCTTTTGTGTTCTGTTCCTTTTCATGTTTTGTGTGCAATAAAGATTCTATCCATCTACCAGTAAATATAAATGATACTTTGCTTCCCACTAACACAGATGAATCATAAGGACCTAATTCAAATTAAATAAATGACCTATGAAAAAAAAACCGACGAATTGAGTACCTCCTCATTTTTTGGAGTCGGTTGATTACCACCCGGGCTTCACAAGGGTAGCCAAACTTTTCACAGATTTTCAGTTTATTTGTAGAGTCCCGTACCTCAAAAAGAAAAACGGAACCCTTATAGGATCACTTCGTTGTCTGTCTGTCTGTCCGTCTGTCCGTCGTGTCTGTCAAGAAACCTATAGGGTACTTCCCGTTGACCTAGAATCATGAAATTTGGCAGATAGGCAGGTCTTATAGCACAAGTACAGGAATAAGTCTGAAAACCGCGAATTTGTGGTTACATCATTAAAAAAAAAAATTAAAACGTTTTTCAATTTTCAAAGTAAGATAACTATACCAAGTTGGGTATCATATGAAAGGGCTTTACCTGTACATTCTAAAACAGATTTTCATTTATTTAATTATTCATTATAGTTTTTGATTTATCGTGCAAAATGTCCAAAAAACTGTACCGTTCGACTGTAGTACGGAGCCCCCAGTGCGCGAGGGTGCTGACTCGCACTTGGCCGGTTTTTTGCTATAAAATTACATTTTCTTTACATCTTTTAAACCCATATCCAAACAAGCCTCACAAACGACGACCCTTCGATTTCCTCTCTTGTACTTTTTGTGTGGTGAACGTTTTGTCACTGTCTGCCATGGATTACCTATAATCTCAAGTTATTAGCGATGGATTCTAGCTCTAATTACCATCCATACTACTCATAATAACCCATGGGTATGGGTAGGGTAGTGCCTAGGCTCCTGAAAAAGCATAATATTACTCGATCAAAGATTATGTCAATGATAAAAAAGCGTGGATTTGACCTGCAGCTCGTTCCAGCAATGCACGAATCCGTACTTTTATATATGGCATAATGATTTGTATATCACAGCATTGAAAAGAGCAACCGCCGAGTTTCTTACTGATTCTGCTCGGTAGCAAAGGCATTTCAAACCAATGGTAGATGCATTTGACGATTCAAAAGTAGTTGTAAAAGTTTATTTGCATACAAAAATATTTATTTTCTATTCTATTCTACTTGCCTCGGCTTAAGCCTCCCACTAAAAAGGTAATTTAAAAAAATCATTAAGTATTTCCAAATTGCAATGGGAATTGAACCCATAACCGCCACTTACGAGACCACAGCATTCACCACTACACCAGGGAGGTCATCAAGTGCAGCCAGCAGTTAAAGAGTTCTTAATAATTTAAGAGAAACTTTAAACTTGAAGCTTACTTTAATATTACATTGCCTGAAATTCAACTGTAAGAGACTTTCATAAGTCCATCTTTTAGAGTACATAGGTTACAGTCAGACACGGTCACACTTTTAACTTAAAAACTGGACAAATACGAGTTGGACTCGCGTGGAGAGGGTTCCGTATGATTATGTAAGTTTGTAGTTTGTTTGTACCCACAATATTGAAAGATTTAGGTACCACGTTATTTTAGAACCATACAATTCATAATATTGGTGATTAGTACACATAATAGTTACATTGTTTGTTCGCATATTTAAATATTGTAACATTTTGTTTAAAAAAAAGAGCAACTGCCGAGTTTCTTGCTGGCTCTTCTCAGTGGAGTTTTCTTCCGAATCGGTGGTAGAGTCTTGACATAATATTATAATTACTATATAACACAGGCTGGCCTGCATGAAAGAAATAAATTGATTTTATGATTTATTTCAACAACTTTAACTGGAATTTACGTCAAAACTATCTTTGACCAATCTCTATAATGGGTATTATACAAAAATACTATATAAAATAGCCATAATATATTCTACTACCATTGAATTACTTAATTTTTTTAACAATTAATTTCATGCAACATCCTTATACATTTAAAACGTAATACAGATTATTTTAAAGATACCCGGGTTAAGATGAGTTTTGCCCGGTCAACAGTTTGGACTACAGCACATACAATAATATTTCAGTGGCGGTTGTTTCACAGCAGCTGAATAATGCAATGAAATAAACTTTTATATTTCTGTTGTGAAGATCTGAGTGCTTCCACTTTTGGAGGCTATGCGCATTCTATGAGCTTTATAGCTCACTAGCTTATGCAAACGACTTTGTTCGCGTGGACCCCCACCCCCACTATTTCACCCCCTTAGAGGGGTTGCATTTTCAAAAATCCTTTTTAGCGGATGTCTGCTATAATTGCCAGGAGATTTAGCGTTCCGGTACGATGCCGTATAGAAACTCTTCCCCTTCCAGGTTAGCCCGCATCATCACTTACCACCAGGTGAGATTGCAGTCAAGGGCTAACTTGTATCTAAAAAAAAATATTGGATTGGTAAACTTCACACACTTTTGAGAAAATTATGGAGAACTCTCAGGCATACAGATTTCCTCACGGTGTTTTCATTCACCGACAAAGCGAGTGATATTTAATTTCTTAAAACGCACGTAACTCCGAAAAGTGCATTCCCGGGGTCGAACCGCTGACCCTCCCGAGTAGGAGGCGGACGTGTTAACCACTAGGCTAACACGACACTTACCACAGCATCCACCTAAGCGGAGAGGAGAGGAGATGTGAACAGTCTACCAATCAGATTTGTAAAAGAAGATCACGCAATAATTTTTTACGTCATCTATTAATGAATCTGATTGGTCGACTGAACACATCTCTCTTTTCCGCTAAGGTGGATACCGGGACTTAAGCGCACTAATGTTTCCCTAGACATCATTGCAGTAACAACCTCACGTTGCTATGCCATTTCTACATATACCTATTCTGAATTCCTTGGTAGGCATGTTACGATTGGTATAAACCATCGATGGTATAAACCAGATGTGTAATGATTCGAATCGGGGCAAAACAAACTCGGTACCTATTCAGGAAGGAAGCAAATTCTACCATCGCTCGTACAAATACATCGCTAACGATTCTGTGGAAACCATTTTCTTTTTATTCCAACATTTTTATGTATCTTGAATCTATTATATTCTATGTTTTGATTTTAATAATAGGAGGTCTCTGGTTCGATTCCCGGCAGGGGTCTGGAATTTTATAATTTCTGGTCTGGTCTGGTGGGAGGCTTCGGCCGTGGCTAGTTGCCACCCTACCGGGAAAGCCGTGCCGCCAAGCGATTAAGCGTGCCGGTACCATGCCGCGTCGAAACCAAAGGAGTACCTATATGGGTTTAATGAAAACAGGTAAACCCGCTTCCATCTTAGTCTGCATAATCACTTACCATCAGACAGGTTGCCCTAATGAAGCCCTATTTTTTATGATTCACGTCACAATAGCCTAATATTTGAGATTCAGCCGAGACCATACAACCGAGAGTTTCCTCACTCAAGTTCTGTCTGCCAGAGATCAACAAATGATGCGTAGATAGGTTCCGCGGGGTCAATGCCACGTCGTAGGAAGGGTATTGACTCGAGCTTTGCACGCTGTACATTGCGGATTTAGAAAATACTAAATCACTAAAACTACAAGTATAAGACAAATGGTCATTGGTATTGTTTAAGTATTTAATAACTCTAAAGTACTAACATTCTAACGACACTGTAGGTATAAGCCCGCATTGCCGTAAAAGTACAATAAAAAATACAAAACGGTTTCTTTCTTTGAAATTAAATAACAAAAGAAAAGTAGTTGTTTCTTGCCCCGTCCATCTGTCACAGCTATTTATAACATTTGGACACTAATTAAATACGGCTCCATTCCATTTCACAATTAAACTGTTTTTCACTAGTCGTTCGCACGCCTGAAACCCCTAAAACCCTCCTAACTGACTAATGCCACAAATTAACTAAAAACTGTAAACAAAAATCATCTTTAAATCTATAACTAAACAACTCAAAATAACTTAACCAAGATCATTACTCTGTTAATTAAGAAATGATCATAATTACCAACCAATTACAAAGAAAAAACGACTTTGACTCGAGCGTGAAACAATATGAAATTGCTTGCACAATGTAATCACTTGACGAGAAAATAAGACTTGTTATATTACTATTTTCTTATACAACACAACCAATTAATTTTCAATCGAAATACGAAGAAATAAAGTTGAATTTTGAATGCAGTATTTTCTTTATATACGTCTCTACAAAAATTGTTTCGTCTGAAAATTATTTATTGTTAATGTAAAACATACTTTATTGACTATGACATATGGTATGAATTATTGGGGCGGTTTTTTGTTAAGCGACATTTTATGCGGATGTCCCGTTTCTGCACGATGCAAAATAAACTTTCTTGCGTAAAAAATACGGTTGGTTTTAGATTGTTTGGGAGATGCAAGATGGTTTATACGCATGTGCGGTCCTGATGCTGGCACGCTGGGTCTAGGAATGAGTGTTGTGTCGAGGATGACTAAAAGTATCGATATATTATTCGATACTAGAATGGTAACCAATATCAGTCTTAAGAATCGATATATTATATCTTAGTGTTGGAACAAAAATATAGGTAAGAAAGTGTCACTGTAAAATACTATTGTAGCGGGCCATCGGGCGCATGCTGACGGCAGCGATTTCGCCAAGATGACTTCGTGGAAATGTAACCGGGCGTTAGTCAGTCAGTAATATTCCCTACCCACTCTTCTTGTCATTTGTAATATAAGTTAAAGTGAATCAAAACAGTCAATTTTCTTGTGTGATCTGTTTCTTATTACACCACAACCTTGATAGAGCACGGCGTTATAATAGGTATCTACAGGATAAAATTATTCCTTCCACAAAATATTTGTAACTTTTACGCGCGATTGAAGTTTGACGCTTTGGCAGTGTATGTTAGGATAAAATTATTTTGTACCTGGCTTTGAAAAGTCGTAACTGTCTAAAACGCATCTATAATGTGTAAAAAATGAGTTCTAAAATAATAATAAATAAAAAATGAAATGTTTCACATTTGAAAATGGTGCTATTGCAGCTGCCATATTGATTTTTTTCAAAAAATCGTAATATTAGTCTGTTTCACCGGGATGATGTTAGAACTCTAACGATACCATCTGCCATTTTTCAACGGCAGTATTCATGTATCGACAAAAAATCGAGTAGGTACCAAACGTCGGTAACTTAAATAGTATCGACTATCGATGTTATTCAGGATATCGATATCGTCACTGGCGCCTAGTTAAGGCAGAAGGCTCCAGTTCAGTGTAGCGCGGGCAGTGGCGGGCAGTGGTAGCGAGTGGTCGCGTCGCCAGCCCACGTACCGCGCAACCACCTGTTCGCATCACAAAAATAAACACCTTCGCGACCATTCCGCGTAAAAACACATCAAAAACCATCCCTCATTTACCTTTACATACATTTATTTTATTATTTGTTTATTTTATGTAATACTTATTGTGTTTTATCGGATATTTCAGTGCAGGCTCGGCGAGGTAACGTTTTTTGCACTTTTTACTATAATAAGATGGCTTTGATCGATTAGGAGTATTTCTGTATTTCAGTCGTTCGATTCAGCTTCGGAGGCTGATCCCACTTCTGATGTTGTCACGTGATTGAATCCACTTTTAAGACTTGAAAAGATTGTATTGGAAAATAATGAAATTAATTGACTTTTGATGAGGTAGAATAATTGATTGTAATACGTGGCGATAGCCTAGTGGTTGACGTCCGCCTACTATTAGAGAGGTCGGGGGTTCGATCCCGATACAAGTTAGCACTTGACCGCAATCTGACCTGGTGGTAAGTGATGATCCAGTCTAAGATAGAAGCTCGCTAACCCGGAAGGGTTATGGCAGTGTTTATTAAACCCATAACCCTTTGGTTTCTACATGGCATCGTACCGGAACGCTAAAACGCTTGGCGGCACGGCTTTGCTGGCGGGTTGGTATCTAGCCGCGGCCGAAGCCTCCCACCCGACCAGGCCAGAAAATTAGAAATTATTAAATTCCAAACCCCTGTCGGGAATCGAACCCCGGACCTTTAAGACTACAGCGCCAGCTCGTCATACCTTAAGATAATGTAGCAAACGATTGCATAAAAATTCACATTCCGTGAAAAACTATCTGTGAATTATATCAGTGAGTGATCTTGATCATAAATTCCTAGATAAATTAATTTAAGTAGCTAAGTAATGATTAATAATACACTATTTTTTGTAACATTTTATTAACAAATGATTATTTTGTTGATAAAATTGAATTGTAAGAGTGAAAATTTAAAAATCACTTTCCGTGAAAAATCGCCTGTGAAGACATACATTACAGTCCAGGCCTGAAATAAAGCGATTATTGGCCGAGTCATATTGGAAGGCCGAGGCGAAGCCGAGGACTTCACAAGGTTCTCAATTCGTCGTAATCTTTTTTTTTAACTTAACAAGGTCAGTAAGTAATTGCTATTTCGACCAACACTTCTATAAGATTTTACCTCCATTTGCCAGGAAATAATAAAAAAACCTAAACTCTTGCACCATACAGTCTGAAACACAGCAATTCGATCGTCACGGTCTTGTTAAAAATATATAAAAAAATAATTGGAAGAAATTGCTGGCATGCGTACAGTAAACACTCAATAACAGTAATGAAATCCTTTCTTCAGTAAACAAGCAGTTTACGAGCAAGTGGATGGAAAGATTTCACCAAATGAAAATGATTCAAAAGTTACAATAACGCCCATATCTTTCTAGTATTTATTTGAACAGGTAGGTAGTATTGCACGCAGCGCGCGACGCACGGCTGTGGAGTTTGATATTTTCAGTTTTCACCTCAAAAATACCTCTCGGTTTTCGTTTTATGATTTCAGCTGAAAAAATATTCTCTGATTTCCTTTTTGCAGTTCGCTTTTATTTTAGTTCGTGCGTCGGAACTTTCATTCCAATTGGATTTCTACTTTAGGCAGAGTTTTTGTGTTGGAGTAGTTCCGAATTTGTTCAACATTCTCGATTTGGGGAAAACCGGCCAAGCGAGTTGAGCCTTGCTCTTATAGGGTTCCGTACATAATTAGGAAAATCATTTGAGTGTATGAAATATTTCTTTTCCGTAGCTAGAACATCAGAATCAACCGTGAAAAAAAAAACCCCCAACAAATGATCCTCACCCCAAAAAACTGGGTATATCTTCAAAAAGTAATAAGTATCTTTATTCAATACGTCGGCAACTGGGTAAACATAATGATTTGTTATAACAGAGCCTTTACAGAGCATAAATTGAGTAAATTGAGCAATGTTCCGAACATCTGAGCGCTTTGAGCATTTCCTTTGAACGAAAAATAACAAAGGGAAAAATATTCAGAGAGAAATGGTGACTTATTCGTTGTTTACCGACGTAGTACCAACTAGGGCAACTTGAGGAAACTTTGCAAGTTTATATATTATACTAGCTTGTTGCCGCGACTTTAATCGGATTCAAATTTTTTATGAGTCCTAAGGAGAGTCGAGTCATATTACGTTATAGATAATATAACCCACACGGAAAATTTCAATGTTTTAAAAGCATTTTTCCTGGTACAGCTAAGTGTTTATTCTCTGTTTCTTATTATATGCCTCGTTGTAAATATCCCATATGTAAATTGAACTAAGCAATTTATTTTTCAACTAATTATATACCTTGTCTGATTAATTGTGTTCTCTGGAGGTACGGAATCCTAAAACAACGTACCCAAGTCACTTATCAATAGATTCATCACCAAAAACCCATGCCGCCTCACTACTGAGCACGGGTCTCCTCTTACAGTGAGAAGTGTTTCGGCCACAGTCTACCACGCTGACCAACTGCGGATTGGTAGACTTCATACACCTTTTAGAACATTATGGGGAACTCTCAGGCATGCAGGTTTCGTTTTCCTTCAAGCAAGTGATATTTAATTAAGTACATAAAACGCACATAAGTGAAAAGTTAGAGGTGCGTGCCCGGGATCGAACCCCTTACCTCTGATTAGAAATCGGACGTTCTAACCACTATGCTATCGCAGACAAACCCAACGTCCCCAAGTAACTTATCGATAGATTACAGATTTTTTTTTTTTTTTATTTATTTACTATAGTACCGCCCACAGAGTTACACATTTTAATTATACATGTTGTTCCTTACTTTCTATTGCTCTTATGCAACTCCACTTACGGGCAGTCACAGCGTGCATTAACATAAACATAAGTCGTACAGTAAAATATAAAATATAATATAATAGCTAACCTAAGGACTATGAAAAAATATCTAAGTTATAAATTTGATACAGATAGATTGATTGTTGTCGTGGTATCCCACGCTGCTTGATATCATGCATGAAATAAATTAATTTGGAATATTGGATAGAATCAGGCGTTACTTTGCGGAAGTTCATGTTTAGCAAGAAACAGTTAAAAATTATTTTGCTATAATCCGCCAACAGTTGTCGGATTATAGCAAAATAATTTTTAACTGTTTCTTGCTAATTTGGAATAGTTCCCGGAAGCTCACCACGCCAGCTCATAACTAGCTGTCCCTGTCCAGCGCGCCGCGTGCAGCACATAATTGGCGCATCCACATAATTGGTTAATTAAGCTAATGAATGATATAACCGTTAACTGTACAATATGCCGCGGTTATCGGCGGGCTGTAGTACGATACACAGTTAGTGCTGCAATAATGGCGGATATAAACTCGCTCGTTACTTCCAACGTTACGCGGATAACGGTGCAGTGGTGTGCGCTGTGGTTTTATTAGTGGGAGGTCCCGGGTTCCGTTCCCGGCAGGAGTTTGGAATTTCATAAATTCCAAATTTCTGGTCTGGTCTGGTGGGAGGCTTCGGCCGTAGCTAGTTACCACCGGCGATGCTGTGTAGAAAGGGGTATGGGTTTAATGAAAACTGCCACAATACCCTTCCACGGTAGCCCGTGCAGATTGCATCATTACTTACCACCAGGTGAAATTGCAGTCAACAGCTCACTTGAATAAAAATAAAAGGCGCCTTCACACGAGCGTCTTTTTAACCCCCGACCCAAAAAGAAGGGTGTTATAAGTTTGACGTGTATATGTGTATCTATGTATGTGTGTATCTGTATATCTGTGTATCTGGGTATCTGTGTATCTGTCCGTGGCATCGTAGCTCCTAAACTAATGAAGCGATTTTAATTTAGTTTGTTTTTGTTTGAAAGGTGGCTTGTTCGAGAGTGTTCTTAGCTATAATCCAAGAAAATCGGTTCAGCCGTTTGAAAGTTAGCAGCTCTTTTCTAGTTACCTTCACTTGTCGGGGGTGTTTTTTGATTTACACTTGTTACGAGAAATAATGTAGTATCGGCATTGCACCCGCGCGACGCCGGGGCGGGTCTCTAGTATTTCATATATCGAGAGTAAAAAATATAATTCACACACTCCCCGTGTTGAATTTAAAAATAAATCCCGTATTAATAAATTACTTTGTTATTTCGACACTCGCGTGAAGTGTCCGTCGCGTAAACAATCAATTATCAATTATTTTGGCGCCAAATTTTCCCGCGAATTTTCCTCTTCATTACAAATTTCGATGTCCCCTTTGTTCCGGATATTGAAATTCTTTTTGTTGACGTCACAATGACGTCACCAGCACGCGCAGCGGCTGCGGAGATTTATGGAGATTTATAGAGATTTATGCATATTTATGGAAATTTACGACAGTTTATACCATTGCATCAATTGTAGAGGCTTGCTCTGTGAAGGGGAGCGAATAACTAATAAAATGTTTATGAATGAGTTGTTTTTAGGGTTCCGTACCTCAAACGGAAAAACGGAGCCTTTATAGGATCATTTCTGTCTGTCCGTCCGTCCGTCGTGTCTGTCAAGAAAATCTATGTAGCACTTCCCGTTGGTAATCATGAAATTTGGCAGGTAGGATACAAGTAAAGCAATAAATCCGAAAACCGCGAATTACTGGTTACATCTTTAAAAAAAAATTAAAATGTGTTTCAATTTTCAAAGTAAGATAACTATACTAAGTGGGGTATCATCTTTACCTGTACATTCTAAAAAAACAGTTTTTTATTTATTTTTATGCATAATAGTTTTTAATTTATCGCGCAAAATGTTGGAAAAATTAACCGAATAAGTACAGAACCCTCGGTGCGCGAGTGACACACGCTTTTGCCGATTTTTAGGTGGTATAATCTGTATTTCCTACCAATTACAATCCGGGTATTTTTAAAACAAGTGTGAATAAGCATCTTCTAGGTAAACGCTTCCCATCTAGGCTACAACATCACTTTCCATCAGGTGTGATTGTGGTCAAGCGTTTGCCTGTAATGAATAATAATAAAAAAGCCCAGTGGGTGATACGTCAGCTTTCTATTCATTCATCTCTAACTTTTCGAATGTTGTTAATATATCACTTGCTTTAACGATGAGGGAAGACACAACCTGAGGGAACCTGCATTACTGAGAATCCATACCAATATTATAAATGCGAAAGTATGTCTGTCTGTCTGTCTGTCTGCTACCTTTTCACGGCCCAACAGTTTAACCGATTCTGACGAAATTTGGTACAGGGTTAGCTTTTATTCCGGGCACGGACATAGGCAATTTTTTATCCCGGAAAATCAAAGAGCCAATCCGCACTTAGCCAGCGTGGTAGACTAAGTAACTAAGTAAACGTCGTAGACAAATCCCTTCTCATGCTAAGTGGAGGCTCGTGCTCTATAGTGAGCCGGCAATTGGTGGATGATAATAAATGTTTAGGTGATGGTCACGTTAACCGATGGAACGCGTTTAACCGTAAACCACTCATTACCGGGGCGTGATATTCACGTTCATTGTTTGCATTTTCAGTAAATAAAACTCATGTTCACTGTACAGTGTACACACATGCCGCGTGATCACGCACACCGGCTTAACGGGTTGTTAAGATTAATTGATGTTCACTAATTAGCGAGTCACCCTTAGCTCCAGTCTCGGAACTTTTTCACAGTTAAGTATTCGATACAATGAAGCTTGTGACCTGACTTTTTGTTTATTTGTACGTAAATTACTCAAATATATAAAAAAAGTGATTGACTGACTGACTGATTTATCAACTTACAGCTTAAACTATAAGACGATTAATTGGGCTGGGCATGCAGATAACTATTATGACATAGCCATAAGTTTCTATGTATGGATGTTTGTTATTGTTTCACGCAAAACCTACGGGACGGATTTCGCTGAAATTTTGAATGGAGATAGATTATACCCTGAATTAACACAAAGGCTACTTTTTATCCCGGAAAATCAATGAGTTCCGGCGGGATTTTTAAAAACCTATATCCACGGGAAGGAAGTCGCGGGCATCAGCTAGTATTTTAAATATCATTATCCCGATTAATTTTCCTTAGCCAAAAATGTGTGTGTCACTAATGTGACCTCGAAGTATTTACCTTATAAATGCTCTGCGGTGCTTGTTCCTTTATTTGTGTTCTCTGACTCAGGTTTTTGAATAGTGTAAATTAAAAATTTATAACACCCCCGACAAGTGAAGGTTACAGTAACTAGAAAAGAGCTGATAACTTTCAAACGGCTGAACCGATTTTCTTGGATTATAGCTAAGAACACTTTCGATCAAGCCACCTTTCAAACAACAAAAACTAAATTAAAATCGGTTCATTCGTTTAGGAGCTACGATGCCACAGACAGATACACAGATACACACGTCAAACTTATAACACCCCTCTTTTTGGGTCGGGGGTTAAAAATCGCCCAACGTGCCTAACCTGCAGTCGCACCAATAAAAAGTTCCCCAACTGCTTGTAGTCGGCAGAGAAGTGTAGTTTTGTTTAGTTTAGCTGAACTCAGCGCGCACAGAGCGGGGCAACTGTGGAGAGGTACAGTGAAGACGACTCTCACCGTTTCACTTTCCGTTCACTTTCAAGCGACACTTGAAAGTGGTTTAATTGGGGACACAAACTATAACTTTGTATCCACTAACTATGGTAACGATAGTACTTATAAAAAATACATACTACCAGCTGATGGCCGCGACTTCGTCCGTGTGGATATAGCTCGTTTAAAAATCTCGTAGGAACTCCTTGATTTTCCGGGATAAAAAGTAGCCTATGTGTAAATCCAGGATAAAATCTATCTTCATTCTAAATTTCGATCCAATCCGTTGAGTAGTTTTTGCGTGAAAGAGTAACAAACATACTCACATACACACAAACTTTCGCCTTTATAATATTAAGTGTGATACATGTTTAAAAGAAAAAGGTGACTGACTGATTGATCTATCGATGCACAGCCACCCACTGGGGTTACAAACCTGATATTTTGACAGTAGGTTTTTTTTTATACGAGAAAAGATTTTTGGAATTTCACCCGTGAAAGTCCCGCGTGGATTTAAAAAAAATCCCGTAAGAATTTTCATTTTCCGGGTTAAAAAATAAATAATCTATGTCTCCTAGTCTTTAACTATTTGCAATAAAAAATACGATACGCCGATCCGTTACCACGTGATTGAAGAATAAACCAGCAAACAAACACATTTTCGCGATTGTATAATATGCACAATGAAGTATGGAAGTATTGATATGGATTTTGAGTTTGTGTTTAAACTGTAAATCATAACAATCAGAGGTTTATCTCCATCATCAGCAGAACCCTAACTTTACTATCTGCGTCCAAACTTTAACTGATAACTGCAAACAATAGTTTGGACAATAATATTGACGTTTCACAGTTCCAAACTAGTTTCTGACAGATTTATCTGTGCCAGGTTCCTCGATGAAATGATACACATAATCCATTTAATAACGTTTATTTCTCCCAAACATTATATTAGTTATTGGTCGGGATTTATTTCGTTTACTTGTTTAGAATTTGATTATTCACTTTATTAGGTAGTTCTTAAATTTTTGGCCGTGATTGAGCCGGCATTACAAAAACGCTTCAACACTGACGCTCAAAAACTGGTGGTCAATATCGCCAAATAAATACCTCCGATAGATAAAGTTAATGATGTCCCTTTTTTGAAGGGTCTGGGTGACTAGATGGTAAGCGCAGTGTGGGACGACCTCCAGCCCGCTGGACCGATGACCTGAAGAAGGTGGCGGGGAGCGGGTGGATGAGGAAGGCGGAGGACCGTGTGTGGTGGCGCGCTCTTGGAAAGGCCTATGTCCAGCAGTGGACGCTTACAGGCTGATGGATGGATGAATAGGTGACTAGAATCGCACGAATCGGACATTCTAGTCACGCATCTCTAACTTTTCAGAGTAATGGGCGCTTTGAGCAATTAGATATCACTTGGTTTAACGATGAAGAAAAAACATCGTGAGGAAACCTGCATGCCTGAGAGTTTTCCAAAAAGTTCTTAAATGTGCGTGAATCAATCTGCACGTGCAGTATGGTGGACTATGGCCTAAACTGTTCTCATTCTGAGAGGAGACTCGAACTCAACAGTGAGGCGGGTGAGGGGGTATATCCCCTGAGTACAGTGTTGAGCAATTTTGACCCTTATAGTTTGCTAATCCTTGCATTTACTTAAAAACTTATTTATATTGAAAATGAAAAAAAAAACGACATTTCCGCTCTCAGCGAGGCCTCGGCCTCGAATAGCGATAGTTTCCTAGTTCAATTTGGTACTCCGTGTTCGCGCAGATTTTGTAGTGTGTTTTAAAGCTTATTTTATTCAAACAAATAATAATTAAATTAATTTTTTTTTTCTGTATATTGCAAATAATTATGTTCTACTTTTATGAATACTTAATTTTATCTATAAACGAATAAAAATAATCCGCCAAAATGACAGTTTTATATGTGAGTAATTTTGTGAAATTATAACTTTTTTGTTTGAATTTTGATAATGTAAAAAATACCAAATCAAAAACTTTTGGCGGTATTTGAAATGTCACTAATATTGTAATATTATATTACATCTAAGTGTGAACAGTGACATTTCAAAGAGGGTGAGCGATATTTATATATTATACTAGCTGATGCCCGCGACTTCGTTCGCTTGGATGTAGTTTTTTAAAAATCCCGTGGGAACTCTTTGATTTTCCGGGATAAAAAGTAGCCTATGTGCTAATCCAGAGTATAATCTATCTCCATTCTAAATTTCAGCCCAATCCGTCCAGTAGTTTTTGCGTGAAGGAGTAACAAACATACACACACACACATACAAACTTTCGCCTTTATAATATTAGTGTGATTATATTTCCGTAGTTTGAAAGGAACTTTAAAATAATTAGTTGATTAAATAAAATTATAGTAAATAGAATAATCACATCAAGTCAATATTGCTCTGCGGCTCGTAAATAAATATAATCTCGCTTGGCATTTCGGTTTTATTAACATTTTCCAATTAATCATAATCCATGTTCTGTGAGCGCGGCCGCCATTTTGAATTTCCCGCGCGCTCGCCTCGGCTCCAGCATGAAACATTCAAATATTCAAATGTTAAACTAAATACTAATTCTCATGCACAGCTGAATCACTGCTTGAATGCTAACACTTTAGTTCACTACCCGACCGGGAGGGTACATAATATGTATGTATGTATGTACAGTACGTACATACTGCCACTTTAATAACTCTCCGACTAAATTCAAAACATTTTTATTCAATTAAAATTCAATGAGTACTTTTGAATCGTCAAAAGCGTCTACTAGTGGTTTTAAATGCCTTTCCTCCCGAGTAGAACTAGCAAGAAACTTGGCGGTTGCTCTTTTCAAAAATTTGACATACAATATTATGCCATGTATAGAAATAATAATTGAAGTCCCGCGCATTGCTGAAGCGAGCTGCAGGTCAAATCCACGCTCTTTTGTCATTTACATAATCTTCGATTGTATAATATGCTTTTCTCAGGAGCATAGTTTTAATAGATTTTTTAAAGTTTTGTAAAGGCAAGTCCAAAATTGATTGCGGAATTTTGTTATAAATAATTATACCCATTCCCACAAAGGTCAAAACCTTCCTGAAGCGGAGCGTAGGAGTCGCAAGCCTGTTGTGTAGATCGCCAATTTTCTTGTAACTAAGAAGATTTTGTCTTACAAAAATTATGTTATTGTAAATATACATATACATATAACTGTGAGGGTACCTATTTTCTTAATTTTTTTTCGAAGGGATACCAATTAAGTGCATCTGAAACCCTTTCTGAAACCATGGTCGCTAATTATATGGGCCTCATAAGAAAGCTCAGAGTCACTGCGCGGGCGATGCAGAGAGCTGTGTGCAGAGTTGATCAAATCAGACATGAGGAGTTCCGTAGGAGAACCAGAGTAACCGACACAGCTCAACGGGTTGCGAATCTGAAGTGGCAATGGACAGGCACATAGTTCGAAAAACCGATAGATTAGATTTCTTCATCACACAGAGGTTTATCCGGGGTAGAGACCGAAGCCCTCGGTTTCGGAGTCAGTTACTTATCAATAGACTAATTACAAGTCAGTCCATATCCTTCCTAGTCAGTCATAACTTTTACTGCATTTATAGATCTTTACAGTACCGAGTCATGCATATCAGTCTTTTGTCCCAACACTATTTACTTCAAAATGATTGTCAATTCAGAAAACATCAATTCGCTTTCAATGAAAAGTCCGACGATAGTCTACACATAGAAAGTAGGTACTTTCAAGGTTGCCAGATGCCCCGTATTTTACAGGTTGCCCCGTATTTTACGGTATGACAATATAGAAACCCGTACTTGCGAAAATAAAATACGGGGTAAATTAAGCTCCCGTATTCTTAATAAATACAGCGTCCTAGCCCAAATCGACTCAATATTGGTACTGTTAAGGTCGAATTACAAGTGAAATATAATTTTAAGTTAACACGTAAAGGTTTTTATACATTTGTTTCACTTAATGAAAAGCTTATAAAAGCTGTTTCTTCAAACAATAATAAAAAAAAGTCTATGTAAAACAGTGTCCCCTGTGAAAAAATCTAAACCCCGTATTTTTGATGCTAGTAACCCGTAAATCAAGAAGCGTCAGGTGGCAACCCTAGGTACTGTATGTACATTCCCACAGTAGAGCTGTGTGGAGTACACTTGTACGGCAATACACAACAGTAGGTACTTATCCGACATATCGCATTCTAACTGCTCATACCACGTTGTTGCATTGTGTTAGTGTGACACTCCATTTAATTACTTCCAAAAAAAACTGGCTAAGTGCGAGTCAGAATCGCACGCTGAGGGTTCCGTGCCCGGGTATAAGCTACTTTTTATCCCGGAAAATCAAAGAGTTCCCACAGGATTTCGAAAAACCTAAATCCACGCGGACGAAGTCGCGGGCATCAGCTAGTTTAGTAATAAATCAACTCTTTCCATTGCCGCAATCGAGTGAAAACTAAACATTGAACGAGCATTATACAGCAAAATAAATAAAACGGAATATTTCCACCACTGCAGAGCTTTTGGCGTCAAAGGATTTTGTCGAAGTGTTTATTTTAAATAGTTTTAATTAATTAACGAAATAAACGCAAGTGTTCGCTCTCAGCCGCGCATGTGAGGTTAGTATTTAGTTTGCACATTGCAATGTTCATTTAACATCGAAATTTACCTATAACTATTAGTTTAGGCAATAAACTTTGCGGGTGGGAAATGCAAAATTGCTTCTATGCATTTGCCGAATTGCTTTTAGCATTTTTTTAACCAACTACGGCAAAACCAAAAGTATGTATGTATGTACATATATTTGTATCCAGATTCTGTGTGTTCCATCGTAGTGACTACTTAACCGATTTTGATGAATGAGGTGTCAATTTATTCGTTGTTATAGTCCGGGTGACAAAGGCTACATTGTGTATGAAAAAGTTGACCTGACGGATGTTGCAATCAAAACTACGGAACCCTAGAAGTGGGGATCCCCAAAATTTTTTTATGCGATTATATCGAGTGGGATATCAAACATAAGAGGAAAAAAATACGTGTCCATAAATATAAATATTGTACAATGTTAAAACTAAAAACACACCGAGCGACAGAAAACAATTTTCAGAAGTAGTTCGCGGGTAGTAGTCGGGAGATTTCTCGTGCTATGGTATTTCAAACCACAACTCACTCCACATATCTTGATCAGCAACAACAGTCATACCGATATAACAGCTAATGGAGTAAGAGCCAGCGCGTGCCAGACCTTCGTTGTTTTATAAAAGCTGAAAGTTGCTCTGCGTATTGTCCTCAGCGACTATGAAGTGACGTGACTTCTAATACTATTCTCAAAGAAAGAAAATATGAAAAAATTAGACTTTATACTTTGATATAAGATTTTTTTCACCTTTATTGCCTGTTATCTCCCAAAGCCATCATGATCCAAACTTCATAGTCACTGATCGTTCCTACCTGTGTTGATGACAATACGCAGAGAAACTTTCAGCTTTTGCTAGCTGATGCCCGCGACTTCGTTCGCGTGGATGTAGGTTTGTGAAAATTTCCTCTTTAATTTTCCTGGTTAAAAAGTAGCCTATGTGCTACTTTTTATTCCGGAATATATGTTATCTATCTTCATTCTAAATTTCAGCCCAATCCATTAAGTAGTTTTTGCGTGAAGAAGTAACAAACATACACACAAACTTTGGCTTTTATAATATTAGTGTGATAGTGTGATGTAAAGTGTGATAGTGTGATTAGTGTAATAAAATAACGGAGGCCTGGCACGCGCTGGCTCTCTGTCGCTGTAACAACGTATGAGACGGGTTCAATCGATTGCCGAAGCTATAAATATAAGGGAACATTTCCATGTAGTATTGTATTTGATACTCAGTACATATCTCCGATAGTCATTCATCAATCATTGCTTTTAGAGTAGTGACTTAGTTTGTGGGTTAAGCTGGATAGTCGAACAATCAGATTTTTGAGAGATGATATGTCATTTTTAGGGTTCTGTATCCAAAAAAAAAAAAAAGGGTAAAAACGGAGCCCTATTAGTGTCACTCTGCTGTCTGTCTGTCTGTCCGCATGTCACCGGTCTCTAGCGAGCTAGACAAGTTATGAACTTGAAATTTTGGTATTTTATGTAGAACGTTGACCTCAAACCAAATGTTGAAATAGAAATTCAATTAAATTATTTTAAGGGGGCTCCCATAAAAGAAAAAGTAGCCGAAAAATAATATTTTTTTTCTTACCTTAGCATGTGGAATATCATTGTTTAGAGCTTCTTGAGTATAGTACGAATATAGTTTTTATTTATTTTATCTCAAAAAATAAAGAAATGGGGAGCCGTCAAAGTTGTCAGTTTAGACCATTTTTGTGAAAGCCTTCTCAAAAACTGAACTAGTTAGGAAGTTGAAATTTCGGTACGTTATATACCATATGCAGTATTTGAAGAACAAATGCTGAAAACAACGATTCATAAAATAGTTTGTAAGCTGGGACCAAAACAAACGAACATATTTCGGGCTTTTCTTTCACGCGGTGTTCTAGCTCGGAAAATAAATATTTCAAACATCTAAAATATGATGTTCATAATTATGTACGGAACCATAAAAGAGAAAACCCAACTCGCACTTGACCGGTTTTGTTTCCAGTTATCCATTAACAATCTGATTGGCTCAGCAAAACGCATCTCCGCTCATTTCCACCTGTCTGCTGGATTCGTTGCACTACATTACAACGTGGGGTTATTCAAAGGGCGGAACAACAAATTCCTGAAAGGCCGGCAACGCATCGGTTCCTCTGGTTTGGCGGTAATCACTTGACATCAGGTGACCCGCCAGCTCGTTTGCTCGTTATTTAAAAAAAACCATTGCTTTACCTTCTCCTAAAATAAGCTACACGCTCAGTTGAAGAGGAAAAGTAAATATAAGTCATGATTAACACAGCTAAATATTCTTTTTAAAAACAAAAAGGCGGGCGTAGCACATCTACGTGTGGCGTAGCACGACTACTACGCAATCTGCTACGACGGACAAAATAGCCCGCGGGCAAATCACACGTCCGTAGCGATGCAGTCTACGGTTGATAGAGCGCACTTTGATTTTGCTTGGACTTAAGGCGCTGTTAAAACGAGACAGCGCTATACTGCTGACATAAACCCGTCTCGTTTTAACTGAAACTTAACAGGGCTTTATTAGTGCAGTGTAGTATAGTATTATTATTAGGGCAGTGATTGGATTTAAAGATTGATTTTTTCTTCGAGATATAAAATAAATAAAATTAGTCGATATTTTAATATGTTTAGAGCTACTGTTTTTTTTACTTAAGTTACGTAGATATATTAATCCAATAGAACCTAAATGCCCTGACCTCCTATATTTTGGTTTAACCTAAGATTTTGGTCGAACTGGCCTGGTCATGTTTCGATCATCAAAAAAACATCATTTATTTTTATAAGTGCTCATTTATAACAGATCAATTAGATTTTTAGAGGATCAAATAATATATTCCCTTTAGGAAGTATATAAATTCCAGTATAGCGGCTGGGAAGCGAACCTAGGACTTCCATTTGTAAAGCCATTCACCACTGCGCCAGGAAGGTTTCAAGTTTGTAGTTTCCGCTGAATGAGTACCCTCCGACTACAGCTGTATAGTGTATGCATGTACAATACAATACGTAGCACGCGACGCTTCCTGTCGATAATAATCTCGCTGATTTTCCTCTACCGGATCAAAAGATCTTGATTCAGTACAATTAAAAAAAAAGCATTGAAGATTCTTGACAGAGTAGTGAAGCAGTATTTATTCTCGTTTACTCATGTGAACGTTTCATTGTGGCGTTCGTTCGTTTTTAGAGTTCCGCATCTGAAGGGTGCCGATTGAACCCTCTGCTGTCCGTCTGTCAGCGGGCTTATATCGCATGAACCGTGATAGGTAGAGATTGTGTATTGTCGCTAGAACAACAAATAATAAAAAATCAAGATGACAAATATCACAACGGCTGCCATGCAAATAAAAAAAAATTAGTAGTACATAGTGTGTTTCTTAGAGCAGTTGACCAGTTTTTTCACACTTTTAGCTCTTCATCCAAAACGTCTGTTGTGAATCTTTATTCTTCGTTTATTGTACTCATCTAATCTCAAATCTTTGAAAAAAGCAACCGCCGAAGAGTTTCCTGCTGGCTCTTCTCGGTAGGAAAGGCATTCCGAACCAGTGGTAGATGCTTTGGTGAATCCAAAGTAGGTACTTGTAAAAGTTTAATTGATTAAAACTATATTTTATTTTTAAAATATACTAGATGATGCCCGCGACTTCGTTCACGTGGATTTACGGTTTTTTAAATTTCATCAAAATCGGTTTAACTGTTGGACCGTGAAAAGCGAGCACACAGACAGACAGACAGACGCACTTTTGCATTTATAATATTTAGTATTGATGGATTTATTCTAACAACTGGTGTAGTCGCGCTACGTCATTCGTAGATGTGCTACGCCGAGTGCATAAATACGAGTTTGCTACGACTTCGGTTTATATTTTGATAAATCAAATTGTCTATGATTATAATTATTTATTCAATAAACCGTTATTTATTGATTCATGCGGATGAAATGGCATGTAACAAACAGCTAGTAAATAATTAACGGAATGAATAATTAAAGCTTTGATATTGGATACACGCGGCGTATAGTGTAATTATAAACGCTTGCTGGAATATTGCAAAACAAATACCTTCGCTAACACAAACCTTTGTTCGGCATGTTTGATACATTCCAAATAAAACAAATGTTATTAAATTTTATGCATTCCGAGTCTGTTAGGTTTTAAAAAATTGTCAGTCGATGGAGATAGCCGCAAAATTTACAACTATAATAACGACGAAATATTGTAACTCTACTTTATGAAATAACTAGTAGTTTCCTACTCGATCGAAGCAATAGAAAAACTACCTGATGTCCGCGACTCCGCTCGCATGGATTTAGGTTCTTAAAATTCCCGTGGGAACTCTTCCATTTTCAAGAGATAAAAAGTAGCCTATATCACTTTCCTGGTCTTTAACTCTACCCATGCAAAATATCACGTCGACCCGTTGTCCCGTTGCAACGTGATTGAAGGACAAACTGACGAACCAATAAATCAAAACACTAACACATTTTTGTATTTATAATATGAGTAATTATAATAAGCATATTTATTTAGCAAAATAATTGTGGGTAAATAACAAATAGTAGTACTATTGTAACCTGCCGTACACAGTGAGCAAAAATATACAACTACATCCAATCTGTGGTCACTTTATATTAATTTGCTTAATCAAAGGTACTGGGTTAAAAATGAAATAAAACGACTAATATATGTATTCAACTAGTTTGTTGTCTGTTGATAAGTTTTCTAACAAAAGTAAAAAAAAACTATAGTCTTTGTCAAACAATAAAAATGCTAAGTAATGTATCTACAGATCATAGATACATTGATTTGAATTCGGCCGTTAAGTTGTAAACGGTTTTAATAATGATCAGTATAAGTCATCCCAACCAGCTTGGTGGCGGGAATCGCATAGGTTTGGTTGTATGCCAGACATGCCTCTACCCTCTACCCCGCACCCCGTACCCCGTACCCCGTACCCCGGGGGTAGCTACCCGCTGGTGGGTAAGCACCGATACCGCGATAAGCCCGCGCCAAATAAACACATCGCCACATATTTATTGGCACATAAATACCTAAGAAATTAAGTTCGTTAATTGCGAGCCAATTTTTAACCCCCGACCCAAAAAGAGAGGTGTTATAAGTTTGACGTGCGTATCTGTGTATCTGTGTATCTGTCTGTGGCATTGTAGTGCCTAAACGAATGATACGATTTTAATTTAGTTTTTTTTTTGTTTGAAAGGTGGCTTGATCGAGAGTGTTCTTAGCTATAATCCAATAAATTGGTTCAGCCGTTTGAAAGTTATCAGCTCTTTTCTAGTTACTGTAACCTTCACTTGTCGGGGGTGTTATAAATTTTTAATTTACACTTGTTGACATAATTATTAGGTCAAAATAGTTTTTTTCATCTATTTCTTCTACAATCATTTTTAGAATTGTTCTCATATAAGTGAACTTTTCTTTTTGAGAAAATAAACTCTTTAAACCTAACAGGGATAGCTTGCATCGCTCGTACCTAGCCTTCACTTGTCGGGGGTGTTATAAATTTTTAATTTACACTTGTAAATACTGTATAGAAGAAGCAGATGTTACTTTGCGGTTGTGCATTGTAAGGTCCACGCCGCTTTGGTTTCTACACGGCATTGTACCAGAACGCTTAACCGCTTGGCGGCACGACTCTGCCTGCAGGGTGGTAACTAGCCACGGCCGAAGCCTCCCGCCAGACATAATAAACTTGAATACAACATCTTTTTGCATCACCCTGTATAACTCCAGGGCGTAGTATTAGCTAGTAACATTTGTGCAAGGTACAGGGCAGCTCATAAAATAAATAAAGTCTTTAATTAAACGATTGAAGTGAAATAGAATTTAATTAAACGTTACACCGAGTGTCGCAGCCCGCAGTACCAATCTGATTAATCCACTCGCCAATTAATTGGGAATGGATTGGGTTTCATTTCGGGTTGAAGAAGTTTAAATAGACAGAGAGTGGCTCCATCGATCTGATTTGATCACATAGAAAGAAAAGAAAGAAAGACTTTTATTTACTTATTTTACTATTTTTAGGATTCCGTACCTCAAAAGGAAAAACGGAACCCTTATAGGATCACTTTGCTGTCTGTCTGTCTGTCCGTCCGTCCTTCCGTCGTGTTTATCAAGAAAACCTACAGGGTACTTCCCGTTGACCTAGAATCACCTACATCACAAAAAAATCTGTGCGTGAACAAAATGAGTATTTTAAATTTTCTAAGTAAGATAACTATACGAAGTGGAGTATCATATGAAAGGGCTTTACTAGTCCATTCTAAAACAGATTTTAATTTATTTTTATGTATAACGTGTAAGAAAAAAAATTTTATTGTAATATTTTCTAATATGGCAGAAATCAACTAAGCAATTAATATCTAAATACAAGTATTACATAATAAATACAACATACTAAACAACAAACTAATACAACATTTATGTATAATAGTTTTTGATTTATCGTGCAAAATGTTGGAAAAAATACCCGAGTACGGAACCTTCAGTGCGCGAGTCTGACTCGCACTTGGCCGGTTTTTAAAATCCTATTGTTACAGAACAATGTAATGGCTTCTATTCTACTGTATGAATGGAAACAATAAATCGTTTCACACCATCGCACACTCGTTCCGTCCGTGTGTGGGATCGTAGCTGCGAAACTGCTTCGGAAGCAATACGCGCTTCTGTATCCTCCCCCTTCCCCCCCCCCCCTCCCGCTGCGCCGGGACGCGGGAAAATGTGTCCGGGATACACCAGCTCTATTGACTCTCGTTAGTCTAAGTAACAAAAATTAACTTCTATCGTCGCTTCTGGGTCAAGTGAACCATACCCCTTGGGTAGCACGCTTCTGTCTTAAACTGCATTACCACGTATATCAATCAAAGGCTAACTTGTATCTGAAAAAAAGTTGAAAACTGAAACCCGACTGCGATCGTCTTAATAAACGCTGAAATATTATAGTAAAATTGTTTTTCTGTCGCTTGGTATATTTTAATATTGTAGAACATTTATATTCATGAACTCAGAATTTTCTCCTCTTTCATTTAACATGCTACTCGATACAACAGTAAAAAAAATTTTTAGAGACCCCCACTTTTTTGATGTAGCATCCGTTAGGTAAATTTTTTTCGTTTAAAATGTAGTATAATGTCACCCGGGCGTTTCCAATGAATCAATTGCCACCTCATTCATCAAAATCCGCCCAGGCGCTACGGGGGAACACACAGAATCTGGATACAAATATACACACATACACAAACTGCTAAAATCATAATCCATCCTTTTGGCTTTGCCGCAGTCGAGTAAAAAAATTGTGATTCTCTAATTGCTGGTGTCGATACTCGCGATCTCTCACGTATAAGATGTTAGCGCTCCCCACCGCATCGGGGAAATCATCATGATTTAGTACTTTTTGTATGTTAATATGTTCCCTTGTTACTCCAAAACCTACTACTAAACTATATTACTCGGTCCAATGGGTTTGCTTTTAGTTGTGTCTATTAAAAAGTTAATGCGGCTCTACACTACAAATGATGCAATTTTTATTTTTTGTTTTTAAAAATCTTATTGTTTTATGTTTTTCTTTCATTCATTTATACTTATAGAATTCTTATACCTAATTTATTTATTATTACAATATTTTATGCATGATTCGCAGTAAAAAAAATTAATGTACAGTGAACAGTGAGTGAAAACCAAGAAAGATATTGTTATAGTGTTCATCGCACATCGAACATCGCACTTCGGATAGCTCCACTATGAGTGTGGGTAAGTTGTTAGCTTAGTTTACTGCGACCACTCACAGTTTCCTCTCTATTCCCTTATAAATACTCTTTATTCCCTACTTAGAGGGAATTTCGAAAGTCCGGGTTTATTCCTAGTCTATATTATAGAGGGTACCTCTGTGTGAATTTCAGCTTTCTGTGGGTCCAAGGGTTTGCGCGGCGTTGATGAGTCAGTCAGTCAGTCAGGACTTTTCTCATATTATGATGAACTGATTTATATGAGTTGCAGTTCTTATAAGCATTGTTGCTTATAAGAATTCCAAATTGACTAAAATTTAAAAGCCCACGACAAAATGGGCGAAAATTCGAAATGAAAAATTGAAAGATTTGATAAAATTAATTACTTTAATATTCGTATGGCACACTTTTAGAGTTCAATATGAAACTCTGTTGCAGCACCTTTTTTGATAACAATTCAAATTACTTTTAAACATATGGGTGTGCGTTTCGCGTAAGAGTTATTATCTAGTGTGATTTAATATGGGCAGCTGTAGTTAGCCCGAAACGGATTATCCTCTCGTTAGAGGCGGAAGGTACCGCTACCCGCTCCCGCTACCCGGCGGTGCGGTAGCGGGGTAGCGGGGTAGCGGGGTAGCGGGTAGCGGGGTAGTGGGCATAGGATTAACACAACATGCTCAAGGCTCGTGAGCGCGCGGGTCAAAGCAAACACATCGTAATTACATCTACTTCATATTTATGAGCTATTACGAATAGCTCTGAAAACTATTATATTATACACTAGCTGATGCCCGCGACTTCGTTCGCGTGGATGTAGTTTTTTTACAAATCCCGTGGGAACTCTTTGATTTTCCGGGATAAAAAGTAGCCTATGTGCTAATCCAGAGTATAATCTATCTCCATTCTAAATTTCAGCTCAATCCGTCCAGTAGTTTTAGCGTGAAGGAGTAACAAACATACACACACACACACACACACACACACACACACACACAAACTTTCCCCTTTATAATATTAGTGTGATATATGTATGTACTGTCCATGCTAATTATCCGCAGATTCGTCCGTCTGTCCATCTAGCTTTTTTATTAACCCCCGACTCAAAAGGAGGGATGTTATTAGTTTGACGTGTGTATCTATGTATCAGTGTATCTGTCTGTGGCAACGTAGCTCCTAATCTAATGAACCGATTTTAATTTAGTTTTATTTTATTTGAAAGGTTTCTTGATCAAGAGTGTTCTTTGCTATAATCCAAAAAAACGGTTCAGCCGTTTGAAAGTTATCAGCTCTTTTCTAGTTACTGTAACCTTCACTTGTCGTGGGTGTTATAAATTTTTAATTTACACTTGTTTCTATTTATAAGCCATTTAGAAGCTTAGTCACTTAGTGACTTATACGTCGCTTCGTCAACCAACCAACAAAACGTCCAAGGTTTTGACTGCATCGTCCTGTACCAGCTGCCTTTCCCTCTGGCTCGCTCATCAAAATACTCGTCCCAGAGACAATTACACCTCACTCTCGCCAAATAAGATCTGAAAAAAAAAGATTCCGACGAATTGAGAACCTCCTCCTTTTATTGAAGTCGGTTAACAATGCTACTTTTTGAAGTATTATGAGACGTATAATGTTGTATTTTTCAAACGAGGGCGACGTTAAACCATTTAGACATTTACACCGCTGGACGCTGGCAACATTGCTTCTTCAAAAGCTAGCTTGAAAAGAAAAGAAAACAAAACTATAAACTTAACATTATATATTTTATTGTAGAAGCGCAAAAAACCTATTTCTTTATATCAATAAACTAGCAAACCCGGCGAACTCCGTTTCGCCACCAGATGGCTTCGTTTTATGTAACATTTCGTTTGGTGATTAAAAGAAGAAGAAAAATTTTTTTTTGTTTTATATTTGAAAAGGAAAAATTTGTCACATGAAATTAACTGAGCAGAGTACAATGATTAGCTGTCAAACAATGTATCACGCACCGGCGCCATCTACTTAAAATATTGGTTTGTATTACATGCTTTAAAAAAATATTTTCACGCTTTTCTCTTGAAATTTTTCCTGAATTTTCTTTGCTATAAACCACACGGAGCCCGAGACCTTTCCAACGAATGCAAAACCGTGGAAATCGGTTCGTGCGTTATGGAGTTATAGCGTCAGGAAGGAAAACCCGACTTATTTTTATATAGTAATGTACAGTGAACAGTGAGTGAAAACCAAGAAAGATATTGTTATAGTGTTCATCGCACATCGAACATCGCACTTCGGATAGCTCCACTATGAGTGTGGGTAAGTTGTTAGCTTAGTTTACTGCGACCACTCACAGTTTCCTCTCTATTCCCTTATAAATACTCTTTATTCCCTACTTAGAGGGAATTTCGAAAGTCCGGGTTTATTCCTAGTCTATATTATAGAGGGTACCTCTGTGTGAATTTCAGCTTTCTGTGGGTCCAAGGGTTTGCGCGGCGTTGATGAGTCAGTCAGTCAGTCAGGACTTTTCTCATATTATGATGAACTGATTTATATGAGTTGCAGTTCTTATAAGCATTGTTGCTTATAAGAATTCCAAATTGACTAAAATTTAAAAGCCCACGACAAAATGGGCGAAAATTCGAAATGAAAAATTGAAAGATTTGATAAAATTAATTACTTTAATATTCGTATGGCACACTTTTAGAGTTCAATATGAAACTCTGTTGCAGCACCTTTTTTGATAACAATTCAAATTACTTTTAAACATATGGGTGTGCGTTTCGCGTAAGAGTTATTATCTAGTGTGATTTAATATGGGCAGCTGTAGTTAGCCCGAAACGGATTATCCTCTCGTTAGAGGCGGAAGGTACCGCTACCCGCTCCCGCTACCCGGCGGTGCGGTAGCGGGGTAGCGGGGTAGCGGGGTAGCGGGTAGCGGGGTAGTGGGCATAGGATTAACACAACATGCTCAAGGCTCGTGAGCGCGCGGGTCAAAGCAAACACATCGTAATTACATCTACTTCATATTTATGAGCTATTACGAATAGCTCTGAAAACTATTATATTATACACTAGCTGATGCCCGCGACTTCGTTCGCGTGGATGTAGTTTTTTTACAAATCCCGTGGGAACTCTTTGATTTTCCGGGATAAAAAGTAGCCTATGTGCTAATCCAGAGTATAATCTATCTCCATTCTAAATTTCAGCTCAATCCGTCCAGTAGTTTTAGCGTGAAGGAGTAACAAACATACACACACACACACACACACACACACACACACACACAAACTTTCCCCTTTATAATATTAGTGTGATATATGTATGTACTGTCCATGCTAATTATCCGCAGATTCGTCCGTCTGTCCATCTAGCTTTTTTATTAACCCCCGACTCAAAAGGAGGGATGTTATTAGTTTGACGTGTGTATCTATGTATCAGTGTATCTGTCTGTGGCAACGTAGCTCCTAATCTAATGAACCGATTTTAATTTAGTTTTATTTTATTTGAAAGGTTTCTTGATCAAGAGTGTTCTTTGCTATAATCCAAAAAAACGGTTCAGCCGTTTGAAAGTTATCAGCTCTTTTCTAGTTACTGTAACCTTCACTTGTCGTGGGTGTTATAAATTTTTAATTTACACTTGTTTCTATTTATAAGCCATTTAGAAGCTTAGTCACTTAGTGACTTATACGTCGCTTCGTCAACCAACCAACAAAACGTCCAAGGTTTTGACTGCATCGTCCTGTACCAGCTGCCTTTCCCTCTGGCTCGCTCATCAAAATACTCGTCCCAGAGACAATTACACCTCACTCTCGCCAAATAAGATCTGAAAAAAAAAGATTCCGACGAATTGAGAACCTCCTCCTTTTATTGAAGTCGGTTAACAATGCTACTTTTTGAAGTATTATGAGACGTATAATGTTGTATTTTTCAAACGAGGGCGACGTTAAACCATTTAGACATTTACACCGCTGGACGCTGGCAACATTGCTTCTTCAAAAGCTAGCTTGAAAAGAAAAGAAAACAAAACTATAAACTTAACATTATATATTTTATTGTAGAAGCGCAAAAAACCTATTTCTTTATATCAATAAACTAGCAAACCCGGCGAACTCCGTTTCGCCACCAGATGGCTTCGTTTTATGTAACATTTCGTTTGGTGATTAAAAGAAGAAGAAAAATTTTTTTTTGTTTTATATTTGAAAAGGAAAAATTTGTCACATGAAATTAACTGAGCAGAGTACAATGATTAGCTGTCAAACAATGTATCACGCACCGGCGCCATCTACTTAAAATATTGGTTTGTATTACATGCTTTAAAAAAATATTTTCACGCTTTTCTCTTGAAATTTTTCCTGAATTTTCTTTGCTATAAACCACACGGAGCCCGAGACCTTTCCAACGAATGCAAAACCGTGGAAATCGGTTCGTGCGTTATGGAGTTATAGCGTCAGGAAGGAAAACCCGACTTATTTTTATATAGTAAAAATAAAAAGAAGAAGAATAGCAAACAACAAACAACTCAAGTCGCTCCCACGAAGTTCCCTCGATGTAAGCTGTCGTTCCCCGGGGACGGAGTGTTGCTTGTCTGTCTGTGGTTAGCAGTTAGCAATACAACTATAACATAAATATTACTGTATCGTTGGCTTCAACCCAAACATTTACGTTTAAATCCTCCCTGTAGACTTTTTCTCTGATGATTATTCAACCCATTGCCGCCCCACTACTGAGCACGGGTCTCTTCTCAGAATGAGATGGATTTAGGCCATAGTCTGCCACGCTGGTCCAATGCGGATTGGCAGACTTCACACACCTTTGAGTACATGGAGAACTCTCAGGCATGCAGGTTTCCTCACGATGTTTTCCTTCACCGTTAAAGCAAGTGACATTTAATTGCTTCAAACGCACATAAGTGAAAAGTTAGAGGTGCGTGCCCGGGATCGAACCCCCGACCTCCGATTAGGAACCGGACGTTCTAACCACGAGGCTATCACAGCTTTTTCTCTACATGACATTAAATTTATATGCACTTTTTAGGGTTCCGTACACAGCGGAGCCCTATTAATGTCACTCTGCTGTCTGTCTGTCTGTCTGTCCATCCGACTATCTGTCTAACTGTCCGAAAATGTCACAGGTCACTAAATGAGTTGCAAACCTGACACTTAGGTATTTGATGTAGGACATTGACCCGAAACCAAATATTGAATTAGAAATTCAGGTAAATTATTTTTCAGAGGCTCCCATACATGAAAAAGGGACCGAAAAAAGTTTTTTTATTCTTGTTCTAGCATGTAGGGTATTATTGTTTAGAGCTCATTGAGTTCAGTACGAATGTGTTTGTTATTTCTTTTTATCTTAAAAAATAAGGAAACGGAGGCCGTCAAAGTTGTCCATTTTAGACCATTTTTGTGACGGGGGCTATCTCAAAAACTATAATAGGAATATGAATTGGTATAATAAGTACCATATAATGTATTTAATCAACAAATAGGTACTGAAAACAACGATTTATAAAATAGTTTGTAAGTTGCGACCAAAACAAACGAACATTTTTTGGGTTTTCTCTTTCACGGTTTAGTGGGATGTTCTAGCTCGCAAAAGAAATATTTCATACACTCAAAGTATGAAGTTCATAATTATTATGTGCGGAACTCTAAAAAAGGGAGGCCTGACTCGCACCTGACCGGTTTTTTGTACATGCTGGTATTTTGCATGTTACCTATTTGAATTTATTTAAATGTAAGCAAAAAGCGTAGGCATGCAAACGTGAGCATGTCAGAATGCACAACAGAGCGGGCATGTCTCCCGCATGCTGGTCACGTCGCATGCGGGCGCGCTCGCTCGCCGCGGGGCATGCTACGGCGCAGCTCTATTGTACAAACAGCAACACAGCTAGGTTAGCACCCGCCACTGCAAGCGGTTATGGACGGGTGCAAACCGAGCCTTGTCGCTGACTGTATCACCATCACACGTAGCTCTGATACACTGAGGGTGGGTCGAGCGTATTCTGCGAAGAGAGGAACTGCCTACTCTACCCGATGTGTTCGTCGAGGGTGTAGACGATGGCGCCCCACACAGGGTAACAAAAACATTTTGTTCCGGCTCCTTTTTCATGCATGGGAAGTCCTTTGAAAAAGATATTACCTAAATGAATTTCTAAAGTATCTAATTCAATTTTTAGTTTTCGGACAACATTTTAGCAAATACCTAATATCAGGTTTTGAACCGATCTCGTGTACGAGCTAGAGATACGCGAACGAACAGACAGCAGCGTGACATTAATGGAGTTGCGTTTTACCCTTTTGGTACAGAAACTTTTTTTTTTATTCGCATACCCTTGACTACGATCTCACTTGATAGTAAGTGATGATGCGGTCTAAGATGGAAGCGTGCTAACCTGGAAGGGTATGGCAACTTTCTAAGCCCATACCTACTCCTTTGGTTTCTATACGGCATCGTACCGGAACCCTAAATCGCATGGCGGCATGGCTTTGCCATTGGGGTGATAGTAGCCACGGCCGAAGCCTCCCACCTATGATTATTAAATATTGCTAATAAAATTCTAAACGCCTGCCGGGAATCGAACTCGGGACCTCCCGCTCATAAGACCACTGACCACAGCGCATGTCACTGCGCCAGGGAGGTGGAAACCTTAAAAACGAATGAGTGATACAATCAAAATATCGTGTGTTGATAATTACTTATGCGCGGCGCCGCGTCGTGCTTGTGGGTAGTGACGTCACACGCTGCATACAGCTAACGATGTTAATGGATCACTTTACACACGAGTCGCGGAAACATGCTCTTTTCCAAAACAAAACGTTTCCTGCCTAATGGCGAGGCGATTAGTGACATTGCGACCGCATTACTCACCAGTATTTATACATCCATGTACCTACTTATTATGATAATTTCTTTCCCAAAGAGCATTAAGTAATAATATTTATAAGCAATAAACAAATCACACGAATAATATAATAAAGGCGAAAGTTTGCGTGTATGTATGTGCAATATATGTGTGTACGTTTGTTACTCTTTCACTCAAAAACTACTGGACGGATTTGGCTGAAGAGTGGAGATGAATTATATCCTGAATTGACACATAAGCTACTTTTTATCCCGGAAAATCAATTAGTATCCACGCGAACGAGGTCGCAAGCATCAAGTAGGGTGATACATACTTAGTTACATTGCTCACGCATTGCATATTTCCATTTTTTCAAAGAGTACCTAATTACAGGGTTTCTTCCCGGCTGTTCTTAGTTGCATCTGCTTTCTGCTTCGTAGAGGTGTGGAAGAGGGTTGACATTGTCGTAGGTGGTGCATGCTTCCTACATCAATAATAATTAAATAAACTCATTTCAGTGCCACAAGTGTTCGATCTGCAATACGCACTGCTAACTTTTCAGAGTTACTGCGCGTGTGTTGTGAGCAATTAAACATCACTTGCTTTAACGGTGACGGAAAACAGGCTCATTCTTACACACACGCTGTGTTGTGAAACAAAGCATTTCCCTCGCTGACTGCGAGTTGCTAATGACGCCATCACACTGCACTTATACCTACTTGTACGAGATCGCAATCTCAACTAATAGGTAGGTACTCAGCTTAAATTGAACTGTTACTCGTGGATACGTGGGGTGGGGGGTGACATTCCGGAGATTCTTTTCTTAGTGAATGTCTACTATGCTAACATAGAATAATACTAATATTGTTATAGAGAAACCTGTTATTTCATTGGTGTGTTACAAATAAAAGATGGATGCTCTTGGATTTGATTTTATTTCCATTCACACGACACAGACAGACATTGTATCAAGACAGCGATAGGTGACAAGTGACAAGTATGTGACAAGTGACAGATGACGTTAGGATATTACACAGACTAATACAATACCGTAACATCTCCCTTTTTTTTTTTTTTTTTTTTTAACACTAGGTACTAACTGTTAACAATTTTATTATTATGACAACGACAGATTTTTTATATTTTATAAACACAAGTATATACATAGTACAAGTACAACATTATTTATTATAACACCACAAGAAAATCACTTATGACTATCCAGGCTGCATGGTTTACAACCTTTGCCTTTCTCGATACATTGACAGACTACTACTAAAATTGACATTTGTTTTTTGAACCTTTACCTTTCCTGAAAAATAATTTAAATACTAACATTTTGTTTACATCTTTAAATAATTGAAATACTAACAAACTTACTAACAAATAACAATTTCATTTTGTTTACATCTTTATAGGTATACTGACTGTGTTGTGTGCTGTGGAAAATGATATTATGTGTGTACTGACTGTTTAATGATAAACTGACGGTTTCTCCTAAACTGTCCTAGTTCACTATTTATTAGATAACTTCTAGGTTCAGGACCTATCTGGATAATAACTCCAGGAACCCATTTTTTGTGTTCAGGTTTGTGTTTAAATAAGATTTTATCACCTACATGTAATGGTTTAAGAATTTTTTGTATGTTTATTATAATAAAATTTTGTGTATGACTTTTGTTTTTCATTTAATTTCTTTATTTTATTCATATCACAAAGCTTAGGTAGCAAGTTTTCTTTTCCAGTAGGAACTACTGTACGCAGTTGTCTAGACATACACAGCTCTGCTGGTGAATATTGACTTTGTTTAGGGGTATTTCTGTACAAAAGTAATGCTAAATACATATCAGATTTGTCAGTTTTACACTTAATTAACATATTTTTTATAGTTCCAATAGTCCTTTCAACTAAACCATTTGACCTACTTAAGTATGGACTAGAAGTTATGTGTTCTATGTCCCATTCTTGAGTGAATAACTTAAACTCTTTGCTATTAAACGGGGGGCCATTGTCTGTTATTGCAATCCTGCAAATTCCATGACGGGCCAATATTGACTTTAAATGTGTAATTACTTGGCTAGCTGAATAGCCTGATGTTAACTTGGCAAGTTCTATATACTTTGAATAATAGTCAACTACCATTAAGTATTTAGTTCGTTCAAATTCAAAAATATCTATACCAATTTTGTACCATGGTATGTTTTCATACTCATGTTGCATAATTGGTTCTTTACTATTATTTCGACGGTAAGATAGACAAATGTTACATTGACCTATATATTTTTCTATATCATTTTGCATATTTGGCCAAAAGACTGTAGTTTTTGCTAGACGGATTGAGCTGTTTATACCTTGATGGGCAGAATGAATTAGTTTTAATATATACTCTCTCATTGACTCTGGGATTATAATGCAGTTAGATTTGAAGACAACGTTATCAATGACATATATTTGATCTTTGAGACTATAATAAGATTTGACTGACTGACTAACTGAACGCTTATGTTCAGGCCATCCGTTGTGACAATATTGAATTATTTGACTTAATGTTTGATCTTGGACTGTAGACTCTTGAATTTCTTTTAATTTCTCTGGACTGACTGACAAATTAGACATTATTATATTAACATGTAAATCTATATCTTGATCAACTTCTGACAAACAAGTTTCACTTAATGCTGCTCTAGACAAAGTATCTGCAATATATAAGTAACGACCAGGCTTGTATACAACAGTTAGATCATACGGCTGCAATCTAAGCATGATTCTTTGCAATCTTGGGGGAATGTCATATAGAGCTTTTTTGAAAAGAGTTATGAGAGGTTTGTGGTCTGTCTCCACTGTTATGTTATGACCATATATGTATTGGTGGTACCAAAATGGTACCACCAATACAATACAAATATAATGGTGGTGGAAATAAAAGATGGATGCTCTTGGATTTGATTTTATTTCCATTCACACGACACAGACAGACATTGTATCAAGACAGCGATAGGTGACAAGTGACAAGTATGTGACAAGTGACAGATGACGTTAGGATATTACACAGACTAATACAATACCGTAACACCTGTATATAAAATTGTTAGCGTGGGAACTCTTTTATTTTCCTGGAAAAGTAGCCCATGTCCATCCCTGGGATTTAAGTTAACTTTGTGCCCATCCGTTAAACAGATGTTCCGTGAAAACTAGCAGACAGACAGACAGACACATTTTTATATGTATTTATAATATTTATATGGATTTGTCAGTATTATGACAGTTTTATATGGATTAATTAGGTGATTTTAAAAGGGTAATTATTTCGTCGGCGACTAAATCCGTGTGGCCAAAATAACACAAATGTTGATAAAATAGCCCTTTCTTTGGGCTTTGTCGTAGTCGGGTCAACAAGATGAACGCTGTGTCTTGTCAGGATTGACAGTAGCTGTATGTTTTTATGTCTGTGGTGTCGCTTTGATGGCGGCGCGTCGCCGCGGGGGCGGGGGCGGGCGGGGCGGGGCGGGGGCGGGCGGGCGGCGCGGAGCGTAGAGGCGCGTAGAGGCGACACAAAGCGCTCTACAAACAAGAGATGAGGACAACAACGACTCGTGACTTGCGCTGACCGTTGACACGAGGCCACCAGCGATGTACGGTTTCATTAAAAAGTTTCAAAACAAAACCGACTTCAATAATCACAAACATTAAAAATTAAAAATAATTTAAGTTTTTACAGAATTTATTATGAAAAATTAATGATTTATGACGTATAGGTCTCTTGTAGGGACTTCCACAGCCGCGGTCTCTCCAAGCTTAGCATATTAAAGAATTTAAGATGTAGGTATCTACAGCTAAACTTTTACACAACCCTGCTGCATTCGAATAAAAAAACCGGCCAAGTGCGAATTTCGCAGAGAGGTTTCGTATTTTTTTGACATTTTGCACGATAAATCAAAAACTATTATGCATAAAAATAAATAAAGATCTGTTTTAGAATGTACGAGTACAGGTAAATCCCTTTCATAATGATACCCCGCTTGGTATTCTTGACAGACAGGACAGACGGACAGACAAACAGACAACAGAGTGAACCTATAAGGGTTCCATTTTTCCTTTTGAGATACGGAACCCTAAAAACAAGCCAAAAATAATTGTCATCAACGAAAGCTATACAGTTCTCTTCCCAAGGCCACCTCCAAAAGTAAAAGTAAGTCAAACACAGCGCGACACAGTGTGGGGTGACACTGTGTCGCTGCAAGCGATATCATTATGTGTTTGTGTGTTTGTGTGTTTGTGTGTCGCTCACACGTCACTGATGCAGCGCGGGGAGCTTTTTTTGAGTTCAAGTTGCAAGCTGAAGCGGTTTCACTACCCTAGCTACTAATGATATAGGTTACTTTTTATCTTGGAAGATCTTACCTTAATTCACTCAGATGCTACAAGAAACGCTATGGTCTTACATCACAATCCTTACACTATTCCGAGTGATATTTGGCTATAATTTTTTTTATAAATCAATATGGCGGCTGTGTGGCGCCATTTTCAAAAGTGAAAAACTCTTTTTAGTTCTTTAAAGTTATTTCAATTCAATTCAATTTTTTTTAATGCGAATTTGGGTTAGTTTATAGATCTTAACACTATTCTTTAAAATAGGTTAGGTTCTGCTAAGTTCTACCTTACGGCATGCAATAATACAATAACATGTATACCATGTTGTCATTTAAATAATATATATTATTAAGAAAGTAATAATTCATTTGTAATATCTTGTCAGTTAAATTACCATTGTTAGAGTAATAACTTTTTTCTATTAAAATTTCATTAATTTTGTCGCAAAAGAAGGAATCCCAATCGTCGCTATAATATCTTTTGGCAAGTGATTATAGAGTATTGAAATTGGATTTTCGGCTGAGTTTTTGGAGAGCAATCGTAGTTTTAACTGTGCAATTTATATATTTTTATTTTTGTTCTAGCCTCTCGCTCGCTCGGCTCTCATAGCTCGCTCCGTCCCGCTCTGAACGAGCGCTCACGTATTTCAGCGCTCGTGAAAGAACAAAGCAAATAAAAACCAGTTCCCGGCGTCAAGTGCCAGTTAACTACTAACCTGCACGTTGTACGTGGGCTGCCTTTGTACAATTGTTATTGTAACTTTACCTTTTACGGTTACACAGCCTTGTCTATGTTACAGAACTCTTATCGCTCAAAACTACTAATTGCAATTCGGACAAAAGTAGCTTTGAGTGAAATGTCGGTCTCGCTGCAATATGAATCGTCGTTATCGCTGCCTCACTACTGAGCACGTGGCTTGTCATACAATGAGAAGAATTTGGGTATAAATGATAAATAAATCACACTAATATTATAAAGGCGAAAGTTTGTATGTGTGTGTGTGTGTGTGTGTGTGTGTGTGTGTATGTTTGTTACTCCTCCTACTTGACAGATTTGGCTGAAATTTGGAATGGAGATAGATAATATCCTGGATTAGCATGTGCTAATCCAGGATATTATCTAATAAAAGTAGCCTATGTAGGCTACTTTTTATCCCGGAAAATCAAAGAGTTCCCACGGGAATTTTAAAAAACCTACATCCACGCGAACGAAGTCGCGGGTATCAGCTAGCAAATAATAAAGCTTTATTTAATTCCATACAAAGTTATTACAAGTTGTTGATAATGAAGTTAGCGAACTTGATAATTATGATTAGTAAGTTAATATTACAAATGAAAATATTATGGTCGTTACAAATTATTTACATAGTAAGTAATAATGTTGTTATTTTGTATGGACCCCCTTGTGGGTGAAAGCCTTCTCCAAGGAGTTCCATCTCTAACTATAAGATTTGGCTATAGGCTAGGTACTCTACCACAACAAGTCATGCAGGTTCCCTCACGATGTTTTCCTTCACCGTCCAGTAAGTGATATTTGTATTGTTAAAAACGCACATAACTCTGAAAATTTAGAAGTGCTTGCCCGGGGTCGAACCCTTGACCCTCGTCCTTTGAACAGAGCTTTCAGAGTCTCGATGGCTCAACGGTTGAGGAGCGGACTGAATTCCCACTCGTTGCACTATTGTCGTACCCACTCCTGGCACAAGCTTTAGGCTTAATTGGAGGGGAAAGGGGAGTTTTAGTCATGATTAGTATGGCTAATATTCTTTTTTGAAAAAAAAAAAAACCACTAGGCTGTCGTCTCGTGTACCTGAGGCCGTAAGTCAGCGATGTCGGATCGATGAACTCAATTACAGTAATGGTTGCCGCTCAGATTCCCGCCGCGCATAATCTATGACTCGCAGACCAACTCGACGCAGACAAAACTTCTTTTTATTCTGTTTAATGGCTTATAGTAGTGCCACACCAGACGTAGAGGAAGCTAGGTAAATCATGGACCTATTATACTACAGCTTTATGATGTAAATCCATACTAAAACGATTTAGGTAATTTTATTTCCCACCATTACAAAGCTATGTTATCCAGAAATGACACAGGCTATAATATTAGGTACTAGATCATGCCTACGATTTTTTATGATTTAGGTTTTCGAAAAATCCAGTGGGAACTCTGCTTTTCCGGGATGAAAAGTCGCCTATGTCAGCAAGCTGCCCGAATCTTCTAGACCAGGGGTCTCCAAACTTTGAAGCCTTAGGGCCATAATGATTTTGTCAGTATGTTCCAAGGGCCAAAACAGTTTAATTTTTTTCTGCCCATAACTATATTTCTAGCTAGACTAGTAACAAGTGCGCGACCTAAGCAAATAAGCGTTTTTTTTTGCATTTCAATTAATTTAAATATTATTTAACGATATTTATTAGCTATTAATATGCTTAAAAGCTTAAATACTTCAGGTAAGTTATCTGCGTCATCATTTCTGTGATTAAGTTTTACCTTGCAAGTAAATAAAACCTAGCAATTATCATTATTATGTGTTTTCTTCTTCAACTTATCACAGCAATAGTAACAACAATAAGAAATTGGCTGTCGCGGGCCGGATTGATGACACTAGTTTTAAGCTGTTGCGGGCCGAATTGATGGCACTGGCGGGCTGGATTTGGCCCGCGGGCCGTAGTTTGGAGACCCCTGTTTTAGACAAACGCGCTACAACCTAGACCTCATCATTATCTTCTATTAGCAGACTAGCTGACGCCCGCGACTTCGCCCGTGTGGATTTAGATTTTTCGGAATCCCATGAGAACTCTTTGATTTTTCGGGATGAAAAGTAGCCTATGTGCTAATCCAGATTATTATCTATCTCCATTTTGAATTTCAGCCAAATCCGTCCAGTGTTTTTGCGTGAAGGAGTAACAAACAAACACACACACACATATACACACAAACTTTCCCCTTTATAATATTTGTGTGATATGAAGTGGATTGTCGTCACACTTAAGCCTATCTCACAAAGAACAGCTCTGTGCTCAGTTGGTCTGTGTAACGTGCGGCGGCGGACAAGTGCGGCGCGTCCCGCGGGACCGGGAACCGGGACGCGGCGCGACACTGCGGGACATTCGTCATGTCTCTATAGTCGTTATTCCTCATCACTGAGGGTCGCGACCCCTTCCCATTAATCCTATAATGGTAGGAGTTCTCTTTGGATATTCATGCGGTGGGCTCCTAGATCCTTCCGCATACAACTCACTAAGAGAACGAGATTTCGACTTTTAGGTTAATTGACAGTTATTATCAGATGTTAGTAATAATAACCGGGACCGACGGCTCAACGTGCTCTGCGAAGCACGGGGGAAACGAAAAGGCCAAATTCGGACCTCTGTAGTCGGTCACCGATCCAATTACCGAGTTGGGTGAACATTGCTTAACAATCACAATCGGTGTGATAACTAGGCCACACGTCCTTCATTATGTACCGCTAGCTTTTGTGGAGACCTCACCCGCGAGGAGTTGAGGCAAGAAGCCCCAGCGCAGCCTACTACAACATACCAACATAACAAGCCTGCAAAGGTGAACCGTACTTTTGACATGACAGTAATTGACGTATAGAGTTAAAATGGCGCATTTCGTACGGACCTATGGTACGGACTAATACCTCATATGGAGAGCCGCGCCGTAAGTCTGTCACAGCTGTCACTCCGCGTGACGCGGTAATCCCGTGTCACATCGCGTTAACTGACGCGTTTTGCTGAAGCACAGTTTGTTACATCTCTCCTGTTTCTCGTATTACTTACTGTGGGTCGTGACCCCTGTCCAATAGTGACGAAATGATCATAACCGTCACTCCGCGGGCGATGCAGCGAGCTGTGTGCGGAGTTGCTCTACGTGATCCAATCGGATATGAGGAGCTCCGTAGGAGAACCAGAGTAAAGTTGAACGATTGAAAAGAGCAACCGCCGAGTTTCTTGCTGGTTCTTCTCGGTAGGAACGGCATTCCGAACCAGTGGTAAATTATTTGACGATTCAAAAGCACTTGTAAAAGTTTATTTGAATAAAAATCTATTCTATTCTATTCTAACCGACATACCTCAACGGGTTGCGAAGCTGAAGTGGCAATGGGCAGGCACATATTTTTTTTTTTTTTTTTTATTCACTATAGGTAAGCGCTTGACCACAATCACACCTGATGGAAAGTGATGATGTGATCTAAGATGGGACACGTTTACCTAGAAGGTGCCTATTCACTCTTGTTTTAAAGATACCCGGATTGTAATTGGTAGGAAACACAGATCGCGGAAGAGTATTCCAAACCTTAGCCATGCGTATGAGGAATGAAGACGCAAAACGTTTTGTGCGTGTAGATGGAATGTCGACGACATAAGGATGGAAACTCGCCCGACGTCTTGCGGTTCGGTGGTAAAATGGTGAAGGGGGGACAAGATCGAAAAGTTCCTGTGCACACTCTCCGAAATATATCCTATAAAATACCGATAAGCCGGCGACCTTACGGCGGTGATCGAGACTTTGAAGTTTCGCCAACAAAGGAGAGTCTTCGCCTATAAGTCTCCTAGCTCGACGGTCAACGGCATCCAGAGCCGCTGTAACATAGTTTGAATAAAGTTGAAAACTAAAACCCGACTGCGAGCGTCTAAATAAACGCTCAAAATATTATAGTAAAATTGTTTTTCTGTCGCTTGGTATATTTTAATGTTGAGGACATTTTATTAATGAACTCAGAATTGTTTCCTCTTTCATTTGACATCCCAGTCGATGCAATAGCAAAAATAATAATTTTGGACCCTCCACCTTTCTTGACGTAACACCCGTTAGGTCAATTTTTGTCGTATAAAATCGCCTGTCACCCGGACCTTTACGACGAATCAATTGACACCTCATTATTTTATCAAAATCGGCCCAGTAGTTTAGGCGCTACGATCGAACATACAGAATTTGGATACAAACATACATACATACATACATACACACATAGACTGCTAAAATCATAACCCTTCCTTTCGGCTTTGTCGCAGTCGGGTAAAACCGATAGACGACCGACCGAGGTGCTTGAATGGCACCTCGCACTGGAAAGCGCAGGTTGGGAGCTCAGTCTGTTTGTTTGCAGTGGGTTCCATCGCATGTTGACATTACCAGCAACGACAACGTGGACGCCACTGGTGGACACCCTCGCTAAACAAGCCTGCCTCGATGCTGTGAACACTCCGATAGAACCTTTTTAACCGACTTCAAAAAAGGAGGAGGTTCTCAATTCGTCGGAATCTTTTTTTTTAAATTGATAGTGTAAAATACACATTGTTATGTAGAATACGCAAAACACTTTGTGGCTTTCAACAACTTACGTGGGAGGTGTCGATTTAAATTTATTTTATACATTAGTTGTTATAATTATTATTGTTTTAAGTAACATTGAAATAGAAAAAAACACTAAGATTTTCAAAGAACTATAATTTCAAACGTCTTTGCTAATTACAAAAGATTTAAAACAAGAAACATTCACTAAGGTGCCATTTTCAAAGGAACACAAAAGTCGTCTGTGGACTCGTGTATTATATTGCCTCTGAGATAAATAGCTAAAGAAAATGGCGTCGCTTAATTAGAGGCTTTTAAAGTAACTAGAGTGTGTCGACATCGGGCAAGATGATTACTCCTCAATGTACTGTATTGTCACAGTGTATATAGAGATACAGTAGTCCCGCGACTTTCATCTCGTGGTAAGTGATGACACTCGTCAGCACGGGGCCCTGACTGGCCAACCCAGCAGCTCCCATAGCCCACCAACCTTGCGGCTATAATGAGTGCCGAAACGCGGGAGGGCTCTTTCCTGGGGCACCTTCTTGACTCCCTACAAGTTATTGTTTCTCATCCTTGTCGCCATCAAGATAAAGGAGATTTCCTTCATCGATCGTGTTGTCTCCTGTTATTGCGTACTAAAGGATGCCCGCGACTTCATCCACGTGGATTTAGATTTTTATAGATCCCGGGGGAACTGTTTGATTTTCCGAGATAAAAAGTAGCCTATGTCCGTCCCAGGGATATAAATCAACTCTGTACCAAATTTCGTCAGAATCGGTTAAACTGTTGGGCCGTGAAAAGGTAGCAGACAGACAGGTAGACAGACACATTTTCGCATTTGTAATATAAGTACGGAACTGTCTTCGCTCTCGCTTCACTTCTGAGGTACAATAATCGTCGTCAAATGCATGTAGCTCATAATAAAAAAGAAAAATTCAAGTCGATGGCAGTTAATGAATTGTCGATTTAGCTGCTGTTAGGCTCACCGTACACTGTGTAGACGGCTTCGTGGAACCTCTGTATGTAATATCGTTACACTGTGGTGTTCTGCAGGTGAGTGCTCCGGCAGATTAAACCCAGCCGCGATGCACTCACGCAGACCAGAGAGCAGATTATGCGAGAGCACGACGCGGTATTGTTGTACTACATACTATATACATATATACAGAATATATATAACGGAGGCCGAGGGTGTTATCAGGTTATCGTGGGCATATTTTTCACTTTTTTTTATTACTTTGTAGGCGCTTCTAATGATTATTAAGATTGAAGCATGATCTAACCACTAGTAAACCTGGATAATAACTAAGCGGATATGTCAGGATAGCAACCTTTAGATTAACCGAGCTTTCGTGGGCGTACTAACGATATTCTTGGACTATCAAGTGATATTGAACTACCTGCAACTACAAACATGATAACTCTCACTTACTGCACATGGCAACTTCCAGCGTAACTAGGTAAACCTAACCTAACCTACCTAGACCGGCTCCTTCCACCCCTACACCGGCCCCAAACCAACCATCTAACCTAATCACCACAATAACAACTCGTTCAACCACCAGTACCACTTTAGGTAACCACTATTCTAAAACCTACAGTTACAGTACGACACTCACACACCGTATCTACTGAGAACCTACTCGCACCGAAGCCAGAACAATAATGAATCAAAGAGAATATAATCACTACTGGAATGAATCGCCAATCGCTACGCAAATATTCTGGTAATAAAATGCGAGAGTGAATTCTGAACACAGCAACGCGTGCCGATCAAAATCCAACTCTGACAGTGACAGCTAAACAAATATGGCTGCGTTTTTCACGTAACGTTACTTTTCACGGAGTCTATGACATTAAAAACTCTTTTTAATATTGACTCTACGACATATATATACTTTATACTGTATGGAACAACGTCTGCGGGTTACATAGTATATGCTTGTATATTCGGAAGGTTGTAAGTTCCATGAAGCGCGCACCGTTGTCTTTCCGGATTCATGTGTGTGACTCGCTATAACGGTGAAGGATGTCAGGAAACTTGCATGTGTCATATCAAGATAATTTTATGTCTATATTTATTATGCTAAAACTGACCCAATCATAAAGTTGAAGATTAAATTAGATATTTACTGTAATATTTTTACGGAAACGTTACTATTCCACTACTGGATCCAATGTCAATGTACTGCTTAATATTAACAATTGTAGTTAAGTCCGGTATTTAGGAATAAGACAATATGTAAAATATTATGATGCAAATTATCAATACATATCACTAATTATTAATTGTAAATTAAATACTGTCACTATACTAGGGTTGACATTATACTGCCGGATGTAATATACAGTTGTCAAGTTATTATGTGAAATAATATGTAAACCTTCCATTTATTATATCATTAATTATTGTTGTCAAATTAATAATATGTAATCCGTAAATACAATGTAACTAGTGATATTATTAATATTAATTAAATATTGTCAACATACTGTTAGGTTGGTAGTTGGTACATTGTTGATACAATGTACCAACCTTCAAATAAATATTAAGATCACGTGACTGCCGACTCCCACCTTGTTTGCGATGACGGTAATTATAAAAGTACCCTACCTCGACAGAGGTGGCTGATTCTAGTGTTATAATTCAAACAGTAAGCACAGTCTTGTGTTGTAATTCAAATAGTAAAGACTTCAGTCTTGTATTATAATTCAAACGATGAAGTTCTCCACTTCAGAGCAAACAAGGGCGGCAGGCTATACCAAAGTTAAGTATTCTTATATTTTATTATAATTATATAATTAATATAATTAACAAATATGTACTACCTATTTACTATTTATTGTATGTTGTAATGGTTTTTAAAAGACGTGTGTCGTGGAGTTTCTTTGCCCTTTCTTCTACACGACTAAACACCTTTGCGAAACGGGCGGTAGATTCATTTTTAAATAAATAGATCTATGCTGAACAATACAACAAAATACAGATAGATCTATAAAGATTAAAGTAAGAAAGATATCTGAATAAACGATTAATTATTATTATTATTATCCAGCTTGGTTTGTTTTACTTATGTGTTTACTACCTACCCTCTTTTGGTAATCAATTACTTTTATCTATTGAGATAAAAGTATACACCAGGTTATTAACTTATTTTATTTTAGAAACCAGTTTAGGATTCTTACTTTTATAAAATAATGCAGTAGTTGCTTTGCTTGATTTTAATTGTTAAATGATTTAACATTTAGGCTTTACCTGACAAAATCATAGCTACCTACAAGTTTAAATAAAAGATAGATGATAACTTTTATTAGTCATCATTTAAGCCCACTCTGTAACCCGAAATCTAACATCAGAAGTGGGATACGATAAGTTCTTGTCAAGATATTAATACTTTTCAAATGCTTTCAGTAATTGTGGATGCGGCCTCTTGTCGAAGCGACAGGCTGCTGCCTGTCGACGATGGCACTTGGTACTGGAGATCCGATGGCCAGAGGGTGATGAACAACCCTGTCGTCCGGGGCACTTGTTGCTTGTGTAGCACCGCTAGTTAAAACGTCGCTCCGTTTACGAAACTCAACGCTACAGCTAAGTTTTAGTGTTTAATTTTTTTTGTAATGAGGATAGTCCTAGAAGTTTTAAACAATTAACCAAACCACGTGTTTGTGGTATAATTTTATTTAGATAGTGATAAATCTAGTTAGGCGTCAGATTGGCCGAGCGTTTTGATAAAAGTATATAAACAATGTTGAATTAATTAGAAAATTATAATGTACTAAAACGAAAAAAAAAAACAAACAGTAATAATTGTATATTATGTGGTACATTGTTTTATCTCAACGAATAAAACAAATTCTAATCTGTTCTATTTCGGTCTGGCGTCTAGCTCTGTGTAGTCGTAGTTTTGATGACAGTTACATTGACATTGAATCTTTGAATATTGTGTTACGAATGACACAATCATACTTAATTTATATTTTTTTTTTTTTGGTTGTCGCTACTTTGTTACAAATGACACCATTTTAATTTTTTTGTCGGTATTTTTGCTACCGCAGTTTATTTAATTTCACTGACTACAATGTTCTATTTTCCTATGTACTTTGAGAGCGAAGTACTTATAAGAATGGCCGAGCAATATATAAAATATACTAATAATCTAAATGCTAAATGACACAATCTTATATATTTTTTTTAAGTTGGTATTTTTGTTGCCACAATTATTAAATTTCACTGGCTGCAGTATTCTATTTTCCTATGTACTTCGAGAACGAAGTACTTATCAGAATGGCCGAGCAATATATAAAATATACTAATAATCTAAATGCTAAATGACACAAAAGAAAGAAAAAAAAAAGAAAAAAAAAAAAACTGTGCTAGGTACAAATGTTTAAAAAAAAAACCGCAGTAGTTACAACTGTAACTGTACAAATGTAAAAAAAAAAAAAACAAAAAAAAAAAACAAACAGAGATTCCCGAATGGGACACTTATTATTGAGATTCCCGAATGGGACGAAATTGAGATTCCCGAATGGGACAAATACTATTGAGATTCCCGAATGGGACAAATACTATTGAGATTCCCGAATGGGACGAAATTGAGATTCCCGAATGGGACAAATACTATTGAGATTCCCGAATGGGACGAAATTGAGATTCCCGAATGGGACAAATTCACATACTATTGAGATTCCCGAATGGGACGAAATTGAGATTCCCGAATGGGACAAATGTTTTGAGATTCCCGAATGGGACGAAATTGAGATTCCCGAATGGGACAAATATTATAAATGTTTTTACTGTCGAATAAGACAAAAAAAAAACCAAAAAAAAAAAACCAAAAAAAAACCAAAAAAAAAAAACCAAAAAAAAAAAAAAAAAAAAAAACAAAAAAAAAAACTAAAAACTATATAATGTATAGTCTCCCGAATGGGTAGATATTTTTATTACTTTATAACAAAGTACTTGCCAGTATGGCCGTCTCATATCACGATGATTTTGATGTCTATTTATACAAACATTTATTTTTCCCTATGTACTTCGAGAGCGAAGTACTTGTCAGTATGGCCGTGTCATATCAAGATAATTTTATGTCTATATTTATTATGCTAAAACTGACCCAATCATAAAGTTGAAGATTAAATTAGATATTTACTGTAATATTTTTACGGAAACGTTACTATTCCACTACTGGATCCAATGTCAATGTACTGCTTAATATTAACAATTGTAGTTAAGTCCGGTATTTAGGAATAAGACAATATGTAAAATATTATGATGCAAATTATCAATACATATCACTAATTATTAATTGTAAATTAAATACTGTCACTATACTAGGGTTGACATTATACTGCCGGATGTAATATACAGTTGTCAAGTTATTATGTGAAATAATATGTAAACCTTCCATTTATTATATCATTAATTATTGTTGTCAAATTAATAATATGTAATCCGTAAATACAATGTAACTAGTGATATTATTAATATTAATTAAATATTGTCAACATACTGTTAGGTTGGTAGTTGGTACATTGTTGATACAATGTACCAACCTTCAAATAAATATTAAGATCACGTGACTGCCGACTCCCACCTTGTTTGCGATGACGGTAATTATAAAAGTACCCTACCTCGACAGAGGTGGCTGATTCTAGTGTTATAATTCAAACAGTAAGCACAGTCTTGTGTTGTAATTCAAATAGTAAAGACTTCAGTCTTGTATTATAATTCAAACGATGAAGTTCTCCACTTCAGAGCAAACAAGGGCGGCAGGCTATACCAAAGTTAAGTATTCTTATATTTTATTATAATTATATAATTAATATAATTAACAAATATGTACTACCTATTTACTATTTATTGTATGTTGTAATGGTTTTTAAAAGACGTGTGTCGTGGAGTTTCTTTGCCCTTTCTTCTACACGACTAAACACCTTTGCGAAACGGGCGGTAGATTCATTTTTAAATAAATAGATCTATGCTGAACAATACAACAAAATACAGATAGATCTATAAAGATTAAAGTAAGAAAGATATCTGAATAAACGATTAATTATTATTATTATTATCCAGCTTGGTTTGTTTTACTTATGTGTTTACTACCTACCCTCTTTTGGTAATCAATTACTTTTATCTATTGAGATAAAAGTATACACCAGGTTATTAACTTATTTTATTTTAGAAACCAGTTTAGGATTCTTACTTTTATAAAATAATGCAGTAGTTGCTTTGCTTGATTTTAATTGTTAAATGATTTAACATTTAGGCTTTACCTGACAAAATCATAGCTACCTACAAGTTTAAATAAAAGATAGATGATAACTTTTATTAGTCATCATTTAAGCCCACTCTGTAACCCGAAATCTAACACATGCTTGAGAATCCATATTCCATATCCATATTATCCGTAGTATATAATATTATAAATGCGAAAGTGTGTCTGTCTGTCTATTTGCTACCAGGTCACGGTTCGACAGTTTAACCGATTCTGACGAAATTCGGTATAGATTTAGCTTATATCCCGCGGACAGATATAGGCTACTTTTCATCCCGGAAAGTCAAAGAGTTCCCGCAGGATTTCGGAAAAACTGAATCCACGCGGATGAAGTCGCGGGCGTCAGCTAGTAGTTGCTATGGCCCCTTCTCGCTGTGAGAGCAGAGTCGGTGCGCGGTGCGGGTACTGACGGGCGGGTCTGTTGCAGAAGACGAGTTCGACGACGCGGGCTCCAACGTGTGGTGTCCCGGCGCGCGCTACCGCCCCGAGCCGCCCGACGCGCTCGCGCGCGCGTCGCACTTCACGCAGCACGAGATCAAGCTCATGTACCGCGGGTTCAAGCAGGTGCGTACTCTGCCTGCTGCCTTCCCGACGAGTCATAGTGTGACTTGTGCGAGGCGCGCGCTACCGCCCCGAGCCGCCCGACGCGCTCGCGCGCGCGTCGCACTTCACGCAGCACGAGATCAAGCTCATGTACCGCGGGTTCAAGCAGGTGCGTACTCTGCCTGCTGCCTTCCCGACGAGTCATAGTGTGACTTGTGCGAGGCGCGCGCTACCGCCCCGAGCCGCCCAACGCGCTCGCGCGCGCGTCGCACTTCACGCAGCACGAGATCAAGCTCATGTACCGCGGGTTCAAGCAGGTGCGTACTCTGCCTGCTGCCTTCCCGACGAGTCATAGTGTGACTTGTGCGAGGCGCGCGCTACCGCCCCGAGCCGCCCGACGCGCTCGCGCGCGCGTCGCACTTCACGCAGCACGAGATCAAAGCTCATGTACCGCGGGTTCAAGCAGGTGCGTACTCTGCCTGCTGCCTTCCCGACGAGTCATAGTGTGACTTGTGCGAGGCGCGCGCTACCGATTGGGTGATGAGTATCCGTTTACGTGCAATAAGGATGTTTTAGCGCGTGGTCAAAACCGGAACTAACGCCGCCATCTTGTGAAGTGTCACGCTGTCCCCTTGTCTGTGGTGTTGTTAAGTAAACAATCTGAAATTCGCTGGTTAAAAAAAAAACAAAAATTAGAGCCATACTTAACTCCACGATATATCCTGGTAATGAATACAGCATAAATGTCTGTATCTTACAGCTAAATCGAGCACTAAGTAATAATGTAAGGTGAGAAGGTAAACATGATAAGATATAGCAAAATGCCCAAAATTAAAATACAACTAAAACTTTTCTGAAAGGTAATCATTAGTCGAGTAATATGTCACTAATATGATAACAATTCACAGCGACTAATTAGTGTAGCGAGGGAATATTTGTCTCGCTTGAGTCATTAATCAGGCTAAATGGGTATCGGTGTAAACTGTAGAGTGGTCGCCACTCGCCGACACTTCACTCGCCGAGAGCGGTGCGTCGCAGTGCCACTCGTAGCGGCCACAGGCGGACCTACTTCAGGAGTTAACTACTAGCTACACTAGCTCGTAGCCTCGATAGCTCAACGGTTGAGGAGCGGACTGAAAACCGAAAGGTCGGCGGTTCAAACCTCACCCGTTGCACTATTGCCGTACCTACTATTAGCATAAGCTTTACGCTTAGTTGGAGGGGAATATTAGTCATCATAGTAAACTTGACTAATTTTTTTTTTAAAAAAGCTATATCGTTGGTTTGGGGATTCAATTTGGAACACGTACCCACCTCTTATTTTTCGGAGTTATGTGCGCTTTAAGAAATGAAATGTCACTTGCTTTAACGGTAATGAAAAACATTGTGAAGAAACCTGCATGCTTGAGAGTTCTCCATATAATGCTCTCAAAGGCGTGTGAACTAATCCGCTCTATTAGACTATGAACAAATCGTTCTCATTCTGAGGAGATAGACATGTACTGAGTAGCAAGTGGCTGGGTGATGATGATGAAGCTACTTTACAACGTACAGCCAAAAAACTAACACAGCCACATTTATTTACGCTAATAAATTAACGTTAATCAAGCTCACTGGGGCATCGCAAGCTGTGAGCGCCTCTTATATCTTATAGTGGTTCACATTAACTACTTACGAAAATTATCACATTAAGTATTTTGGTACGACGCTTTGTAGATACACTGGTAGCCAAATATGAAGATAATAATTATACTATAAATGAGTATATAACGAGTTATGTCTATTCATCAGGAATGCCCGACCGGCGTGGTGGACGAGGAGGCCTTCAAGAACATCTTCTCGCAGTTCTTTCCTCTTGGTGGTGAGTGAACACATGATTTTTTTCGTCATTTTGCTCGATAAATCCAACACTATATTGCGTAAAAATAAATAAAATCTGTTTCATAATGTACGGGTACAGCCCTTCCATATGAAATCCCATGGTAAAGTTTAAGATAATTCCTATACCATGGGATACCCTTTGAAATTTTAAATCCCCAATTTTCCCTTCTTAAAAATATTTTTCGATTTTTTTGATTCCAACAAGGTTGGGCCACTATTGTGTACAAATATTTCAAAAATCGACTGTGACAGACGAACAGGCGGACGGAGAAAGTAGCTTAAGGGTTTTTACCAATTTAGTACGGGACTCTAAAAAACAAAAAGCCTCTTCTTCCTCACGCCACAGAAACTTAATTAAACAAAACACCTAAATAAAAACCGCGTTCCTAAGTCCATTACAAGTTTAAACTGCACTAGCTTTTTATTTCATACGATTGTGGTCTTTAATGTTATGGGTTAAAGTGCATTATTGTTTGCGACGAGTATGTTTCAATTGAAGTGTAAAAGTAGTGAAGGTAAGTTTGCGAGGCCGTATCTCGTCAAGTTGTAGAAGTTAAATGTTTTGTGTACGAGTCAGGGGGATAAGCTGTTGAACAGAATAATACGATCATTTTCTATTGTGTCTTTTGGAGTTTCGTAGTATAATAAGGATCCCTGGTTTCGTTTCGTCCGTCCGTCTGTTTGTATGTCACAGGCACAGTGTATTCCGCTCAAGCGAAGCCGGGGCGGGAGACTATTCTAATTTAATCGGAATATAATCACACAAGTCAAAATGTCTTTACTCTGTGTATACTGTACATATACTATGACTCTACTCCATAATATTGTAAAACAAAACATCATCCTATAATAATTAATGCTTAAATACCTAAACTCAAATTGTTAAGGAAAGCCGGCCAAATGCGAGTCAGACTCGCGCACCGATGGTTCCGTACTAGGATATTTTTTCCGACATTTTGCATGATAAATCAAAGACATGACAAATCTATGCATAAAAATGAATAAAAATCTGTTTTAGAAATAACAAGTAGTGAAGCCCTTTCATAGGAGTATGACCCACACTTGGTACACTTTAAAAATTGAAAATACGAATTATTTGTTCATGAACATTTTAATTTTTTTTGGTGCTGCAATCACAATTTCATGGTTTTCGAATTTTTCTCCTTACATGTGCTATAAGACCTATCTACCTGCTAAGTTTCATGATTCTAGGTCAACGGATAGTATCCTATAGGTTTCTTGACAGACACGACAGACAGCAAAGTGATCCTATAAGGGTTCTGTTTTTCACGAAACCCTAAAAATTGCATGAAACTTTATAAGAGTGTATGTTTGTGTGTTACAGACGCATCTCAGTACGCGCACTTCGTGTTCAACACGGTGAAGCACAAGCAGAGCGGGAAGCTCAACTTCGAGGTGAGCCGCGTCGTGTGACGTCATCGTCACTCAGCCTAACTATCTACAGCTCAAATTCCATCCAAGTCACTCCAACCGTCTCGAAGACAGAATCATAAACAGACAGACAGACAAAAAATAGTAATTCATTTATTGGAAATTGTGTATATTTTTACAATAAGCTCCCGGAATACATATTGAAGATATCTCTAAACACGTTCAAAGTTAGGTATTATTAAATGTAAACTTGTTGATAAATCTTACTATAAAGGATTATTTAAATGATAAGAAAGCTTGCGAATGAGTTACTTAAACGGCTTTGATAGTTCTAGATAGGCAAACTTGGAGGATTAAGCCTTCTTCAGCCGAGAAAACTTCAGCTTTAGTATTAAAAGAACACTTTTATGTTACACGCCATGACATGGCTGCGCGCAGGCAGCCAACCGACAACAGAAATCAAAATTCTCGATTGCCACAATACATACAGTTCAACACTAATAAGTTAAATGATTTTGTGAAGTGGTTATAATGAAAAGAATACCTGAGCTGGCCGAGTTGTGTTACTATAGTTCCGTAATTAACTAGCACCACAAACTACAACATCTTACAAATCTAAAGATTCTGGCCATCAGAAGGAGTATAATAGTACCTCTTTGAATAAAATGATTTGAGTTTTTGTTTTAGTTTCACCGTCTTATATGCAATACAATATTACTTGCTTTTTTTTTTTAATTAAGTACTTACTTTTTTTAAATGAAAATATTGCAATAAAACTTAAAGCTAGCCTTTTCTAATTACTATAAAAATCATGCCCGCGTGGAATGGTGCCAAGAATACTGGCTGCATTTCCGCGTTGGCCAGCCAGGCTGATCCGTTGCGCAAAAAATGAGCCAGCCCTTCTGTCACCCGATGAGGCTATTAAACGTGGTGAAATGTCTCGTAATTTTTTTTTTGCACTAAACACTTGCTTTCAAGTCACGTAAAGTCTTGAGCGTTTAATTTTAAAACTGATATTTTAACTGAAATCTGGAAAACCACACAGATTGAACTGATATCAGTTCTCGGTTGAACCCGGGACCTCCCGCGCTCAGCACTGCGCCGGAGGGGCACGTTGCGCCTCTCAGGTGAGCTCGTAAAACTGTGATGGCTCCGAGACGCGAATTCGATAGCATTGACTCGGTTTTATGCGACACCAGAACGTGCCTCACACCGCCATTACCGTGTATACAGGGCCCTATTCTGCCGACTATACGACTCGGTTGCTGTAAATTATGTTTATTGGATACCATAAAGCTATTTTTTCTGATAATAAAATATTTTAAAGTAGATAAAGCCCGCGACTTCGTCCGCAAATGTTTAGATTTATCAAAAATCCCGCGGGAACTCTGGTGCCTATGACCGTCCCCGGGAATTGGGATGCGAGCTATCCCTGTTATGTTTAAAGAGTTTTTTTTTCTCAAAAAGAAAAGTTCTAAATATAATTATAGAAGAAATAGATGAAAAAAACTGTTTTGACCTAATAATTAGGTTAAAAATATCTAAACATTAAGTCACAAACTAAATCCTGACTCATCAATCAAAGAGTATGTAATCACTTGTCATCAATGTCCCGCTCAAAAAGGCACTTAGAAAGCAAGCTAGAAAGCTGAAATTTTGCGGTTTACAGATTCCTTTTATGATTAACTAACTGACGCCCGCGACTTCGTTCGCGTTACGCGTGGATATAGGTTTTTAAAAATCTTATAGGAATTCTTTAATTTTCCGGGATAAAAAGTTGCCTATGTGTTAATATAATCTATCAACATCTTAGAATAAAAACCCATTCTAAATTTCAGCCAAATCCGTCCGGTAGTTTTTGCGCGATTAAGTAACAAACATCCATACATACACACAAACTTTCGCCGCTTATAATATTATGTGTAATGTAGACAAAGAATAAGGCCGGATAATTCGAAATTCCAACGAGGTAGCGAATAAAAAAGCCAAGTGGAGCCGCTGACGGTAGCTAGTAAAATCCAAATTTATATTTTGTAACCTTGATTAGCAGGCCATTTAAGTAGAATGTTGTAACCTCAGCGCCGATCTACAAGTCACCTTATAAATGAATTCCGAATACGCCATTAAAAGCCCATTAGCCTGTTATACAGCGTACCTACTATGTCGAAGCCTGTATCGCGATCATATTATATTATCATATCAATATGATCGATACACATTCAAATCTTACACTGAAAACATGTCAAGGAGACGTGAATACATGTAAAGTAGAGATGCGCCAACCTACTCGGTACTTAGCAAACTCGGCGATATTTTATGTACTCCTACTCGGCCGAATAACTCGGTTTAAATGCCGAGTATTCGGTTAAGTCCAACAAAGATACACAATACAAAGCTAACAGCCTTCAATCACTGTAAACAGTGCTTGCAAAGTTGCAGGTGCACATAAATTAATGTTCTCGTCAAGTATTCCAAATGTGGACATCTTGTGTATCATGTTTTGCCCACCACATAAATAGGTTTTAGTGTTGTGGTTCTTAATAATTTTAAGTTGCAAATCGGCTATCACGATCATCATAATAATGTATAAATCTGTTTTCGCGCCTTACATCTACGTAATCCTAAATCGATTAACTCGGCCGAGTACTCGGTTTGGCGCAAATAAAACCGAGTAAAACTCGGTACTCGATATAATTTGTACTCGGTACATCTCTAATGTATAGACGTATAATAATATGTGTATACAGATGAGGCCCTTGATCTGGTCCATGTTATTGGCTTGATTATGATTTTGTCCGATTTTCGCAGAATAGGGCTTGACTTTTTGTGCTTTTATATAATTTTTAGTTGAATGAAAATGAATAAAATATTATTTTAGAGCCCCCTACTGAAATAAGCAATCCTTGTAATTTAGCTCGGTCCGTCTGTTTGTTTGTCACGACTGTTTTAAATTAAACTAAAGGAGTTGTATTGTTGAAATCTAAGTTTTTGAAAATATCTTCTTTAGAGTAGGTATACGGCAATTGGGGTATGAGGCGGGAGACGCCCCGCACACCCGCACGTCCGTCACCCTGATTGCTATGTCGACCTGTCGCGTACTATAGGCATCTTCTAAGCGACATCGTTGCCTTGTCTGTGATTTACAAGATTTCCCATTAAAATATTAAGGTTCAAAGTTAAGATTCAATGAGGATTAACATGCATTTAAGATTAAATATTTTTACGGAAATCTGACAAATCACAGACACCAAGTAGGTAAGTACCCAAATAGCCGTGAAAGATGTAAGTTCATTTGTTAGATGTCGGGTAAAAAGTAGAAACTAAACGAATGGAATACGAACGCGCAGCTTAGACCCTGCTGGCTTTACAAACTTGACCTTTAGCATGTCCTATACAAGTTGTTGGTTAGTCAAATAAAATAAAATAAATGTCGGCTCTGCGGAAAAGTTTCCAGGAAACTCTTTTAACTTATTTCTTTTTTTAAATATGCTTTACCTTTAAATCATAATGACAGCTAAAAATATTATCTTATGAGCTAGCACACACGCCGAAGAACAGGTTTCTACCATCGATGGTTTCTACATGTACAAGCGCCTTTCGAAACCAAACAAAATGACATCAAAAATGAAAATCTTAAAAATACATAGCGGATTTTGCACGCGCAGCGATGATTCGTCGCTCAGTAATCAATCAAGACAGACAAACTAATTAAGTAATCAACCAAATTATTAATCAGTGATAAATATTAATAATTTAATCACACTTCAATTATAGTGTGATAATGATTATGTCATCAATATGTCAACAGTGAAACAATAACTGCCAATAACACAACAACACGACAGCTCATCAGTTCGCGACACATAGTACGATATAGCGTGAGGTTTGCTATGTTGACCTGTTGTAGTCTGAGAGACCAGTGCTAGAAACGAAGTACAAACTATTTCAATATTGTTTGCGTCCTTTTAACACAGTTTCGTATTCATAATATGTATTAAGTAGTATCTGTCCCCGACTTTGTCCGCGTTGACTACGCGTGGTTGAGTTTTCAAAAATCCTTTCTTTGTAATAGCTATCGTATCGTATGTATTTCAGTCGTAATATCTGCATGCCGAATGCTAGCCCGATCCGTCCAGTAGTTTGAGCTGTGCGTTGACAGATCAGTCAGTCAGCTTTCCCTTTATTCCGGATGTAACCAGACCGCTAGCAAAAGTTTAGCGTTATTACCAATGCCAATAACCATTTCAAGGATACTTGGAGTTTTAGTTAGGAATTTTCAAATCCGCATTGTATAGCGCGCAAAACTCGGGTCAATGTCCCACTTACGACGAGGCATTGAATTGTAGTGATCTATTTTCGGAGCCATCGTTGACCTCTAGCGTCAGTCAGATGTTTTATTTGCAATTTTTTATGGTATGTTATCAGTAATCATCAAGTACTATCACCTGTCTTCGGTTTTGCTAGCGTTCTGGTTAAACTCTGTATACATAGACTGTCTCTCACACTACACGCAATCGCATCAACACGGGCTCGTTAAGTCGATCGGCGGTAGTGTGGTGACAGCAACGAGCGGCGTGCAGGCGTCGTGTACATGTCGCTGTGGCCTGCGGCAGGAGTTCCTGGGCACGCTGTCGCGCGTGGGGCGCGGCTCGCGGCAGGAGAAGCTGTCGTGGGTGTTCGCGCTGTACGACGCGGACGGCGACGGCCGCATCTCGCGCGCCGAGATGCTGGCCGTGGTGCAGGCCGTGTACGAGCTGCTGGGCCGCGCCGCCGCGCCGCCCGTGCCGCGCGGCGCCGCCGAGGACCACGTCGACAGGATCTTCCACGTGAGTCCACACCGCTCCTCCGCCAGACACGCGATCACCCAGTGGAGAGGCACAAGTAGAACCTGTCAGTGATGTTATTGTTGCAGCTGATGGACACGAACGCGGACGGCGTGGTGACGCCGGACGAGCTGGCGCGCTGGTGCGCGCGCGACCCCGCGCTGCTCAGCTCGCTGGACACGCTCGACACCGTGTTGTGATCCGCCCCCACCCCCTCCCGCTCCCCGTCCACGCCCGACCCGCTGCACACCTGCTCCACCACGCTCGACCCCCTCCACACCTGCTCCGCCAGGGACCTCGCGCCCAAGCCCTCCGCCGCCCCGCACCCGCACAGGCCCTACTCCAAAGTCCACAACTACACCTGCTCGAGACTCTTCGACCCCCACCACACCTGCTCGTCCGCGCTGGACGCGCTCAAGTCGCAGTCCAGCAAAACTATCGACAGGTTCGACCGCTCCGCGACCGACCTGGCGACCGACGCGGCCCGATCCGACACCAACTCCGACAGATCCATACCCAAGTCGGAGCTGGGCGCGGACAGGTCCGACGGCAAGTCGGACCGGTCGGACGTGTCCAGCAAGTCGTCGGCGACGAGCGGGCGGCTGGTGGCCAACATCCGGCCGTCGCCCAAGGGCGTGGCCGTCCCCGTCACCGCGTCCCCCCGCACCCCGCGCAGCGCCGGGGGGACTCCGCCGCCGCCGCCGCCCAGGAACGTACGGAGGTTGGTCACCTTTGATAGTGTCAAGAACTCCTTTGTTGAGTCAAAAGCACTTAAGAGCTTGGAATTGGGATAGGTCCCATGGCCAGCACAAATCTAAGCTCAGCTAAGGGCTTGGCTCTGCTAGAGATCTCATAACCTTTTAACAGTGAAAGCATATTGACCTTGTGAGTCTTGGCAACCAAAAAATGAAATGTTTTTGATGTTGTCCTATTGTTTATTATCCAGAGCAACTGACTGCGGCAACCAAATTATTTCTTCCAAGTTCTTTCAATTTAATCAGCATTTAGAATAATTATATAATCATCATCACGCGATACACTCCCACAGCTGGACATACTCGGCGCAGGTCCCCGCGTGCGCTCCCACGCTGCAGACTTGCGCATTCACTCCGAACTGTTCTATGAAGCCCATACTTAGCGACCATGAGCATTATGAATATACATAGTATAATGAACTTTTATTATAATTTGATGTATTTGTGTCAGGAGCGGGGAGCCGCCCTCCCCCCGCGCCGCGCCGCTCGCCCCGCTCCGGCGAGCTGACTCACAGACACACACGGTAAGCTCATTTATAATATGTAGTATGTACTGTATATAAATAAACGGAAAACTGACTGATAGGAACATTTATAATGAACTAGGGGATGCCCGCAGCTTCGCCCGCGTGGATTTCGATTTTTTAAAATCCCATGGGAACTCTTTGATTTTCCGGGATAAAAAGTAGCCTATGTCCTTCCCCGGGATGTATCCCAAGTCTGTACCAAATTTCATTAAAATCGATTCAACGGTTGGGCCGTGAAAACGTAGCAGACAGACAGACAGACAGACAGACACACTTTCGCATTTGTAATATTAGTATGGAAGTATGGATTTTATACCTAAGGCGGCTCCTGTGTGAGTGAGAGACTCTCATAGAGAGAGAGAGAGCGCTAAGAGATAACTTGAGTGTCGAGACTGTGCGAGCTGAATTGCACTTTGTTGTGTCGTCACAACGTCTGTATTTATTTGAACATCATAACTGCGATGTGTGTGTGTGACGAAGTGTGTTTTCTTTTAGTGAAAGGTACTATCATGTATTCTGTGGTCATACGTTGGAGTTATAAATGAAAGACTATTTCAATGTTGTGCTTAGATGTTAAACCCAACGTTAACGGTTTCAAATGCATTAGAATGATATTCGAATCCAAGATTTTCGATTTAGACACTAAATAATTTAATTGAGTACTTTTCCTCCGGTTTCAGGTAAAGGAAGAAATGTCATCGCGCAAAGCGAAACGACGCTCGAGCCGCACGTCCCCGCCGCACCCGCCGCGGTGAAAACTCTACTCTAACTTTACAGCGATAGGGATCAAACTCGAATGTGCTTTAACCCGCGACTTGCCCCACCGTGGACTTAACGAGTGATAATTATTATTAATTAACACGTCTTCTTACTACTGTTCTGTGTTGCAATTTGTTGTATGTAAATTAATCTTTGTTTTTCAATATAGTGACTATAATATTCAGTAATTACAGTATTACAGAGACAAAATAACAAATTAAATCATTGTAAATGTGACAAAAAGTACCGGTGACCGAAAAATACCGATGACAAAAATACCAGTGACAAATAAATCGGCAATTATTGGTAATTGCCGATTTATTTGTCACCGGTATTTTTAAAATGATCAAAGATGGTTTAATAATATAATAAAATATAGACGTACAGAATTTACCGGTGAAAGATTCACCAGTTCAAATACCACCCAACTTACGTGTAGTAGCCACTATATCTGTAAGACTACTTAGTTGCAGGGCAACATCTGCAGTCAGTCTTTCGACGTGCTACATATTATTGCTTACTACACATAGATAGCTCACTCGGTCAGTTAGTTAGTTTTCTTTTGATTATGTACTTATAGCAAGTACATACATAAGTAGGTATATAACCCAGCAACAAACGTAGATATTTGATAATACTATCATTGGTGGCATAGGTACAACAAATTGCAATCATCATAATTTTTAATTAAATAGTCTCTTCAAGTGAATTTGTATAGCTAACGTTTCCTCTTCGACTTTACTTACAAGATAAAACTTTCTAAAACTTCTGCTTTCACTAACATCATACTTCAACGAATCATTTTCATATTTCAAAAACTATAACGGTACTTTTAGATATCACTTCCAAAAATAAATACCTACTTCGTAATTTGTAATTTTCAATCGGTCCAAGAAGATGCTATAACTACACAATTTAAAATATTATACTTAATAAAAATATTTAATATTAATTAATTAACTCATTAACTTTAACGAAATTAAAAGGACTAAAGTAGTGCCATTATCACTTAACATTAAATCTTTATTCATATAGTCGTACGAGTTCTCTTGAATCTTCCGAAATCAGTCAGTTAGTACTGAATCTACCATTCGTTGCGAACATTCGCCTCACGGAGACAATGATCGCACCATACCATATTGGTAGGTTCATTACTAAGGGATGGATTTAGTATTCACGAGCATTGCGAATTGTCACAAGCTTTAAATATAATATAAATAAACTTTAAACATTTTCTTCCTCTATTTAGCCTTCATTTTATAATAAAAATACGATTTACAATAAATTAATATAATAATAATAAATATTTAATATTAAAATAATAATTAATTAAATCACAATTAATTAACCCATTTTATATAATTAATATTAATAAGGTTATAGTTTAATTTTGCATATATTCCCTGTATACCTTTTTGTCACGCACATTATTTATTCTAATTTGTATTATGGGAAATGCACAAAATATAATGGTCCTTTAGTTAAATTTAATTAATCAAAAATATTTGTAAGACAAATTAAACCAAATTTATTTTAAATCCCATTGTCCTGTGAATAACCTGCTGTGTGGTTTTGTTGTTAGTACCTAATTATAATAATATAATATTATGAGTCAGTATAAGTCTTAATTTCTAGGGTACCTATAATAATCCCTTTTTTAATACTAAAATAAAATACAATGTTTATTATTATTTTGTATCGGGCCAAACAACACATTTTTTATCGGAGAACAATGGTGTACATTATATTATATAATTTTTGTAATTTACAGTGTGTTTTCTTGATGCTGTGAAACAAAAATCAACAAAATGATTTTGTCCTGGGATAGAAAGACACCATAATTAATTATTATTATTATTAGTAACACAACATATCTAATGAAAAAACCTCATTGATGTTAAATAGGTTTTAACTAAATTGTTAGTTTATTGTCAAAATAAATATAGTTCAAACTAGTGCCAAATATATGCATTATATTTAATATCTTTCTGTCCCGCGTGTTCAGAAATATTGTACCATGTGTGAGAGAAGGACAAAATATTAATGTACCTTAAAAGATTTTTTTAAATTATATAACTTTAACACAAAAAACATCTACTGTAACAATTTAAAGTATTCCTTACTCATAAAATATGTATGCATAAATTGTTTAAGGACTAAAATTTTTATTTAATAAACTTATTTTAATGAATAAAACAATAATAATATTACTGTCTTCTCGCGCTTGTAATTCTTTTAAGAATTGAAGTGTAGTTGTAAGTGTAGTTGTAAGTGGTCTAGATGTAAGAGTTCTGCGATACATTCTATTTACTGCTCCAATAAATCTTCTATTTCAAGTTGAACACGAGTGTTTCAATTTAACCACACGTCTTTACGTAGAGATCCATTTGGTAATAAAGAAATGTTGCAAAATTTTCAAATATACTTGGCTATAGTTCTGTTCCTGATGTTTGAGAAAACAAAGACTCCTTGTCCCTGCGAAAACAACTCAAGTTTCTGAGAACCAGCAAAATGGTCGTAAGACGAGAGCTTCTTGCTGTAGTATTTCTTATCGTGGTGGCTTTAAAAAAACCGGCCAAGAGCGAGTCAGACTCGCGCACTGAGGGTTTCGGACCCGGGTATTTTTTCCGACATTTTGCACGATAAATCAAAAACTGTTATACATAAAAATAAACAAAAATCTGTTTTACGATGTACAAGTAAAAAAAGCCCATTCATATGATTTCAATTTTTTTAATGATGTAACCATGAATTCGCGGTTTTCAGATTTATTCCTGTACTTGTGCTATAAGACCAACCTACCTGCCAAATTTCATAATTGACAGACAGACAGAAAACAAAGAATGATCCTATATAAGGGTTCCGTTTTTCCTTTAGTTACAGGCACATTATCTCCTGAACCCTTGCATTGAGAAATCTATATAATCATAATCAATTAGAACATAAAATAACAAAGCTATTAAAAACATCAAGACCGATAAGAAGTACATATTTTGCGAGATATAAGCGACCAACATAATGTGTAGTCAACATACATGCCACTGTGAACAAACGGTACTGAGGAAGGCAGCATTCATAACTTTGTAAACTTACTGACCAACGTCTAACCGTTAGGTTATGTTAGGTTATGTTAGGTTATGTTAGGTTATGTTAGGTTATGTTAGGTTATGTTAGGTTATGTTAGGTTATGTTAGGTTATGTTAGGTTATGTTAGGTTATGTTAGGTTATGTTAGGTTATGTTAGGTTATGTTAGGTTATGTTAGGTTATGTTAGGTTATGTTAGGTTATGTTAGGTTATGTTAGGTTATGTTAGGTTATGTTAGGTTATGTTAGGTTATGTTAGGTTATGTTAGGTTATGTTAGGTTATGTTAGGTTATGTTAGGTTATGTTAGGTTATGTTAGGTTATGTTAGGTTATGTTAGGTTATGTTAGGTTATGTTAGGTTATGTTAGGTTATGTTAGGTTATGTTAGGTTATGTTAGGTTATGTTAGGTTATGTTAGGTTATGTTAGGTTATGTTAGGTTATGTTAGGTTATGTTAGGTTATGTTAGGTTATGTTAGGTTATGTTAGGTTATGTTAGGTTATGTTAGGTTATGTTAGGTTATGTTAGGTTATGTTAGGTTATGTTAGGTTATGTTAGGTTATGTTAGGTTATGTTAGGTTATGTTAGGTTATGTTAGGTTATGTTAGGTTATGTTAGGTTATGTTAGGTTATGTTAGGTTATGTTAGGTTATGTTAGGTTATGTTAGGTTATGTTAGGTTATGTTAGGTTATGTTAGGTTATGTTAGGTTATGTTAGGTTATGTTAGGTTATGTTAGGTTATGTTAGGTTATGTTAGGTTATGTTAGGTTATGTTAGGTTATGTTAGGTTATGTTAGGTTATGTTAGGTTATGTTAGGTTATGTTAGGTTATGTTAGGTTATGTTAGGTTATGTTAGGTTATGTTAGGTTATGTTAGGTTATGTTAGGTTATGTTAGGTTATGTTAGGTTATGTTAGGTTATGTTAGGTTATGTTAGGTTATGTTAGGTTATGTTAGGTTATGTTAGGTTATGTTAGGTTATGTTAGGTTATGTTAGGTTATGTTAGGTTATGTTAGGTTATGTTAGGTTATGTTAGGTTATGTTAGGTTATGTTAGGTTATGTTAGGTTATGTTAGGTTATGTTAGGTTATGTTAGGTTATGTTAGGTTATGTTAGGTTATGTTAGGTTATGTTAGGTTATGTTAGGTTATGTTAGGTTATGTTAGGTTATGTTAGGTTATGTTAGGTTATGTTAGGTTATGTTAGGTTATGTTAGGTTATGTTAGGTTATGTTAGGTTATGTTAGGTTATGTTAGGTTATGTTAGGTTATGTTAGGTTATGTTAGGTTATGTTAGGTTATGTTAGGTTATGTTAGGTTATGTTAGGTTATGTTAGGTTATGTTAGGTTATGTTAGGTTATGTTAGGTTATGTTAGGTTATGTTAGGTTATGTTAGGTTATGTTAGGTTATGTTAGGTTATGTTAGGTTATGTTAGGTTATGTTAGGTTATGTTAGGTTATGTTAGGTTATGTTAGGTTATGTTAGGTTATGTTAGGTTATGTTAGGTTATGTTAGGTTATGTTAGGTTATGTTAGGTTATGTTAGGTTATGTTAGGTTATGTTAGGTTATGTTAGGTTATGTTAGGTTATGTTAGGTTATGTTAGGTTATGTTAGGTTATGTTAGGTTATGTTAGGTTATGTTAGGTTATGTTAGGTTATGTTAGGTTAGTTAGGTTATGTTAGGTTATGTTAGGTTATGTTAGGTTATGTTAGGTTATGTTAGGTTATGTTAGGTTATGTT